>NW_020174561.1:14716898-14731010 GCF_003031525.2 Neophocaena asiaeorientalis asiaeorientalis
GCCCGGAGCGGCTGGGCCCATGAGCCATGGCCGCTGAGCCTGCACGTCCGGAGCCTGTGCTCTGCAGATGGAGAGGCCTGCGTACAGCAAAAAAAAAAAAAAAAAAAAGTCTATAAAACATAGTTCATGTTAATGAAAAGAGTAAAAATAGAAAATTTAAAGTAGATGATAGACAACCAAAGTAACACTTATGACAACAATTAAAAATGGATTAAATTTCCCTATTAAAATTCAAAGACTGTCTGAATGGATCAAGAATACAATCAGACTTCATGCTCTTTTAGAAGTGGTAAACCTAAAGCTGTGTGAACAAAATGGATTTAAAAATATATGTGTATGTCTCTGTGTGTGTGTATAATGCCAAATGTAGAGTGGTTTATTATATGTATATTTAATTTTATATCATACAAGCATCACAGTCTTTCAATTTCCTATTATATTTTTTAAAGAATCAAACAACATTCAGGGTATTATTACTAATAGTTTGCTTAGTGCACAAATCATTAGGTACAGGTACTACAGCAACAACAAAATAAAATTAGATATTATCCATAAATATTTATTGATAAAAGATCAAAATGTTGGATGTGGCTAACACCTAACATGTGTTTACATGTAATAACAAGAGAGCAGATCAAATCAGGGCACAATATCCGACATGAGGGATCTGACAGGAGGAGAACCAGCATCCATTTTACCACATTTCTGAAACAATTTTAGCAAAATGTTAAAGATAAAATATTCTATTTTTACCAGCATCCTGAATTTAGGAAGAGTATAAAACTTAATCATTTGTTTTCTTTTGTTCTTATAAGCTTTAAATAATATTTGAATAAAAGGAGCAAATTGTTATAAAAAGAAAGTGTTGATTGTATGGTGTTCACTGTAGATAGTGTTGGTGTTTTCAAATAATAAGGATAAATAAACTCATTAAATCAAGATCAATTATTTTTAGAAGGGTATATAATTTATTAGATTTACGTATTTTCCACTTAGAGTTAATTAATGTCATTAATATTATAAAAAGAATGTCAAAAATTAATACAATATCAAATATAAATTCATATTATTGTCAAGCTTAAATTAAAACATCTTATTGCTATTTTAATACATTTTATATTTGAGTCATTTTTGATACTACTTTCCAAGTTAATAAATGAAAGTTTCTTAGTAACCTATTCTTGAACTGAGGTTGCTTGTCCATCCATATTTGAAGTAACCTTTCTTCAATAATGGGAGGAACGCCATTCATCTTCCTCCCCAATAAAGATTTACATAAAACCTTTTTTTTTTTTTTTTTTGCATTTTTTTCCCCTGTAACATCTGTGCCTTCTCCTCAAATACCCCATAGGAATAGTTTTAGCATGATAAGAACAAACATCCTGCTGTGTTGTATTACTTTCATATACTAATTACAACGCAAGCTGCAAGATCTACTTGGTCTCACACTTTACAGGTGAAAAATAAAATAGGTTCAAAATAAACATTTTATATTCTTATTCTAAGGAAAAATGATGGGGGCTGAGTCACTGGAGCTAAAATAAACAGAGTACTAGGAGAAGGGTCTTTTGAAGCTGTTATCCATTTCTAATACACTATGTTGCAGAGGAGTTTAGGAGAGAAAAGTTTTGTATAATAAATAGGCAAACAGAAACAGTTTTAGTTCTTAAAAGAGGTTTAAATGAAGAACAGAGATGATGATGATAAAGCATAGTTTGTAACTCTGTAAGTCCTCAGGTGTGGAACATTTACGAAGTAACTGCATATTAATTTGATAACGTTTTCAGAATATTTAAATTTCATGCAATATGATAAAGGAAATATTTTGCTTTTATAATAAAATGCCTTTACCTCCTTCAAATTACTACCATCATTTCATTTAAAGATATTTTTAAAGTTCTCCCACATTATAATGCACAATAAATTATGTGATATTCATTCTACTAATTATCTGTTGTTTATGTCTAGGAAAATATGTTTATTACTTATGATTCATTATCTTCACTATACTTATTGGAATTATTAATTTTATATGTCTAGCTCTGTTTTGAAATTACCATTTTTTTCCTGAGAAGAAATTTTACCTGGGGTGGCATATAAAAATATTTTTCATTTTTATTATTAGGACACTTCCATATACTCATTAAATTGTAACAGAGTAATTATGTTTCCATTATTTTCTTGAAATTAGATGGTGGAAGAGGATGTGTTGTTACATTATAACATTCTTGATGTAAATCATGAATTATCTTTTATTAAGGACCAGGTATAAAATAATATTTTCAGACTTTGATACAGATTTGGAAATGATACAAATTGTAATCAGTAGAAAGAGCAAGATAATATAGTAGTAAACTTGCACATTTAGAGTATAAAACATTGTCCATTCTAGATAAACATTCACTAGTAGTATTTTTGCACATAATCACTAATACATTTGTGCATTTTATGCATTAGTTTACACAGTAATTTGTAAAAAGTTCTGTTGTAGATTTCTAAGATAGTTAAAGAAAGCCTCTGAACGTGAGTTAAGTAATAATATACTATTGTCCATGACATCTTGAAAGTAGTCAACTGTCTAAAAAACTTATATATTGGTCCACTCCAGGAGAATGTGTAGGGGAAAAAACGAGATGAATAGGAATAATTATTTACACATATGAAAAGAAAATTTTCTTGGCAAAGACCATGGAATTTTATAAGGAGGATGCATGAAACTCAGGTCTATGAATAACATTAACCCATTTATCATCAGAAAGCATTGTAGATTTATGTTTTATTTCATAATCTTTTTGTTAGCTCTGTTTTCTTTGTTTTATTTCTTCAGTAAAGTCTTTTTGATGATTTTTCATAAAATCGCCCCGCTTTCTCTAAACTAGTGGGGAAAAGGAGGGAGACATTTTTAATCATGGTTAAGTCTGGAAAGTAAAGGGAAGAATTAGCCCTAAAAATCAGAGATCAGAGTCATGAGGATGCTGAAGACCTGCTGGTGGGGACCACTGTTTCTCCACGAATTCTTTTTGCCAGTTCATTGAGAATATGTGAGGTGTGTGTGAGTGAGAATACTCATGATTTCTTCCCCTTCCTTCTTGAAGATTTGGTGACTGATCTGGACTCTAATCCTGGTCACAATATTTACTAAATTCAGGCACAATTTTAATTTTGCTTAAATTCACAATTTCATTCTTACCTCAGAACTACTTGAAACATATAATGTATATTATTCTAATTTTACATATTAAAAGCTTTAGATTTCAATGCATAAGTAATTTTTACAAAATAATAAAGCACTGAGATCTGATTGTCTTCAAGGCAATATGTTGGTCTATTTCTGGTCATTGCATTGATTGAAAAATATCCTACAGTTCATATTTCTTTAACTCCTACTGCTCTTTTAATCAAGCAATTTAAATAAGTACATTTTTATTATATCCAAGATGCTTAGAAAAGTAAATTTTAATATACGTGATTCAGAATAATTCTGTATGTAACCTTATAATTAATTGTGAAAATAATTTTAATTTAAGGATTCAATTTTAAATGAATGTCAAGTTAACTCGATCTATAACGTATGTGCCAGAACTTCCAGAGTATTGATTTCCAACAGAATTTATTATGTTTTGTAATTTAACCCCAAAAGGGATTTGCCTCCTCAAAATTCTTCGCAACAACTCAGTGAGATTATTTTCGGAATAAATAGTAACTAGTCCTATTATTTATTCCAAATAAAAATTGCTTCTAGTGATTTGGCCAATGATTTTAGAAAAACCTAAAGATTACACTTCTAAAAGTAAATTAAGCTCCTGCCTTAGATTATAAAACACTGAGGAGTTTGGCATTACCAATTTAACCATTTTTACACTACTAGAAATGTGTTTAATTTCTTAATTATTTATTTTATAAACTAATTTCTATAAAAACAGTGCGAAATTTGGAGTTTTGAGGACTAAAATGGAATATCTTGACACGTGATCTGGGATCGTAGTATAAGTTGATGAATGAAAAATGAAGGGATAGAGGAGATTCATTTGTTCATCCAAGAATTATTTTTTTAGTATGGTCTATGAACAAGAATTTATACTAGTCTTTGGGGATGTATAGACTCCAGGCCTCAAGAAACTGGCAGTCTAATGAGTAGAAAGTAAACCAATAATTAAAAAGAGTCATGGCAACAAATTTAAAGTATTTAATTCTATCATTAAAATAGAAAAACAACACCAAAATTTAGACAGACACTGCTTCCACAAAAACTCAAATAATTAGGTAAATACAGGATAAAATATACACCCGCTACAGGCCTTTAAAGAAAACAAAGCAAAATATAAATATGAATCTGAGGACTTCCCTGGTGGTGCAGTGGTTAAGAATCCACCTGCCAGTGCAGGGCACACGGGTTCGATCCCTAGTCTGGGAAGTTCCTACATGCTGTGGAGCAACTAAGCCCGTGTGCCACAACTACTGAAGCCCACGTGCCTAGAATCCGTGCTCCACAACAAGAGAAGCCACCGCAATGAGAAACCTGTGCACCACAACAAGAGTAGCCGCCGCTCGCCACAACTAGAGAAAGTCTGCGCACGGCAACAAAGACCCAACGCAGCCAAAAATAAATAAATAAGTAAATTAAATATATACATGAATCTAGGTAGACTCTGAAGTAACTCTACTAAATGGAAGTTTTTATTATTTGAGAAACAAAATTTATAATAAGCCATAGTTGTATGTAATTAACATGTATAAATGAATCATTGAACTCTTAGGAAAGATTAACAATTTTAACATAGCTTTCTCGGTATTTCACTATTAAGTAGAAAAATAAATGAGATAGCTGAATTAAGTAATTATTAACGATTATATGGTAATTATATGTCCAAATTTTCACCTTCCAATGAAAAGATAAAGCTTTTTATAGTGTCCATTAAGCATTTACAGTAGATGGTTACATGAGTGACCTTAGAGAAATTCAGTAAACTAAAAATCAGAAACTCTGAAACAAAGCTTTTGGGAAACAAATGAAGATAAGCAATCAAATTAAACATTGAAAATCATGAGTTATAAAAGCAGTAAAACAATAAAATGAATAAGTCACTCCAAGGGCCAAGTCCTTGTAAAATAATGTAATTGTCAAATAATATTCAAAAGTCAAAGAAAAAGGAGATAACATGAGTACATATAATTTGAAGGTAGAATAGATATTATTATCGGAAAATACCGTGTGCAATTCTAAAACAAAACAAAAAATCAGGACATAATGTTTCCATGAGAAAAAAAAAAGGTCAAAAGTTAAAAATAGAAAACATAAGTTACATAGTACAACTGAAAGAAAAATTTAAAGCTATCAAATTCAAACTATTATTCAAACTCTGAAATAATAGATTGATAATTTGAATTATCAAATTCAAACTATTCAGACTCTGAAAAAGACTATTTCAGAGTTTCATTCATGAGCACTTTTATTTTTTCAGCTCCTCAGAAATAGCTTCCTTACATACTTAAAATATTATTACACTGAAAATAATCTTATTTAAAAAAACAGCATACAAAAACATTGGAATAAAATTAAAACAAAATGTACATTGATTTTGCAGAAAAAAGAATAAATAAAATTTTAATAAGAATTATAAAGGAGAATTTAAAAATGTAAAAAAAAAGCCAATTCATGTGGTTTAATTCAATATTGATACAATTTTTTTCAAATTACTGCATATAATCAAAGCTATTCCAACTTTAATAATTTTGAAAAATATTTTAAAGCTTAGAAGAATTTCTTTTGAAAAATAAAAAAGTGCATTTGCATAGATGTAAGTAAATGCTATGTATGCCATAATAAATGTTAGCTAATCAGAAAGCTCAAAATAAAAAATATAGCCATTGAAGACATAGGAGTTTCACACTACTAATAGAAAGTGGTGACACTATATTTACAGTGAGGGAAATATTGATAAAATATTAAACAATATCAATTTGCATAACAAGGTGGATAGTATAGTAATATGCTGTTGCACTTTGTATGCATGTGTGTGAATGTGTTTACATCTGTGCGACGTTGTACTGAGTGAGTCATTTCCTATTGGCCCTCAAATGATGGCTAGGGTCAGATACTTTCTTGGGCTTACTAAGAGGAAAGAGAAAAAAAACAAACTCTGAAAATGCATCTCCGCTCAAAAATCTTCCCCTGCACCCTTCCCAGGAGAGGACCGGGAAGAAGAGAGAGCAGGAGGGACCAGGGCATTATGGGAAAGGTAGTGTTAGTGATGATAAGTGTTAGGGGTGAGAGGTAACTTCCTTCCCTCTCAGCAGGGGAGGGGATTTGAGTCCCACTTCACTCAAAACCAAATGAATGGGTAGCTCTAAGAAACTGTCTGGTAGATACTGAGAGTGCTTTTCTAGAAGGAGATGAGCATCTTCTTTCCCACTGAAACTCAGGCTTCTCTATTGCAACTGAAACAGTGAAATGTGGTGACAAAGTTTCTGCAAAAACTGGGCCTGTGTTTCTGGAGTTTGGAAGAAAGTATGAATTTTGAGGCTGAAGACAGTATCTTGTGTGAGGTTCCTGAAGGTAGAGGCTTTTGAGAGTAGCCAGCAATAGGCTGGAAAAGATCTTTGGGATAGTATGCCTGAGATGAGGGCAGCAGACACCCATGCCAATCTCTGCAATTCTTGGAGAATAAAAAGGGCCTCATAAAGGAGTATAGAGCCCAGCGTAGGGGTAAGAGCTTTTGGTGCCCGAGGAAGTCATGCCCTGGACAGAGGCTAGGGTGCTGATCAGGGCCAAAAAGGGAGATGGGTTGTTCTCCCTCAGGTGTTTCTGTATGACTGGGAGCGAAGCTATTGATACAGTCTACCTCAAGAAATCATACACATTGTGAACTCAGAAATCACACACCAGTGGAGACCACCAGAATTACATAAGATATTAAAATCTTAAAATGTACTGAATACTGAGTTCAATTTTAATAAACAAATGTAGGGAATTTAAGGGAAGAGATAGCTGAGAGAGAAGAATTAAACATACTGTTTCTGAAGATAGAAGCCATAAAACTAAAAGTCATTATGTTGATTATTGAATGAATTGTGACTCCTCAATAAGCAGGTTATGTATAGGTAGCATAATCATATGTCTACATGTTCATGGAAAATATTCTGGTAAGTTACAAACTAAATTGTTAATGGTGGCTGGTTATCTCTAGGAAGCAAGATTAAAGAAGGTGGTATTGTAAAGGAAAATGTATTTTCAGATTGTAAGACTTTTTTTTTAGAAATTTTAATAACAAAATAAAATATATTAATTTTACAATTGCAGATTAATTGAAAACAACTTTACAAATTCAGTTGCATAACATTCAAAAAGAACATATGCCTATGAATGAAATGGAATAAGTTCTGTCCTGCTTTTCAGAAATAGTTGGGTTTCTTTACATTTAAGTAAGCACTAATGTAGTAGAAAGGGAATAATTCCACTAATTAAAACTAGTAGAGTATTAGCTAATACTTAAGCTAATACTTAAAAAGCTAACTGCGGAGAAGATTTGTTAAGGACAAGAATTTTTGCTTATTATTGCCTTGTCATGAACAGCTACTTCTCAATTACATGTGATAATGAGAGACAAAAATTGCATGGGTAATTTAAAGCCACAGTAATACCCTAATGTAATTTTAGATAGTATTTTCCATCTTTCCCTCTTTATAAGCTCTTGACAGTACTACTAGCAATTGCAGGTACTAACTGGTTCAGGTTTTATAGCCTCTCTGTCATCTTCCTCCCACACTTTGATGAACCTATTGACTTGAAGTGAAATGATTGAAAAGTAGTCATAGACAGAAAAAAAAAAAAAAGGAGAAGAAGCAGGGAGACTCTGTGAATCCAGTACCATATAGTCAGGCTATGAAACCCAAAAGTTAAATATAAAATATTAATTGTCCTGAATTTATGTGACTATTTCTCAAACATAATGGTATGCATATGTCAATAGCTCACATTTTATTACTAAGGCGGTTCTCTAATTACAGCTTCTCAGATCTCTGTTGTCAATTATGGTATTAAGCTGCATGGGGATGTTTTAATGATGGCAAATTTGATAAATGGACACTTTTTATTGTTGTCTATTTCTTCCATCAGTTCGGTTGTATCAATTCCAACCCATATAAAATCAACCATGGGTAGTTAAAATGGCTTTTTGAGTGAGTAACATATTCAGTGAAATGAAACTGTGTCACCATAATTGTCTCAGCACTAGGACAGTCTTTTCTAGTGGTGGCAGCTTCTCTCTCCTTCTGTCTCTTATTCTGTTGACTAACTAGGCTTAAAGATAAAGACTACCTCACCTACCCGCACTGGCTCCTCTTCATAACCTCTCAGTGCTCGCTTTTATTCCCTGTCCTTTCTCATTCTCTTTCAATTGTGTATTAGAAACATGAGTTGTGCTAGTTTTCATTTTCTTCATTTCTCCGTAGGAATATAGTTAGGTTTCCCCCTTTGGCTCTCCTTGGAGCATATAAAAAGGCTACTCTTCTCCATTTATTAAGCTTTAAAAAAAATTCTAGCCAATTAATTCTTATTCAACTCTCCAGTAAGGTTTTGCTTCCCTTCACTGCAGCCAACTGCCATTTTCAAAGATTATACTCTTGTCAGGATTAACGCAAACATCTTACCTTTAGTTATTAATGGAACTAAAATTTAAAATATTGCTTTCCTCTTATTTCTTTTTCTGTTTTCAAAATCTCAACCCCGACCTGAATTCATTTCTTATCACTTCTGTCTGAATGATAGTATTACTTTGGTTCAAGGGTCCAATATATTACATTAAAATACCCTTCTTTACCCAACTACCTTGGGCTTATAAAAGAGCAAGTCACTTCAAAAAATTATTGATATTTAAGGAATACCTCTCACCAGTTCTATAAATTGCAAAATAAAATATTCTGATAAATTCTGGTTTCCAGGAAGAGTCATCATCCTAACACTACAGTCTTTTTAAAATTTGTTTTGTTTTACTTTTAATGACCTCTCCTGACCACCTGATGTATGAAACAAAAAAGAGATAACTCTCCAGCAGCATATTTTGGCTAAATAAAAATTGTTGTAGCCGATATGTTAAAATGTACAGCCTGTGGATGTAAATAAAACACAATTTTATTTTTTAATTTTATTCAGTGAGGAAGCTTGTTTTTTCTCCCACTGGATGAAAATGTGTGCTGAATCTAGTGTGACAGACGGTTCTAGATTTATCTCGAGTTATAAAACATAGTCTCAATTTAGCAATTAGAAGCGTTTAGTGTAAGATATTAATCAATATTTCTAACTTCATTCAAAGCATGACAATAGCACTTTTACGCACACAGAAAAAAAAATAACAGTCACACACAAAAAAACCTCTTAAAAAAATCTGTTGCCTCTCTAAACCTGATACATTTTTTATGCTCTTGCTTGAGGGGTTCCTGAGAATCTTGGCTCCGAATCTTTTTTCATTTTCTTTGTAATATTGACCTGCTGCCTTCTTTGGCAATTGTTGCTTCTTGGTGCCTAAGTTGAAATTCCAATTTTGACGTCCTCTTTCACTGACATTTTAATGGCTCAGAAGAATTCCTTCACCAGTGAGTGTGTACTGGTAATATCTCAAATATCAAGAGAAACTTTCTAAAATACATAAAGGTATAACTCACGTCAACTTAGCAGAAGAGTTAAGTGGCTTGTGCAAGACAATGTAAACATTAATTCAGATATGCTAAATACTTCACAGGTTGTCCAAAGTTATATTAGCCTCAGATTCAAAAGATGAAAACTACATACTTGGCATGAGAATAGGCTGTCAAGAGGAACAAACCTATTCAGATGTTGGGAGAAATAAATCCAGATATATGGTTTCTGATATTTCAAATAGTCAATGAAAATTTCTTAGGGAAATTAGTAGAGAGCTTGAGTATCTAAATTGAGCAAAGTGTCCTCAAAACAGTCACAAATTCTAGGTGAACTACACTGATTATAACGGTACAAAACTCAACCAGCCTTCTTAACTTGAAGTTCAGAAAAAATATAAACAAATAATACATCCCTAAGGTCAAAATAAAAAGCAATGTAGATCTGTTGAAGATTAAACAAGGTTTGCCTTATAACAAAAATTTAGCAATCAAAAACTCAAAACTTTACTAACAAAAGGCTTTTTACCAAAGAACTACATAGATAAGTCCAATTGGACCCAGATATCTATTTTCAGACATAAAAATGAAGAGAGTAACAATTTTCCAATTGTTACTGAAGCTTCATAATGTTGACAGTTGATAATTTGGTATGTCAATATATCAATATAAGATTGAGAGATTTTTTTAATGAATGAGCTTGTTGTAGCTAGGATCTTTTGAGGTTGAAGAAAACAAAAGTTCCACTCAATAAGAGGTAGGACGGTGTGTGTTTTCAAATATAAAGAGAATCTCATGGAACCCAAGGGGAGAAAGTATGTTTAGGCTTTAAATGAATTGGAATTGAAGGACAGCAATTCTGGCCTGCCCAAAGAGCTATATAACCACTCTAATTTCTGATTTTCTTTTCATATGTATGCCATTCTCTTTGCTCATCTGTTTTCTTTTTCCTTCACACATGGACTACTATAATTACTGGGACCAGCATTAAACTGTTGTGCTTCTGCTGAGAGTTTATACATTGGTTATTCATCTCTCTTGTAAACTATCTGCTAGGTTCACCCCAGCCCATTTGGTCCAATCTGCTGTTGACAAGGAGACGCAGAGTTTTCTGATACTTACGGTTTCCCCTTCTAGAAATATGCCTATTATTGGTTTGATTTTGAATTGAGACATAGTAGTGTTCTGTCAGTTGTCATGCTGTTAGATTTGAAGGATCTTAAAATGTATTCACTTTATGCAACAGTCCAAGGATAACAGTTTCACAAATGCACATTAAGGAATGGAACTAAAAGACTACTACTGGTTTTTACCAATATCCCTCTCTGTTCTTCTCTGGAATAGCTCTGATTTTAAATAGTACGTTACCTCTCACGCAAGTAGAGTTGACAAAGAGAATTGCCTCAGTGCTGTCTGGACAAAAGAATTAGACTTTCTTTATTCTAAAAGTGTTGTTCATGTAAAATAGTTTTTCTAGAAGTAACTGAAGATATGAAAGAGCAGTCTTGATATGGTGTTATATTTTTGCCCAAATCTAACACTTACGATTCTCCTCTTGGAGTTAAATTGATATGGAAATGAGAAACTGCATATTAGAGTCTTTATCACAATATCTGTCTCATAATAGGTATTCAGAAGATGTAATTTGAATTAATATGAATCTGTATAACCTTGGATATATTTCACCATCTTTTCAAACCTCAGTCTCTTAAATTATTTCTCCACGTGCCCAATGCCAAGCATGTTCTCTCTTCTTGCTGTCAATATCTGTGTTTTTCCCTATAGGGTATGCTGGAATTTGCACACACAATTTAATTTAGCTTCAAACAATTCCTCTCTCTGGACTACATTGGAAAAAGCTGAACTACTGGGAGAATGACTAGGGAATTTATAAGTATTGGGTCACTGAGCCAAAACCTCTCCCATACTCTCTTGTGTCTACTTTCCTAGCACCATGAACTTTCACACAGTAGAGAACAACCTGTTTCCTGGGTTCATGGCTTTCTCCTCTGGCACTCCCCTTCACTCAGTTATTAATAATTGACACTTTAGGTTTTGCAACTCCCCAATAATATCCAAAGCATGGATTTGTGACATTCATAAAAATTATATTTAAGAGAATTTTATCCACTTAGGTTTCATTAGATTCATTTGTGCCAATATGAAGACTGAGTTGCTGCTTCTAGGAACATATCTCCTCTCAGTGTTGACATATTGTTATAAACAAAACAAACATACCAGACCATTAGGATTTTAGGCTTAACAGACCAGTATTACTTTATGATACTCTTGCCCTCTTCTGGGGGGAGTAAAGTTTCCATTATCCAGAAAGTCTTCAAGGAAATATATTTATTTACCTCTACACTCACTGATTCTGCCTGAGAATTCACACACACAGACACACACAAACAAAACTACATTAATTGGTTCATTAATTCAACAAATATTTGAGTTCCTTGGAAGACTGAGGAAAGAGAAGACATGTAAACAAATCATGGCAAGACAGAATAATATGTGCTAGAATAGAGTTTGTACTTGACAATAACTGGGAGTATGATAGATAAAGAGAAATGTTCTATCCAAAAGCGTCTGACTTGAATATATAACAAGCAAGTTAGGTTATTCACAAGTACATAAGAATCTGCTTTTTAAAAAAAATTATCTCTGCATGCTTTGGTAACATTTGTATTTTTTAAAACTAGTTAATTAATTAATTAATTTATTTATTTATTTTTGGCTGCATTGGGTCTTTGTTGCTGTGCCCAGGCTTTCTCTAGTTGCGGCGAGTGGGGGCTACTCTTTCTTGCAGTGTGCGGCCTTCTTATTGCAGTGGCTTATCTTCTTGCGGAACACAGGCTCTAGGCACGCAGGCTTCAGCAGCTGTGGCACACGGGCTCAGTAGTTGTGGCTCGTGGGCTCTAGAGCGCAGGCTCTTTAGTTGTGGTGCACGGGTTTAGTTGCTCCACGGCATGTGGGATCTTCCTGGACCAGGGATCAGACCCATGCCCCCTGCATTGGCAGGCAGATTCTCAACCACTGTGCCACCAGGGAAGTCCCAAGGATCTGCTTTAATTACTCCAAATCCCTGAGTAATAATCAATAATCAATTAAGTATTTATTATCTCCTGCATGCCTAGCATGGTTTTACAAACTACTGAAAATATAAAATAACTTTAAAGCATGATATTTGTTCAAAAAAGTGTTTATATAGTCCATCATATTTAGCAAATTACTCTATAGGTATATCAATTGAGAGCAAGTATTTCTCTAATTCAGCTGCCCTGGTTAAATTTCTTTGCTTAGGAGATGATTCCAGTAGGACCATAGTTTGACGTTTCCAATTTGAACATATCAGTTATCTTACTGTCAGATATCTTGGCCATGCTACCCTTGTGAAATTGTCCCTTTAACCTCACAAATGCTTTTAAGCCAAAGAAAAACTGAAAGAGGGCCAATAATCCAACTAAAAATACTCTGGGAACCCTGGAGCAACCACTTACTTTGCCTGGAAAGGGCACAAAGGGTCTTGATCTGCTGAAGTCAGTAACTTTAAAAGATATTCCAGAAATTAAAAAAAAATACCTAGAATTTAAAATTGAGATGAGATACTTTGTCTGTTCTTAACAATCCATAATGACATTTTTCTTTGTAATGATAACACATGTTATTAATGCTAATATGTCTAAGTGCTGACAGTGACCAAAAACTGTTATAAATATTTTACATTCTAATTCTAATCCTCATATCTACCCTGTGAGTTCCATACAATTCATATTACTATACCCATTGTAAAGATGGGATTTCTGAATCATTGGGAAGTTAAGTAACTTATCATGTATCACACTATAGTAGGTGATGGAGCCAAAGGTTATGACCTCAGGCTGCCTGCAACATTGTCAACCCAGTACTAACCTGCAAAACTAGCCTAATTAATATGGGCCTTGTTATGGAAGGGCAATATAAGCACAAATTAGTAAGGACAGAGGAACAGAGTGGAATACACAGAAAGATATCAGTAGAATTTAGAGAAAGCTGAGTGAGAATTGCAGAACAAATGAGAGGAAAGACATTTCTGCCCCTTCACTAATCCTAGGGTATGGAGATTTGGAAATTTATATCAGAGACCCACAGTACTTTTTCTGTAGGAATAATGATAGCAGTCATAGATCTGCTTTTTAAAAAAAATTATCTCTGCATGCTTTGGTAACATTTGTATTTTTTAAAACTAGTTAATTAATTAATTAATTTATTTATTTATTTTTGGCTGCATTGGGTCTTTGTTGCTGTGCCCAGGCTTTCTCTAGTTGCGGCGAGTGGGGGCTACTCTTTCTTGCAGTGTGCGGCCTTCTTATTGCAGTGGCTTATCTTCTTGCGGAACACAGGCTCTAGGCACGCAGGCTTCAGCAGCTGTGGCACACGGGCTCAGAAGTTGTGGCTCGTGGGCTCTAGAGCGCAGGCTCTTTAGTTGTGGCATGCGGG
>NW_020174561.1:14731044-14762976 GCF_003031525.2 Neophocaena asiaeorientalis asiaeorientalis
GGAGCAACTAGGCCCGTGAGCCACAACTACTGAGCCTGCGCATCTGGAGCCCATGCTCCGCAAAAAGAGAGGCCGTGACAGTGAGAGGTCCGCGCACCGTGATAAAGACTGGCCCCTGCTTGCCGCAACTAGAGAAAGCCCTCGCACAGAAACGAAGACCCAACACAGCAAAAATAAATAAAATAAATTAATAAAAAAAAATTATCTCTGCATGCTTTGGTAGCATTTGTATTTTTTAAAACTAGTTAATTAATTAATTAATTAATTTATTTATTTATTTATTTATTTTTGGCTGCATTGGAGATGGAGCCAAAGGTTATGACCTCAGGCTGCCTGCAACATTGTCAACCCAGTACTAACCTGCAAAACTAGCCTAATTAATATGGGCCTTGTTATGGAAGGGCAATATAAGCACAAATTAGTAAGGACAGAGGAACAGAGTGGAATACACAGAAAGATATCAGTAGAATTTAGAGAAAGCTGAGTGAGAATTGCAGAACAAATGAGAGGAAAGACATTTCTGCCCCTTCACTAATCCTAGGGTATGGAGATTTGGAAATTTATATCAGAGACCCACAGTACTTTTTCTGTAGGAATAATGATAGCAGTCATAGCAATATTGCCTACTAACTTTTGAGGGCTTACTGTATTCCAGACTCTGGGAATTAGCAGGTGTCCAAATATTTCAGCATCATGCTTTTGAAAGAACTGGTGGAAACTAGATTATAGAAAGGCCAGAATGAAGCAAGAAACACATGAAGACATTTTCATTATTAAGAGCAGAATGAATGATAGCATGGAGTAGGAGATAACAGTTGAAGTAGAGGGAAGTGAACAGACTTGAGAAATGGCTAGGAGATAAAATGGAAAATATTTGAATGGATTAGATACAGTTCCCCATGAGAAAGAAAGAGAAAAGACAACCTTCCATGATTATGTCTTGAGTAGCTGTGTAGATGATGGTGCTGCTTCATGTTTTGGATATGTTAGTGTGAGGTTTTATGAGAAAGCTAAATGAGGAATCAAAAGACAATTGGTATGTGGATCCCAAGCTCAGAATCCTCTTCTGGATTACACATTTAAAATTCATCATTATTTAAATGGTATTTGACACCAAAAGAGTAGATCAGACCACCAAAGGAGAAGATGTGAATAGAGTAAGAAGAGCACATATAATTTCACTTCATCTTTAAAGTAATCTACGAGGTAGGTTTATTAAACTCATTTTGCAGTTAATAAACTGAAGCTCAGAGTTCAATGAGATAGTAAGTGATTAATCTGGGACTCAACCCCATATGTGTTTGATTCTAAAGCTTATACTTGCATCCATAAACTAGATTATAATCAAGTAGTTATATTTATGATTGTTAACTTATATAGTGTAACATGTATCTAGTTCTTTTGTGCTAAATAGTTTATAGTCGGTTACACTTGAATAAAAAACTCAGGTTTTATTATAGTTAAATATTTGAGCTGAAAAGTTCTACCTGTTTCAATCAAATTACTTTAAAAGGATTTATTTCATCTCTGTGTGCTGCACTCTACGTATTGAGCACAAAATACAACCAATTCTCTGCTTAAATTAAAAAGAAAGAAAAACTCTTTATGGAGGTCATCACATAATTGGAAGAAATAGGTAACTTTTATAAAGTAATAGTGAACAAACTTGCTAACAAGTGACCAAGATGGTCTTAATGTTCCCCTCAACGTGACTAAACTTTAGCGAGGTTTCCTCCTGATTCTAGGCCCCTAACCCACCTTCTCTTAAAGGATTTACATTGGAAAACTTGCAATTGTGAATTCTTTCTCTGCCCTTTTGAAATATTTGTCAATGTTCTCCCAGTCTTCTGCAAGTGTTACAACCCAGGAAATGTCTTTTTCAGGAAACTGAGAACCTTCTCTTTGAAATGTAAACAGTGACAGAGAGAACACCCCATTTCCTAGTCTCTGTGGAAGGGTAGGAGCCTAACTTCCATGACTACTGATTAGCTGACATAGATGACCTAATCACAGTTAATACATCTGCAAACTCAGGAATAACTCAATGCGCTTGCTGTACACATCCCAAATCCCATTGATCAACCTGCCTCCTCTCCCCAGTGCCTTCCAGTACTTTTCCATAGCTCTGGAAGATGTTCTGTGCCTTGTACTATGTTTAGCAGCATCCTTGATCTCTACCCACTAGATGCATGTAGTACTCCCTCAGTTATGAAAACCAAAACTGTGTCCAGACATCACCAAGAGTCCCTTGGGGGGCAAAATTACCCTGTTTGAAAACAACTGGAATAGACTGAAATAACGTCTTTGTATGTAGTTATGTTTCCTCCAACTGTTTTGATTTCCATATTGAACTTTTTGCATCCCCACAAAGCTTAACAGTCCTACAAATGATCTAATTTTATAAGTAATATACAGACCCATGGCACACATACATGTGAAATGAAACAATTACATACTGAAGTTTATTAACCAGCCAGCACAGTCAAGAAAGCTAGAGCCCCCAGTTATTCCATTCACACATCACTGTGCTCATGAAATCAGGTGACTGGGTCAATTGAATGTACTCACCAGCAGAGTATGAGTTGCTTTGGTTGTTGGGCCCACAGAGTCAGAAATAGTCTCAAACTTGAGAACTTATCTGAAAATGTGTGTGTATGTTTGTAGAAATGAGTTTATAGTTGTCAAAACTCTTCAAATTTTTCTTTCATAGATATTTGCAATCACTTTTTTCTAGTCACTTAGTTTTACTTTTGAGGTATTCAGGCTCAGCTCTTATCAGGTGTAGGCTTATCTTATTCCCTAAGGATGCTTTCTTTTAAATTAGACAGCTTAGTGTAGAGAGCTTCCTAAAAATGATTTAACTTTGCCTACCATCTTTGTTTACCAAGATGGCTTAGAAAAATCTCAATACCTAAAAGCTTTTCTCTGCTATTATTTCATCTTCTTGCCCAGAAATATTGGTTTAAAATTCAGTTACTCTTTATCAGATAAACAAAACTTAAATATATCTACAAAAGAGTTTCTGTATTGCTTTAATAAACTTATATAAATGTCCAACTGATGACAACACTTCAGTCAAATTACAAATGTAAAACATCAAATATTTGTAGTTAAAATTTTGCTAAAATGAGTTTTAAAAGATTCCTTTTGCTAAGTGTAGTTTACAGTAATGTTTCACTCTGAATAGTAGCCTAAACTTTGTTGGAATTTAATGTTGATGTCAGTAAATTGGTTGTACTGCTGACTGTGAAACAGAATTGTTAATTATTATAAAAAAGGGGGTGCAAATGCAAATAATATGGAAATGCTTGGTCTCAGCTAGCAGAACTAAAAATCATCTAACAACAAATAATACCACATCAGCAGCTCTTAGGTGTGGAGATTTTTGGCTTCCATTCCAAACGCGTTTTGAAATTTTTCATATGTAATTCATGAGATTTCCATGATTCATTTCCAGGACCAATACGGTCCTTTGCACTTAGGAAAATGATAAGCTATTATATTTTATTTTTCTGCTGTTTTGAGATAAAAAACATATTTCCTGCTGGTTGTATATAAATGGTTTGTTATACTTTTTTGAAATAGAACAGTTAGAGATACATGAAAAGCATTTGGCAGAGTTGTGTGAGAGAGCCATACGTTATTTTTCAGGGCAAATGAAAATTTGTGTCTGCTGCACTGGACCCTTAAATCTCCATGTACCCAAGTAGGAACTATTTACTAGTCCTCTCCTACATAATGGAAAATGAAGTATCCTTGAAACAAGATCATTTATAGAGAGCATGTTGTCTGTGCATGTTCTGAAATGATTGACCTTAAATCGTGTTCATTAAGATGGTAGTAAAGAGATAGCTATATTTTTTATTATTGGGGATATGGAGAATGAATAAAATGAACAGCACATTTAATTGTCAAGATTAGGTTGCTCAACAATTCATGGAAGAAAAAATTTCATATGCCAAAAAAAATTAAAAACCATTCAACCTCTACGTAATCAAAGAAAGGCAAATTAAAATTTCTAACCTATCAAAGTTGAAAACATCATACTAAATGATGTGGAGAATGCGGAGAGATAGGCATTTTTGCTCCCTGTCAGCCTAGTAATCTATACAAACTTCCTGACCTAGGGACACTATTTCAAATAAATAAATGTAGGCAACAATTTCTATAAAAAGATGATTGAGGTAACAATATTAGTCACAGAATACTGAAATACATTTTTGTTTATTTTTTGATAGCATATTATTCAGCCATTAAAGTCATGCATTCAAAGTATATTTAGTAACACATAAAAATGGTAATGTTTTAAGTGAAAAGACTATGATTCCAAATTTTAAAAAGGAAATTCACTAATATTATATGAACAATAACAACAAAAGGAATTAAAATAAATAACATCTGAATGCTAGCAATGTTTATATTTGGTTAATATAGATAAGATAAGAGGTGGTTTTGGGTTCTTGTATATATTTTTTTAAATTTCCTAGAATTTAGAAAATGGATTTATTACTTTTAAAAGTTAGTAAATATTTGATAAGAAAATTAATTGTATGTTTGAGTGAAAGTCTATTTTGTACCAAGGAAAGTTACACAATTTCCAGGAGAGGTTTACACCTGGACTTTATAGGAGCTGATTTCAAAGTCTTTTGAGGATTGAAGGCTGAACTTCAATAGGAGTAATCTGCATTCTTTCCAAAGATAAACAAAGTCAATAACTGCCTATTGGAATGTGTTCCAGTTTTCTTTTGTATTTTTAACGTCTCTTTAGGCATAAGGATGGGATCTTATGGTCTATTACATTTCCATGTCTAAAGTTGATATACTGTTTTTATTTGAGCACATGAAAGTGCTGAGGAGCACAGCTCAAGCAGTTGAAAGTAGATGTGTTCTTATAACATTGTCACTCAGTTATTCTGAACAATTTCTGGGTTGCATCTTCATGAAAAAATTATGTTTAATGATCAATCAGCTGATAATTTGATTAGCTCTTTTCTCCATATTGTTAAACAAGGAATTGGAAACCAACTGAGATAATCCGAAGAACTGGATTGTCAAATCAAATTTACCTGAATCACAGGTCTTACCTAGTATCAAGTTTTCCTAATAATTTCAAGAATATTTCCCATGCACAAAGCAGAGGAGATGTCCTGAACCCCTGGAGTAGCTCCCCAGACTCCATCTGGATCTGACATTTTCTGGAACAGATTAATGTATAAAGTTTATAAGGAGGGTTTATAGTCACTCTGTTTACATACAAATAACTATTGGGTTCATGCAACATTTACATTTTACACCCGGATAGTACATATAGTTAATATGACATTTTTCCAGAGAGCCTCTGCCCCATAAATCCACGGATTGCTGGTTTATCATAAGCAATCCTAGACAACAAGGAATATTCTGCAAAAATTCCATAGTTTAGAGTTCTCCTGCTAATAACACATTTTTAATTTGTATGCCACAAGGTCTGTTATTAACAAAGAAAACAGACTGGGTTACCTGCTTTTCTCATTCCTAAGACCCAACCACCCCTACCTACCCTGTAAAGGAAGTGAATGGACTGCAGATTTTGCTGCAAAAGTGAAAAAAATGTCTACCATTACATAATGGGAAAGGCCAGTTTTCCTTCTCAAAAGAATCAGTCAAATTATCCTCCCAGTCAGAAAATAATTTTACTGTCTTTTTCAATCAAAGCAAATGTTAATAGCATTCATTTTGCTACCATCTCATTTCTAAATGTACATTATAAAGATGCAAGTTTAAAGTCCTATATTTAATCATATTTACTGTTTTAAGGAAATACCCAAAACTCATGTTAATCTGAATTCAATACGTTTTTGCAGCCAAACATTTCCCAAACTATAATTTAAAATGTGACTATCTTTTTTTTAATATTAATAGATGTTTTACTAAGTGCCTACGATGCCAGAAATGTACAGATGTATTATTATTATATTTTTATCTTAACAGCATCTCTAAGAGATAGGTATTACATCCTCATTTTTTTTTAACATCTTTATTGGAGTATAATTGCTTTACAATGGTGTGTTAGTTTCTGCTTTACAACAAAATGAATCAGTTATATATATACGTATCTTAATAAAGCTACTTTAGAGCCTAGTCATCACAGCATCCTCATGTTTAAAGATAATATCCAAAGTTTTGTAAATCCCCTTACCAATCATATTCTTAGGAGGTCTTGGAAAGCAAATAATGATTAGATTTGATGTTCTTTTTGCTGGAATAGTGTATGAAAATGACTAACTGACTGTGATAGGAAATACTCATGAACTGATCAAACTAAAAGACCTATATTTTATGTATCTCCGAATTTGCCACCATCTGTCATACAACTTCTAAATTTTTATGTGCTCCATGAAGTAGAATAGTGCCTTTAGGGAATGTGTAGTAAGATAAAAAAGACATAAAACTGTAACCTGGCTTTATGGTATCTTATTTATAAAAGGCTCAGCCGACATACGTATATCAAGTTATCTTTCTGTTGTGCACTATGGAATTTTATACAACTCTGGGAAATGCATCACAGTAATTTTAAAGACATATAAGAATAGGCCTTTTTTCGGTGAGATGAGAGAAAAGAGATTATGAAAGAGAAGGTAGGAAAAGGGAATGGTCAAGACCTCTCCAGCATAGGTGTTCCTTAGGTAGAGCAGTTTTAGAAAAGAATACATATGGAAGTTGATGTTAACTATCTGTCCACAACTGTGTACTCTGTGGTGTGACTTACCATAACTCCAATGATATAGTTTAAAGACCACTGTGTTAAAGTACTAGATTGTCTAACAAGGTATTTTAAAATGTATCTGATTAGATAATCCATGACTGTCAGCCTCTAAACAAACATCACTCTATTAGTTCTCCAGTAGGGACCAGAGCTTTGAGGGAGTTCTGATCTAACTCTGACGATCTACGATGAAGGGGAGAAAGACCAAAAAGTGTGGAAGAGTACCTGAAATGACAGTATATGGCCTAAATTACAAATTTACTCTCTATTCAGTCTTTTTTTTAGAAGACTAAAGCTAACTGATACTCCAAAGATTTTTGAGTAAAAATCATGAAGTTAAATCTCACAGCTCTTAATCTCAGTGTCTGATATCATACAACATAAAAGTGCCAGTGTTGGAACCTTTGATTACGTCCAATGTTCAATTAAACAATACCCAACAGGAATGTATAACACATTTTCATATATTCTATGGGCCATTTCTAGACATTATGGTATTTTTTCTTTGTCAGTAAGACTATTTAGGAATTACTCTTTCAATTAAAATTTTTGTCCTGTTCCCTCTCTCTCCCAGAAAGAGCTTAAGTCATTGGATGCATAAAGATAATTAACATGTGCCATTTCCTACTTTACAGTATAAAGATATGCCAAGACTAAAATATGAGCTCTGATGCCTTTAGTTTGAGAAAAGATTACATATTAAATTAAGTGATCTAGATTGTTGCCCACTAAAAACAATTTATACTGTATGTTATAAAAAATAAATTAAAAATTGTCTAAAAGAGGCAAATTCCCACTTTTCTATGCTACCACTCATTATTTTGTTTCAGATAAAACTTTGAAAGAAAAAAATTGCTTTCCACAATTTGGAAGGATTCTGCTATTTTCTCTACCAATAAAAAAGGAAGGATGTTTGTGTTCAGAATGATAATCACTGAAAGCTCCTGGCTTCTGCTCTCTTCAGATTAATCTTACAATAGTTATTTCCTTGAGCAGCAATCAAATACATAATATTAGCATAAAATCATAACTTTGCTTTTCACTTTTGCCAATATTAAGATTATGCTGGAGTCATGGGCAGATTTATAGGCATCCATCCTATTAAATATATTTTAGGTGCTAAAAATTACTCATCAGCTTTTTATTAACTTTTATGTCATAAATATTCAGACACATAGACACGTGGTCAAAATAGGCACTGCTTAATCTTACAGTAGCATGGGGAATTTAAATAGAATTTGTGTAATATTTGCAACTATTTAGAAATTGGCTTTAAGAGTAAAACATAATCTTCTAAAGAAAGGAAAAATATGGTCAGAGGATAAGAATTTAAATAAACATGACTTTGGGGGATAAAAAGTTGATATGTGATTGAATTTGAGGATAAACTAATTTATAGTGAGAAGGACCTATATATATATTTATTTTATGCACATAATGAAAACAGGTAGAAACATTTAGGAGCAGTCTTCTGAAATCTGAGAGTGTCTTAACCTTTCCTAAAACTATGAAGTTGTTTTGTTTCCTTTCACATTTATACTTCAATAATAATAAAAGTATGATAGTAACTTCTTCCACGTTTGAATAACAGCATTATTGATATTAAATGCACTAGGTTATAATAAGAATTTTTACAAAGAGGTACTAATTTATTAAAAATCAATATTTTAAGTAAGTTGGAAAATATATCACATAGTCAGGAGATGTACTTGATTTAAACTATGCTGACTTTTTTCCTTCATCTGAGAAGACAAATGAAAATATATGAAGGAATTAATTCACTTTTAAATTCAATAACATGTGTCTGGTGTCCACCAGGCACTCTTCTAGATCCTGGAGATACACTGGAGTACAAAATAGATAATGTTCACACCACGAGGTACTTATATTCTACTGGACACAAGTGATAATAAACATACAAGCAAATAAATAGTGAAATTTCAAGTAATGATAAATGCTATAAAGAAAAATAATGCAAGGGAAAGGAGAATAAAAAGGAGTGAAATGTTAATAGGGTGGTCAAGAAACGCCTCTCTGAGAAGCAGGTGTTTGAGCAGAGATCTAGAAGATGTGTTGGAGAAAGTCAGGTTACTATTTGGGAAGATTTGCAAAAAAGAAAACAGCAGAGGCCCTGTGAGTAAAAGCATGTCTGAGGGGTAGAAAGGTCATTGTAATTGAAGCATACAGAAAAAAAGAGAAAGAGGAAGAAAATGGGTGAGAATGGTGCTGAGGGTAAAGTATGCAGAGTATTACAAACCATACAAAGGGCTTTAAATTTGGAAAGAGACCCTAGAAAGATCTTACATTTTAAACCACTAAGGTAATCCCCAAATTAAAAAAAAAATTACAAGATAAAGTGCCAATATCTGTTATAAAATAATTTTCACTTAATGTCCTACTCATTCATATGAGGTTGAATGGATTTTGTAGATTTTCGAACCAGATCCATAGATATTCAATATGTTCGGATACAATAAATAAATAAGACAAAATATAAAGAAAGTTCAGATAAAAATTAATTTAACTAAAACTGATATGATTTCATAAAAATGAATCAGTTGTTTTAAACAGACTCAACTAAGCAGAAAAAACACAACTGAAAGAACTTTAGGCTAAAATGTGAGGTAAAAGTTCCATGAGGAGAGGGACCCATTCCAAAACACTTGCCCAACCTATTGAAAATGAGCACGAAGTTTAGAGAGAAAAATCAAGTGGAATTAGGTATATGTAAATGTGATTCCCCATCAATTAAGAAATGGCAACTTATTGTGCTGAGTAAATGGTTGTTTTAAAAAGTGCCAAAATTTCTTAAGTAATAAATATTAGAAAATAAATGCACTTTGCAAACAATTAAAATGTAAATTTGATATAAAATTAATGGAGAGTTAGGAGGCGTTGAATGCAATACCAGATTGTGAGTGATAAATAGCAAATCTGTTGCTCCCAAAGCTATCGTCACTGAAAATGATTCCACTCAGTAAAAAAGTGAAAGAACAATTAATGATGTATTTTTTTTTCTAGAATACAAAATGTAACTGCTATTGATATTTTCATAGCAAATCCAACTGTAATACATACAAATTGTTTAGCAAAATTGACTTTCAACTGCTAGTAGAAACATGGACTGCAAAATATCACATTGAGGACACACCTGAAGGATTCATGAACTAGTTTGCTGTCTGTAGTACCTGTTACTGCAATGTGATTATATTTTAGCAGTTAGCTCAGATTACAGATTGTTAACCCAATGAAATTTGAGAATATACTTTGCATAAAGGCTATTCTAGACTAAAATCTCTAACTACCATTTATTCATAATTATTTTATCAGAACATTGTTTAGTAATCAAGAAACAAAGTCAAGTTAATTGCCCTACTATGATAATTAGTTTTTCTCGCAGATGTCTTACGGAAGGAATTTTCTTACTTTCTATATTCCATTTTTAATCTCAGTTTGTTGCTTTTACACATTTTGTTTAGTCTATTGAACACCCAAATCCTTTAGAAGATAACTGCAAACAGGTAATAATAATCGACATTTATTAAGAAACCGAATGTGTGCTAATGCACTGTCCTAAATACATTGCCCAGGATTCTTATTAAATCCTCATAGCTATCATGTGAGTTGTAGTACTATCATTGTCTCCATTGAACGCATAAGAAAACTGAGGTGAAGAGGACAAATAACTTGCCGATATCAGAAATATCAGTGAGTATATGGCACAAAGTTTCAAACCTAGGTGTTCTGAGCTCCAGAGCCAAAACTTCTATTTGCTCTTCTAAGCTGCCTATCAGGGGAACAAGGCACAGAGACTGGGTGACAAGGCTGGTGGATGTTTGAGTCGCCATCATGCCAGTGCAGAGGTTACTCTCCATAGGCACATAGCAATTTATATGAGTAATGACCTAATTGCTTTGATGATGAATTAGCTAAGTCCTAAGCTCATTACAATATAATTATATTAATTAATAAATTATAAAAATAAAAATGAGTGCTGTCATAGAAAACCACATATATTTTATTTGGGTCAAGGATATCAGGGATCTTATTCCTACACATGGAGATTAAGCAATGAAGATTAAACGATTATTAGAATAGGTAAGATTAAGGAATGAAGATTAGGCTTAATTTTTTTTACTGTTTAGGTGGATTGTTACCTAAATAATAAATATTTGGACCCCGGGCTATTAGAGACAATAGTTTTTTAGTGCTCACAAGTGCTCCTTTTACAAATCCATCCATGATTAAGGGTTAATACACTTCTTGATTTTGAAAAATCTCTCTTTAGAAGTATTCTATAGAAAACAAGAAAGAACATCTTCACAAAATTAATATCCTTGAGAAATCCAAAACAGAGGTAATTACATGTTTAATGTTTAACTTAGTTTCAATTGAAGTACTTCTTATCACACAGCTGTTTACTATTAAGAAAGAGCTCTTATATCTGAGCCCATTCACTCTCTGGTATACAACTTTAATTCTATTATATTTAAACACCAGTTGTGTAGTGATTTTTGAAGAATGTTGAGTGTAAAGAACTACTTTACTATTAAATCTCATACCATAAGACTGTAATACTTATTTCAGAAATAATAAAGTGGTTCAAATAACTAGAAGCCTGTGTGGTAGGTATCATTTAGTCAGATTCATCCCTTCCATATCTAACCATGTTGTTTACTTCTAAGCAAAAGACCAAGTGGTATATTAAGGGATAATATAATTATCATCATAATGTAAAATTATGTGGTATAATTTTTATTTTTATCTTATTATTATAACTTTTCAACTCTCACTATGAAGATCAACCATTTTTAATATTCCCATTGTTCCACATAAAATAAAATATTTTAATGAATGCTATCTCTTAATGCAGTACAAATTATAGCACTACAGATCACAAGCAGGGCAGTAAAAAAACGTGTTGAGGAGCAGGTTCAACTACAAATGTAAATGTACAGTTTTCAGAAAATTAAAGCACACTAATGTTAACGTTAGCAAATGCAAGAAAGTTTTAGGTCTTATGCAGGAAACTACCCTGATGTATAGACAACTTCACTGTGTCAAATAAAAACGATTGCTGCATCACATGCTATGAAATAATGAAAGCAGGAAAAACGTGGCCAGATTATAAAGCTTCTGAGCAAATTGAAATATATAGCAAAATTATATATTTGGCACATAGTAGGCACACAATAAATATTTGTTAAATGAATAAACATGGAAGGTGGAAACATATATAATTATTTTTCTCTCAGTCACTGCACACTCCAGGGAGTGAGGTCTACAGATTGACTCCCCAGAAACCTCAAAGGGGCCCTTTATTACGTTAGTGAATTTCTTGTGATACAGGATCTAATGGTCAACTTCGAAGACTCTTCAATCTAAATGTCTCAAGACACTGAGTGCATCATCTCTCAGAGACCAATTATCTTGATTAATGGGATTACTTGTAAACACCAGAACGCTGATGTACTCATTTTAAATGACACGTTTCATCACATAATCTTTGCGTTCTTTCCCTGTAGGTAGATGTATGCAGGAAACCAAATCATAAACTGAAGGCTGATGAGTGGTCCTTGAATTACAATAGGGAGAGCTGGAAGAAGCAACCGTTAAAGGCTTTGGTCTATGACAGTCTGATATGTCCATTTTCCAAGGAGAATTCTTCTTGCTTAGGGGACTGGCAGTTGAGAACTACATCAATTAAAGCCTCCTCTTGTGGATATTACCACTAGAGTTTGCCACTACAAAGTTTTTTAAAGATTCAAATCACCATTCCCTTTCTGATTAACACATTTTTCATTAAATCTAGTGAGTAATATCAGGCCTGTTTGCCTAATCACCCAGCAAGTGGTTTTGTTCTGCTCTATTATCTCTTGTACCTACAACTTGAATTTAAAATATATCTCCACTGACTAAAACACATCTTGAGGAAATGCTTCTTGTCCTTCTCAGATTACCACATCTATCTGAAAATTAGTACATTTCTACCACTGTGCCATGTGGAATCATTTGCTATATTTGCGTATACCTGTACCTACAGGTTTCTGCTTTTACTTATAAGGACCTAAGTATTATGGGAGGGAGAGGAATACACAATTTTTAAGATTCATTGACATCAAAAGTTCTTGCATCCCATCGACCTCTTTGGAATCCCAATAGCTAGCTATACAATACAAAGAAAATTCTCTCTCTGCCCAGCCAGTGAAGAAGAAAGAGGGAAGAAATAGATGGAATTTTGATCACTCTTTAACAGATTGATCGTTATGTCTACTATTCTCCTTGGCATAAATATCATCAATGTAGTAGCAATCATACTTGGTTAGGGGTTAGATTATTCAGAATGAGGTGTTTCCTATCTCTGTCAATTTTAATTGTGTAACATTGGGTGCATTACTTACTCTCATTTGTAAATGGGGTTACACAGTTATCAGAAGTTCTTAATTCCTATGCTGTGGCATTGACATAATCCTATCAGTATTTATGACTAATTAAAACAATGATTCTTTTTGTTTGTTTTGTTTTTGTTTGCTTTTTTCTCCCCTTCCAGTTTTACTGACATGCAGCACTATGTGAGTTTCAGGTATACAGCATGATGATTTACCTTACATACATCATGAAATGATGACCATGATAAGTTTAGTGAACATCCACCATTTCAAATAAAGTTAAAGAAATAGAAAAAAAATGCTCTTCCTTGTGATGAGAACCCTTAGGCTTTACTCTCTTCACAACTTGCATACATAACATACAGCAGTGTTCATTATGTTAATCATGTGGTACATCACATCCTGGTACTTATTTATCATATAACTGGATGTTTGTACCTTTTGGTCATCTTCCTCCCCCCTCTCCTCCCAGGCCTCTGCCTCTGTTAAACATAAATCTGATCTCTTTTTCTATGGGTTTGTTTGTTTTTGAAATGTAATTGACCGACAATACTGTCGGTGTTAGTTCCTGGTATACAACATAATGATTCAATATTTCTCTACATTTCAAAATGATCACCATGTAAAGATTAGTACCATTGTCACCATATAAAGATGTTACATAATTATTGACTATATTCCCCACACTGTACATTTCATACCCATGACTCACTTATTTTGTAACTTAAAAGTTTGCACCACTTAATCTCCCTCACTTAGTTCTCTCCTCCAACCTCCTCCCCTCTGGCAATGATTTGTTTGTTCTCTGTATCTCTGAGTCTGTTTCTGTTTTGTTATGTTTGTTCTTTTTTTTTTTCAGATTCTACACATAAGTAAAATCATACAGTATTTGTCTTTCTCTGACTCATTTCACTTAACATTATACTCTCTAGGTCCATCTATATTGTCACAAATGGCAAGATATCATTCTTTTTAATGACCAAGTAATAGTCTATTATGTAAGTAATAGGCCATATATATATGTATATATATACATATATATATAAAATCTTCTTTATCCATTCATCTATTGATGGACACTTAAGTTGCTTCCACATCTTGGCTATTGTATATAATGCTGCAATGAACATAAGGGTATCTATTCTAATTAGTGTTTTAGTTTTCTTTAGATAAATACCCAGAAGTGGAATTGTTGGAACATACAGTAGCTCTATTTTTAAGTTTTTGAAGAATCTCCATACTGTTTTCCATAGTGGATGCACAAATTCACATTCTCACCAATAGTGCACAAAGATTCTCTTTTCTTCACATCCTCACCAAAACTTATTTGTTGTCTTTTTGATAATAGCCATTCTGACAAGTGTGAGGTGATAATGTCATTGTGGTTTTGATTTGCATTTCCCCGATGATTAGTGATGCTGAGCCTAACATCATGTGCCATCTGTATGTCTTTTTGGAAAAATGTCTATTTTTTAATCAGGTTGCTTGTTTTTTTGATGTTGAGTTGTACGAGTTCTTTGTATATTATGGATATTAACCCCTTACTGGATATATCATTTGCAAATATCTTCTCTCATTCAATAGGCAGCCTTTTTGATTTTGTTGAGAGTTTCCTTTGCTGTGCAAAAGCTTTTTAATTTGATGTAGTCCCATTTGTTTATTTTTGCTTTTGTTTCCCTTGCCTGAGAAGACATATTCAAAAAAAAAATTCTAAGACTGATATCAAAGTGTATATGGTCCATGTTTGCTTCCAGAAGTTTTATGGTTTCAACTCTTACATTTTATGTCTTCGATCCATTTTGAGTTTGTTTTTATATGGTGTGAGAAAGTAGTCCAGTTTGATTCTTTTGCATGTAGCTGTCCAATTTTCCCAACACCATTTACTGAAGAGGCTGTCTCTCCCACATTGTATATTCTTGCCTCTTTTGTGGTAGATTCATTGCCCATATAAGTGTAGGTTCACTTATGCCCTAGGAGTGCCCTCTATGTGGGCTGCTTAGGTCTTCTTGCAGGTGGCTTGCTACTGAGGACACTCTGGTAGGCATGACTGAACCCCAGTCTGGTTGGTTACCAGGACCTACCTCGTGTGGAGGCTGCCAGCCACTGGTGGGCAGGGCTGAGCCCTTGCATGGCTGACTATAGAACTCTGGGAGTTCCCAGGGGTAGTGTTGGCCCACTGTTGGGAGGAGTTTGGTCCTGGGGTGACTGGTTGCAGGATTGGGGGTCATGGAGTTAGTGTCAGCCTGCTGGTGGACAGGGCCAGTTCCTGACTAACATGGTTGGCTGCAGGGCCCAGGATGTCCCGGAACAGTTGACAGCCCACTGGTGGGTGAGGCCAGATCCCAGGGCAGCTGGCTGAGGAAACCAAGGTGTCCCAGAGTGGTTCCTGCTTGCTGGTTAGACCGGGTCTTTTTTTTTTTTTTAAGACATCATTTTATTTTATTTTATTTTATTTATTTATTTTTTGTGTGGGGAGCAGCACCACGCGACATGTGGGATGTTAGTTCCTCAACCAGGAATCAAACCTGCGCCCCCTGCATTGGAAGCGCAGAGTCTTAACCACTGGACCGCCAGGGAAATCCCTGGGCCAGGCTTTGACACAACTGGTTGTGGAGCTACAGTGGTCCTGGGGCTGGTGCCCACCCACTGGTGGGTTAGGCTGGGTCCTCAGCCTGTTGCTGGCCCATTGATAGGCAGGGCTGCTTCCTGGGCAGCTGAGGGCTCAGGGGTTCCTATGGCAGCTGGCTTTCTGGTGGATAGGGCTGTATTCTCATGCAGCTTGCTGTTTGGCCTGGGGCATCCTAGGACTGGTGCAGACAGGCTGGTGGGCAGGGCTGTTTCCCAGCACTAATAAGCTAGACGGGGGATTCCAAAATGGCCCTTTGCCAGCACCAGTGTCCTTATGGTACAGTGAGCTCCCCAAAATAGCTATGCCACCATCTATGTCCCCAGGTTGAGTCTTAATTGTCTCGTGCCTCTCTGAAAGGCTCTGCGAGATCAAGTGAGTCTGACCCAAGCTTCTTGCAAATTAATGCTCTGCCCTGGGTCTCGGAGTGAGATTTTTTGCACACACTTTAAGAGTGGAGTCTTTCTTTCCCACAGCCCTCTGGTTCTCTCAAAAGTAAGCCCTGTCGACTTTCAAAGCCAAACGTTCTGGGGGCTTGTCTTCTCGGTGCAGAACTCCTGGGCTTGTGGGGTTGAACCCCTCGTTCTTTGGAGAGAACCTCTGCAGTTGTAATTATCCTCCTATGTGTGGGTCTCTCACCTGGGAGTATGTGTTTTGACTATACCTCATCTCTGTCCCCAGTGAGGTTCCTTCTTTTTATCTTTAGTTGTAGAAGATCTTTTCTGCTAGTCTTCAGGTCATTCTCATCAATAGTTGCTCTGTAAATTGTTGTAATTTTGGCGTGCCGTGGAAGGAGGTGAGCTCAGGGTCTTTCTACTTCTCCATCTTGGGCATGCCCTTAAAGCAGTGATTCTGGAAAAGGTAGTCAGTAGGTAGAACACAAACCAGGGGAAGAGAAAAATGTGTTAGATTCACAGTGTAGAAGAAGGAAACACATATATTTTTGATAAACCCCTAACTGAGGAAGGCTGGGAAAGATTTCAGACTTTTTTCAAATGCTAGCACTTTCTAGAACTTTCTTAGGTCACAGAATTCACAATATCTTTTGTATCTGAGAGCTAAAGAAAATGTATACAAGTGGATATCAGGAATTAGTATGAGACAGCAATTTGTGGTAGGCATTTGTCTCTTCATTTTTTTCCTATATTACACTTTTGCCTAAAGATTTTTGAATGAAGGAATGACTGCTTGATGTGAGATCATTTTATAACTCATGGGTTAAAATATGTGGTGGTATGATACAATCTATGAGTAATGATTTGAAATCAAATTAATTTGGTTTAAAATTCTATTGAAAAGATTAATATTTTCCTTAAGGTGTTCCCATTCTTATGACAAATAACTGAATTTATATACATAAACAATTGCTTGGGAAATAGATAGGCATTAAGTTATGTCTCTGGCCAGAAAGAATTAGAAATCTTTCCTTTGTTACACTTATGACTGATTTCAAACAAGGAAGAGAGAGTCACATGTGAGGCAATGGGGAGTTCAAGCCTCAGAGCAAATATTTTCCAGTTTTGTTATAGCAAAGGTTAGTCATTAACATCTTTTGACCTCAGTATATGCATTTATAAAATGTAGAAGAATTAATGAGTACACACAGAAATGTGATAATTTTTAAGTTGTAATAATATTAATAATGTGTAAAGTGATGCTTGGAGAATAGACAACCAACATAGGAGGATAATTCTTTCTCTTCTTCCCCTCCACCACTCCTCCACCTTCTTTTCTTCTTCATCCTCCTTATTATTATGAATGTCTGTATTCCAAACTGGGAGTTTTGGTGAAAGGAAGAAATTAGTTAGACTCTAATACATGCCATAACACCTCTATACATGTGTCAACTTAATAGAAAATAGTGGCTCTAATTAAACTGAGTAGTCCCATCTACAGAAATAATTTTAAAAAAAATAATGAAAAGTACATTGCATCATTGACCTATATGTATGAAAATATCATCTTTCTTCTCAAATTAGATCCTCTTTCTGACTGCCCACTTTCTGATAATGACATAAAAATCTTTCTATCACCCAGGATTAAAGTTTAAGGTTTATATATATATATATTTTTTTTTTTTTTTCCCCCTTACTTTAACACATTCAGTCACATGCAAGCCTGCAAGAATTAATGTGAATTATAACTACTCTTTCATTTCAGATTCCACAGCTACTATTTAATTTCTGGCACTCATTTTCTCTCACTTAGACTTTTACAACAGCTTCCTAAATGTCGTGCTTTAGTGAGCACTGGCATCCTTACTTCATATCCTTGGAGGAACAAACCAGAGCTGCACAAAATTTCAAATGATAGATTGATAACTGATGAAAAGATCAGACATAAAGACTGCTAAATACTTAATTAGGGATTTCTGCATGCTAGAAATCGTCTTTTTTAATATTTGACAAAACTTGGAAGATATCTGGTAGTTTAGATTTCACCTAGCTAATATTTCCCAATAAATGTTTGGTAATAAAGTATAATTTTATCAGTGTTCGGTGATGCCAAATATGTTAGTTTTATGATTGAGTGTCAAAGAGAAGTCGTAATAATGATCTATACAGACATTCATTTAGGTTTTTAATTTTTATATCCACTCTGTCCTTAGGCTCTTGTTTTCCCTTGTCATCATTCACAACATATTCCAAGTTCTATTTATTTTAATGGTGTCACAAAGGTAGAAAGTGAAAAGATGTTACATTGCTGGATGGCTGGATGAATAGATAATTGACAAATAAAGGTAAAACCACATGATATATTTTTCATTGCATGTCATAGATTTCAAAAGCAGCAAGTGTTAATAGCTAAAATATTCACGTAATTCCAAAGAGTTTGAAATTATTCAGATATTTAGAATTTTAAATTTATATTCTATTTACTTCCAAAAATATTTGAGGTAGATGCAAAAAAATAACATCTACCATAAGTTTTCAAAAAAAATAAATTATGCACTGAATAGGAATAATTTGATTAGCATCACCAGAGTGGCTACTTCAGTCAAACTTGTGTACTAGACCCACAGTAAAAACATCTACTCTGTATTGAGTTCTTAGCTATAAAAATGAATAAGAAAAAGTCTTTGCCCTCTAATTTTTATGGTGTAGTTCAGGAGAGAGACAGATATAATAATTATAATGCAGTATATTAGCACATGTATTAGTGTTCACTATATAAGAAATAATTCAAAATCTCTGTGGCTTAACAAATAAGAAACTATTTCTTGCATCTAGCCTTGGATTGGTTTAGTGGCACTGCTTCAGGCTTTGGAGCATCTGGGCCTGTCTCCAAACTGTGGATTGGAATGAAATCTGTTTCATATTTCTCCCATTATTCTTTTACTAGTGGTCACTTGGGGCATATTCTTTTCATGGGGAATGACACTAGCAGAACAAGCCAACCTATGCAGGCACATTAAAAACCTTTGTTGGCTTCAAATCTGTCATATCCCATTGACCAGAGCAAATTGCATGGTTAAGCTCATGCAGCAGTGAATTCATACAGACCTCAAGAATGAAAGAGATTTGAGTAAATACCTGCCAAACAATAGCCCAATTCATCACAGCACTGTTTGGAAATGAAACTCTTAAGTTAGCTGACAGTCTGAGGCTGGACTTTTCTGTACAGTCAAATGGTAACTTTTGAATGCACCTGTCTTTCTTTCTCTCAAACCACCTCTCCTGCCTTGGTTTCTGCTTTAAATGACAAGAAGTAATAATAATCAGATGGGGCCCCTCTCTAGGACACTGATTAAGCTCCATTTATTGGTGTGTATTTTGGTAGACACTTGATGTGGCTCTCACTCACCTATACCTTACCCAGTCCAGCCCAGCTACCATGTTGCCTCTGATACTCATGTATTTCTTATTACCTTAGAAAAATGATTCAGAACAAGCTAGCTAATAATGAGATAGGTCACCTTATTCATCCTCTCTCTCATCATTCACTGAACTTGCTCATGGTTAAAGCTCAACAGATGGCTGATGTTAAGAATTTTGGGACTCCCCTGGTGATGCAGTGGTTAAGAATCTGCCTGTCAATGCAGGGGACATGGGTTCGAGCTTAGGTCTGGGAAGATCCCACAATGCCTTGGAGCAACTAAGCCCATGCACCAAAACTACTGAGCCTGCACTCTGCAGCCCGCAAGCCACAACTACTGAGCCTGTGTGCCACTACTACTGAAGCCCGCATGCCTAGAGCCTGTGCTCCACAACAAGAGAAGGCACCGCAATGAGAAGCCTGCACACTGCAATGAAGAGTAGCCCCTGCTCGCCACAACTAGAGAAAGCCCACGTGCAGCAACCAGAAAATAAAATAAAAGTGTTCTCCTTAAAAAATAAAAAAAAGAATTTTGAATTTCATGTTAGAGGAGAAAGAGCCTTCACCCCTCCATTGGCAAATGCCTATATAAGTAAAACAACAAGACAAATAAAAAAACCCACCAAAGTTAAACAGGCAAGGAAGATTTTATTCAAGACTGTTGCAACAAGGGAGAGAGATTGACCTCAACTCCACTTAAAAAAAATGGCTGGGCTTCCCTGGTGGCGCAGTGGTTGAGAGTCCGCCTGCCGATGCAGGGGACACGGGTTCATGTCCCAGTCCGGGAGGATCCCACATGCCGTGGAGCGGCTGGGCCCGTGAGCCGTGGCTGCTGAGCCTGCGCGTCCGGAGCCTGTGCTCCTCAACGGGAGAGGCCACAACAGTGAGAGGCCCGCGTACCGCAAAAAAAAAATGGCTGTAGAGTCTTTAAGATCTGGGGTCTTAGGCCTTATGTGTTTGCTTCCACAAAAGCAAACACAGAGGGCTTCCAGGTCCTTAAAAAAGACAGTCTCTGGAATTTCTGAGTCTTAAAACTAGAAAGAGACTTTTATATTCATTTCAAAGGGGCAGAAAAAAATTTGCAATTAGAAGTTTTCTAAAGTAAATGCTCTAAGGAAAGGAAGGTCAGGGGCCTATAGTCAGGGGTAAAAAAAAAAACCCTAAAATTTAGTCAAACTGAGGGCAATGTTAAAGACATTCTGGGCAAACCACAAGTTTGGATTTAGGGACTCCAGTACTAGGGTCTCAGGCAGAAGCCCAGCTCTAAAGCAGTACCTTTTTGACATTTGCTGTTTTTGCTCTTGAATACATCTCCTTCAAGGAACTTATGAGAAACAAGGTGACTGTGACAAAATAAGATCTAGTTATGTCTGGGTGCTGGGGCTATATAAACATCTTCACACAAAAGCAAAACTAAACAAAACTCATACTTTCATGAATATTTTTCAAGTAGATGAGAGACATGAGCTCACTTCTGTTTCCTATTATGTACAAAAATGATTACTGAGTAGTGTGGAGAACAGACACCCTGGAGGCAAGAAAATCCTTAGGAGGGAAAGAGAACTTTTACTAAAACAGTAAGAATTGTGGATGGAAAGAAAATAGCATTTTAAAAATGAAGAAACTAATAATATTAAGAAAGAGGCTGGTTTATTGCAATATGAAGGCTATCAAGTTTTTAATGTGGGTGGCTAGCAGAAAGGTTGTTAATTCCTTTATATTTAGTAGCAGTCAGTTATTTTGCAAAGATCCATTAATATTTGCTACCCAGAATGATATCTTAGGTGTGGCAGAGACTATTAGGGGTCACCAATTGAATAGGTCACTAAATGCAGAAATTTCTACCATAGCATAATAAAGATAGTTTTTCTTTCTCTGCTAAGTTTTTTTCAGATGATGGGAAGACTACTTCCTCTTATAATACTGCTTTCTGTTAATAGGTGGGTTTAATTTTTATATACTTAAATGTTATAATAAAATGAACTTTTCTATTCTTATGACAAAATTTCTATACCTCCTACTACCAGCCTAGATCTTCTTCTGTATATCCTCCACTTTTAAAAAAAAACGAGACTGCTAAAACCAAATACATTACTTTAGAACTAGCTGAGGTTTTCCCCCTCTAAATTAAACTGCTGGTCTTAGCTTTAAGTCAACTATAATTCTTATACAGTTTTTTACATATAACAGTTATGTCTTTTCTCCAGAAACCCATAATGGTTTTGTGTTTGTTGTTTTGTTTTTGTTTGCTTGTTTGTTTGTTTTTACCTATTAGTGTCAGTGAATATTAGTTTTTTCTGGGTTTGAAATGACTTACCTGTGATTTCTTCTGAAGGTTTAGTTTAATGTTCTGTATATGGAACTTTATATTTGCTTTCATTTCAATGGTTGGTTTGTTCCCTCATCCTCCTTTGTGGTATTCTGTTGGCCTAACTGGCATCTTTGATTCCATAAAAACTGCTCAAAACATTTTTAATTCCAGATTTTATTGTTTGGTTCATCTTATTTACTAAATTTTCATCCTCTCTAGTAAGCCAAATGTAGATTGCCATTTCTCAAATTCCTTCACATTTTTCTTTAGGCAACTGATGGCTTGAACTTATGACACTCTGCTTATTTACTAACAAACACAGATTCCGTGAGCTGTTCATATATTTTCTGAGATTTTTAGATAACATGTATTTTTTCCTCCTCCTCCTGTAAATGATTATAGAGTTTTTCATTCTTTGGAGGTTTCTGAGAGAGCTGCCTTTTACTAACTTATACACCTTGTCATTCACTCATTGCTAATTTGGACTGAGCACAAAATGCTAGGCATTAGCACAGATAGGAACAGACTTTATAGGAGTTCATATCTTAATAGGACACAAGAAGTTAAACATATATTAGCAAGGACATGTGGTAAATGTTATTACAATAGAGACACACAGGGGTTGAACAAAGGGGTCAACAAAGACTTCTCACCAGAGGAGGGCCTTGCCTGTGAAAAACAGGGACTTTGTCAGTTACTGGAAGAAAGAACTTTTCTGGCAAGCTAATTTGCACTTGCTAAGTGTTACCTTTTTCATGTAGCACGCTACAAACTTTTAAAACAATATTCTAAATATCTTGCTTTCTTGCTTCATACTTTGTCATAATGTCTCTGGCCCATTTCCCTGGTTGTCTATCTTCTTACAGTTAAACAAATAGTCATATTTTATATATTTTGTTGAATTCATTCACCTTATTTTATATCACCTACCTCCAAATCTCATAAAAATTGCCTATTCTAACAAAGATACTCATGAAAGATGCTCAATTTGTTTTGAAGAAAGGAATCAACTTTAGTCTGATTATATTTTTGGACAGCATAATGGAAAGAAGGAAAGAAATTAGGAGAGTGACGTCAGCAAGATGGTGGAATAAGTATTTTCAGGGCTCGTGCCCCACAGAAACATTGATTTTGACAACCACCCACGGATGAGAGTACCATTTTGGGAGCCAGGGACTCTGGCAGAGAGGCCATAGCACTCTGTTGGAGCAAAAAAATCGATAATAGATGCATTTAATAAGGTAAAAACAATTTCACTTTACCCATATTACTCCTCCTCTATAGGGTGGCACAGCTCAGTGTGAAGAGAGACTCCAACAAATCTCTCAAGAGAGATTTCTCCCACAGGGAAAAGTGAGGGTAGTGAGCAGTGGCTCCCCCAGCTATGCAGAGCACTGCCCTAGAGGCCCACTTCTTTCTTGCCCCACCCAGAACATTGAGATCAGCATGGCTGAATAGTTCAGGAGTAGCTGGGAGCAGGAAAAGGGGTGGGAGTTCACAGCAGCTGGGGTGCAGAACTCAACAAAGGGCCTTGGTTTCTACCAAATGCCTTGTGGACTCCACTAAGAGGCCTTCCTATTAATCTCTTAGGACCCATCACCTGCAGACCACCCCCACCTCAACTAGGCCACATGTGCCCCCAGCACTCCAAGGACCCCTCCCCTGGTAGCCAGTACCCCAGCAGAAGGTACCTACAACCTCTATAGAATCATGCATGAGCACATACAGATAGCTAGTTGACTCTGCTGGATTGGGGGAAGGCACATACCGTTAAACACTTCATGGCGGTGTCCAAGGAAAATAAATGGGAGGCTCTCAGCAGTCAAACTGGCCTTGTGGGATTGAGAGAAGGCATATGATCTCATATACCCCATGGGTACTGGGTATATGTACAAAGGAAATGAAATAAGGATCTCAGAGGTGCATGAACTCCCATGTTCACTGCAGCATTGTTCAAAAGAGCCAAGATAGGAAAACAACCCAAGTGCCTAAAACAGATGAACACATTTTAAAATTGTGAGGTTATATGTATATAGAACACATATATACATATAACCTCACATTTTTTATTTGTTCATATATATAATATCTAAATATATTTGTGTGTATATATGTAAAATATTACACACACATACAAATATTTTCTCCCATAAAAATGAAGAAAGAAAAAAAAATTGCCTTTTGCAACAACGTGAATGAACTTGGAGAATATTTTGGTAAGTGAAATGAGGCAGCCACAGAAACACAAGTACTACATAATCTCATTACATGTGTAATCTGAAAACATTGAACTGATAAAAGAAGAGCATAGAATTGGTAGTTGCCAGCAGCTGAAGTGTGGGGGTAGGGGAAGATGTTAACCGCAGGATACAGAGTTTCAGTTACAGTGAATGAGTAAGTTCTGGAGATCTAATGTACAGCATGGCAACAATAGTTAATAATACTGTATTGTATACTTTAATTTTCAAAGAAAGTAAATCTTAAGTGTTCTTCCCACACACACACAAAATGGTAACCATGAGGTGACCAATGTGTTAATTAGCTTGATTGTTGTAATCATTTCACAATGTATACGTATGTTAAAACATCATGTTGCACATCTTAAATGTATACATTTTTATTGTAAATTATACACCAATAAAGCTGGGGCAGGGGGACGAGGAGAGAGGGAAAGACATTTCAAGAAATGTATTATGTATTTTTTTTTTTTTTTTCGGTACACGGGCCTGTCACTGTTGTGGCCTCTCCTGTTGCGGAGCACAGGCTCCGGACGCGCAGGCTCAGTGGCCATGGCTCACGGGCCCAGCCGCTCCGTGGCATGTGGGATCCTCCTGGACCGGGGCACGAACCCGTGTCCCCTGCATTGGCAGGCGGACTCTCAACCACTGTGCCACCAGGGAAGCCCGTATTATGTATTTTTTAAAATAAATATTTCCAAAGAACTTGATTCTCCTCTTGAAAGTCTACGCTGAGGTACACATTTCTTTTCAGTGTAGTCATTTCTTTATGGATGAACTATGTCTGTGAAGCTGAGTCTACTTAACTGACTTGTTGACACACCACAATGAAAGAAAGGGATGCCAGTATATTAGAACTAAAAAATCTTGCCTTTGAATGTTCATGACAAAACAAAAGCCACAAGAAAGCAACATCAGCAGAACATACAAAAGAAGCAAAAAAGAATTGCCAATCATTCCATAACCTTAAGGAAATTTACTCATTGTAAATAAAATGAAAATTCATCCTTAGAGCTGGCAGAAAAGAACAGTGCTGAAATTTGGTCCCCCAATGGAATGACTGCTTCTTCGACAGAGTAACAAATGAAAATTGGATCAGGGACACATTTTCAATGAAAAAGACACACTGCCAGATGGCTTCTTGGCAAAGGAAAGGGAAGAGTTGATTAAACTGTCATGTGATGACTTCAAATTCAGCAAAGTGCAGCTTAACAACTTCTTGTTGAGAAGGATAAAGGAGGACCTTCAGGTACGGGGTATGGTTTTGATATTGTTAAGGTTTAAGATTACTTTGCAGTTTCATTGATTTTCTGCAGTGCTTTCAATAAGGAAAAACACAAAATGAATCTCAACCAAGAGCAAGATTTTCTGTTGAATAGAACTTGGGTTTCTCTAGAACTAATTCTTGGAAATCTTGATGCCAAACACTCCTTATAAAGCACAATTTTACTTTTCAAGAAAAAATATAGTGTGCATGTTCATTTACATACACTGCTATTTCAGCGTGAATTAGGATTTGCTCCCCTTATCATACCAGGTAAAAAATGGCGATACTATAAAACTTGTACCAACATGCAAACGTCCCCTAAGGACTTATTATCCTTGCTTGTCTGTCCCCTCTCTCCTTTCTTTTAACAAATCACTAATTTGCTTTCATAACTGTACTGGCCTATGTGCAGGAGTTGTCAATTAAAAGGTTTCCAACCCACCTAGCTTGGGCATGCCAACAGCAATATGCTATATCCTTGGATTCAGTACTTGGTCCAGGGGTGGGCATATAACTCAAACAGAGCAGTCAACATCAAGTTTGGAACTGGTATGGATGCTGGGAGGGGATCTCTTTCCCCCTGATGCTCCTGGATACTAAAAAACATGTTAGCCAATTGCTGCCACATAGTGAGAGCTTGCCTGAGAATAAAGCAAAAGGCCAAAAGCAGAGACAAAAATGGGAGGAAAAGAGAGATATAGTTCTGAGGGGACTGTATCCATGCCAGGCTCCTGCCTTTCTTAAAAGCACCTCTCAGGCTTCCCTGGTGGCGCGCAGTGGTTGAGAGTCCGCCTGCCGATGCAGGGGACACGGGTTCGTGTCCCGGTCCGGGAGGATCCCGCAAGCCGTGGAGCGGCTGGGCCCGTGAGTCATGGCCGCCGAGCCTGCGCGTCCGGAGCTTGTGCTCCGCAACGGGAGAGGCCACAGCAGTGAGAGGCCCGTGTACCACAAAAAAAAAAAAAGCACCTCTCATCTTATAATTTTCAATTATACAAGTCACTAATATTTTTCTATTATCATTGGAATTTTGTCATTAAAAAAAAGAGTGTCTTGACTAATACACTAAGAATCTGTGTTTGGAAGGTGAATCACTTGCATATTTGTTTAAGAAAAAAGATATTTACATTGAACGAAGTAAACAGCCTTCCAGAACAATTTTTCTAAAAAAACAACATCCACATTTGTATGTGTGTATGTGTGTGGTCTGCAGAGTCTAAGATCTTTGAGGTAAGAGACTATATCACACAAATTTCTATCTCCCCATAGTCTAGGACTCATGACTCTTTTTTTGTAAAATAAATTTATTTTTGGCTGCGTCAGGTCTTTGTTGCTGCGTGCAGGCTTTCTCTAGTTGCGGCGAGCAGGGGATACTCTTTGTTGCGGTGCGTGGGCTTCTCATTGTGGTGGCATCTCTTGTTGCGGAGCATGGGCTTTAGGCATGCAGGCTTCAGCAGTTGTGGCACGTGGGCTCAGTAGTTGTGGCTCGCAGGCTGTAGAGCACAGGCTCAGTAGTTGTGATGCATGGGCTTAGTTGCTCCACGGCATGTGGAATCTTCCCTGACCAGGGATCGAACCCATGTCCCCTGCACTGGCAGGTGGATTCTTAACCACTGCGCCACCAAGGAAGTCCCTCATAAGACTTGTTGAATCTAATTGAATACTGGATTCCTTGCATAAAAAACTTTATATACAAACTTAGCAGGGAACACAGTTTGTATCTACTGAACTCATGAGTAAACTATTTCTTATCATACTGCTGTTTTTTTGCCTTAAGTTTGTGGGGTTTTTTTTTTAATGTTTTCACGTTCTTGTCTGACTCCATAATAATAGACGCTGAAAAAAAAATTAGATATTAGAGAGTATCCACAAAACTTAAATTCTTCTATTTACATTCTTCTAGAGAAAATCCCATAATAACACAAATGAGCATTTTCATTCATAATTGTGATAATTCATGAACATTATCATAATACTGTGCTTTTACTTAGCATCCTCTGTACTACTTAAAACACATTTATTCGTACTTTTTCACTTTTCCTCTGTACCTTCTTTTTCAATGAACCTTCTGCTCTGTGAATAATATAAATGGTAGAAAACAACTTGGCTACAAAGTAATCAGTAAACACCAATCAAATGAAAAATGCCCTTGCTGTTGTCGGGCTGGTATTCTCTGGAAGTATAAGCAATACATATTTTACTGAAGCTTTCATAGTGGAGATGGAGAGAAGATTTTCATTATTAACACTGAAATTTTCAATTAAGAAAGCCCAGTTAAGCATCCTTGCTCAATTTTCAAGTCTCTGTTTTGAAGTCACAGAGCCTCTTCTCTCTCCTCTCCCTTTACAGGGCTTACTTACCCTAGTTTTTCAACTCAACCTTTCTTGCCTCTTCTCTCTTTCTTATTTATACAGAACAGTTTATACCCACCACTGGCCACCATCACTCCACTCATCTAAAGGATCAACGTGCCTTAAAACATACTTCTCAAAGCTTAACGGGCATATGAATCACCTGGAAATCTTGTTAAAATGCAGATTCTGAATTAGTGGGTTTGGGGAGGAAAACAGATTTTCTAGTTCTAAAAGCTGAATGACACAGATGTTTTAAGCCTGGGAACCATCCCTTGGGTAGCAAGGGTTAGAAAATTGAGGATGATCACTGATTACCAAAAGTTGTTTCCTCCCTCTAACATAGGTCTGTGCAAGTATATTTTTATGAGACAAAATTTGCTTATCTGTAAAATGGGAATAAGTACCCTCTCCTGCTACACAGTAATTGTGTAGTTCAAATAAGCTTTTGTTCTGGAAGAGTTTTGGAAACCATAAACAGTTACATAAATATAAGGGGTCATGATTTCTGAATTCTGTATATGCCATCATTTAACAAATAATTATAGGTGATCTACTAGTGAAAGGTCCTGGGTTAGGTGATGAAGTTAAATCAGTGAACAAACAATGCAGTTTCTCTCTCTATAAAATTTATAATCGGTAAGAGAGCAAAATATTATGATATTACAAATTGAATTATTTAACTATAAATACCTTCTAATAAGAAAAAGTGTATGAGAACACTTGATGGTTGTTTTAGATCAATCTAGGAGTGACATTTCACCTGATTTTAGACACAGGAGTAGTAATTAACCTAAAAAAGAGAAGAATAGTGAATACCCAGGCAGAAGGAACTAAACACGCAAACACTCTGCAATAGGAATCACATGGCTTGTTCATGGAACTATTTTCTTTTTTTTAATATTCTGCCCTTTGTGATTTGTGTTTCTTTCGCATTTATTATGATGATGTATTTTATAATTGATTGAATGATTTTATTTTTTTATGGAAGAGTAACTGTGAAGTTAATCTACCTTCAAAATTGTAGAGTGGTTCTCAAATCTTAATTCATATGATCAGTTTATTGACTGTGTACAAGGGAACAACATGCAACCTACTTCCCCAGGTATCTTAACGGCAGATTCACTTTGTTGTGGTAATAACTCACTGTATTGGAAGAGTCTTTCTGAAACATCCTTTTATTTGGTTATAATTCTGAATTCTTAAATTCAAAGTTCTTAGAAGTTTATTTTAGGAACAATGGAAAGGAAACGTGAGAAAGAGTTGGAAGAAAAAAAAGTTTTATGGGGATAATTCATATGAAAGATAAAAGGGAGAGGAAGTAGGAGTGGGTAGGGAGCCTTCAGATCCAAGATGCGTTTGTAAGACCTATGAAAGTAAAGATGAAAGGAAGGAGAATTTTGTAGTAAGGACAGCTCTGGGAAAGCCTCTGCTAGCCCAGTAGGAGGGATGATACAAATATTGCTCCTATACTGGGCAGAAATGGTGAGTCCTTGCAACATCACCTTGCTCAGAAAACAACCTGGCTACAAAGTAATCAATAAACACCAATCAAATCATTGCCTGGGACTGTGAGGGGGTGTGTGGTAGCAGAGGGGGGTCTAGAAGGCATCTTTAGCTACAGGTTTTCAGCTAAGTGACCAGTGCAGAAGTTCCCTCTTGAAAAGAGATCTGAATGATAATGCTTCAATGTCTACTTCACAATTTCAATCTCTCTCACCATTTGCTCTCTATTGTTTTTTTCTCATCAAATGTGTGACTCTGGGTACGTTTTGAACAGTGCCAAATTGTGTCTTTTTACTTATTACACTTTTTTTTCCCTCAATACCATTTGACTTCTCACTCTATTTATGATGCTTTCTCCCCCTGCCCCCTCAAGGTATTTTGTTTTCATTTGGAGCTTTTGTGTTTCTAGTCTTGCTTAAGAAAAATCTTACTTGCCCCCAAATTATATCATTTTCTGCTAATATTATTATTTACTAATTATTGAATTTTAAATCTTTGATTTATTGAAATTTATTTTATGATGTAATTCATACTTGGTAGACAATATTTTGTTACTTCCAGATAGATAGCCAATTATACTACCACCATTTATTAAATAAACTACCTTCTCCCCATTCATTTAAAACAACACATTGTCACATAGTTTCTCCATGCTTCATTTAGATCCTTTTGTGAACTTTTATTTATAGACTTGTAAATTATTTCTACTCCAGGTTCATACTCTATTAATTAGTAACCTTATAGTAAGTTGTAAATACATTGTGTAGTAAGTTCCCACTCAATACTCATTTTAAAAAATGTGAGTATGAAAGAATAAAAGAATTGGTAAATTCTTTTCACCCCCTAAAAAAACTATAAAATTGGGCAAAATCAGCAAAAATCTTTCTGAAAACTACTAACAATAAATGGAAAAGGCTTTATTTACGAAAAGCTGCCAAAACATTGAATAAGATCCATGCGAGACAGTGGCTTTTTTCCATGGACCTGGTCTCATCCCACTCCCAGCTTGGTTAGTGTGGTGCTGACCATGTAAAGCAGAGGCTTCACTGCATGGGGAGTGCTGCCATGACCTGCAGGTTCAAAGCACAAGCTGTGAAGGGCGTTGTCAGTAAAGTAGCACATTCAATAGGAAACAAATGAGAAAAGCCTTCAATTCTGCTATCTTTGGATTGTAGTCCCATGTGAGGCTATCAATGGACCTGCCACTTATTTTACCGGGGAACCGCAGGAATGAAAGAACATTATAAAAGTGAGACTAACTCTTAATTCACACCTGGTGTACTAGCAGACTGTGTGCACATGCAGGGGAGACCCAAGGGGACATGGTTAAAAGCAAATGCCAAAAGAGACTTGAAAGCTGTCTGAACTTTACATACGCTCCTTAACTAAACACACATCTATCTGCAGAGGGTGGAATCTTATGGGCTCATGGTGTTCAGCACAACCTCTAACCAATCATTGGCTGACCAGTGAGATATGTGGATACAGGAGCAACCCCAGGAAGTCAGGGGAGTTGAAAAAATTAAAAATGAGAAGAAAAATAACTGAGCAAAGACATCAACTACTGCAGCATCCAGAGCAGGTACAATACATGACCTAATATGTCCAGTTTTCAATGACAAACTATGAGGCATACAAAGAAACAGAATATGTGAGTTACGCAAGGAATAAAGCAGTCAATAGAAAGTGTTCCTGAGAGTGCAGTTGTTGAATATAACAAAGACGTCAAAGAAGAAATTATAAATATGTTCAAGAATTAAAAGACATGCTTAAAGGGTAAAGAAACATGTGGTCAATTAATCAACACTTAAGGGAATCTCAATAAGGAAACAGAAACTGTCTAAAAGGAACCAAATCGATATTCTAAAATTGAAAAGCACTATAACCAATATGAAAATAGATTGGTCCCACATCATATTTTAGATAGCAGAAGAGAGAATGCTCAAACTTGAAGATGAATCTTTTTAATTTATCCAATCTAAAGACAGAAAGGAAAATATTTTTAAAAGAGGAATAGAGTTTCAAAAACCTATAGAACAACATGAAACATATCAACATATATGTTCATAGGAGTCGCAGAAGTAAAGGAGAGAAAACTATTATAATAATAGGGGCTCAAAATTTCCCAAATTTGTTGATAAACAGTTTACAGAGCCAAGAAGATCAAAACACTTCTCATGGGACGAAGAGAGATTTACATCTGGGCACATCATATTCAAACTGCTAAAAGACAAATATAAAAAAAAAAATTGAAAGCAGCAAGAGAAAAATGACTAATTATGTACAAGGAAACAACAATATGATTCATGGCTAGCTTCTCTTCAGAAGCAATGGAATCCAGAAGTCAACGAGATGCCTTTTTCAAAGTGTTGAAAGAAAAAATGAAAACCCGTCAACCCAGAATGTATATGTGATAAAACTACCATCAAAAATAAAGGAGGGCTTCCCTGGTGGCGCAGTGGTTGAGAGTCCGCCTGCCGATGCAAGGGACACGGGTTTGTGCCCCGGTCCGGGAAGATCCCACATGCCACACAGTGGCTGGGCCCATGAGCCATGGCTGCTGGGCCTGCGTGTCCGGAGCCTGTGCTCCGCAACGGGAGAGGCCATAACAGTGAGAGGCCGGCGTACCGCAAAAAAAAAAAAAAAAAAAAGGAAAAAAAAAACATTCCAAAATAAAAAAAAATTAA
>NW_020174561.1:14763041-14805583 GCF_003031525.2 Neophocaena asiaeorientalis asiaeorientalis
AAAAAAAAAAAAAAAAAAAAGGAAAATAAAGACATTCACAGATAAACAAAGATTAAGTGAATTCATTCCTAGCAGAAATGCCTTAAAATGTGTTAAAGGAAGTTTTTCAGTCTTAAAGTACATGACATCAGATGATATATCTACAGAAAAGCATAAAGAGCACTGTAGATGGCAAAAACATAGATAAATATAAATGACTGCAAATGTATTTTTTCCATTTCCTCTTAAATAGTTAAAGAAAATATTGTTGCAAAGGCCAATGACTATAACACTATATCATTGAACTTACATACATAAATGAAATATACATGAAAATATTAGTATCAAAGAAGGAAAAGAAATAGAATCATACTGGAGAAGTATTGCTATCTATGTCCAGAATTAACAAAGTATTAATCTGAAATTGACCATGATAAGTTAAAATTCATATTGTAATCTCTAGAGCAACCATTAAGAAAGTAACTTTTAAAAAGTTCTAAAAAACAACAGAGAGATTAAAATGGTACAATAAAAATTTTTAATAATCTCAAAACAAGGTAGAAAAGTAAAAACAGTAGAACAAAAAAAGACTTGACACATTAAAAAAATAGCGAAATGACAGAGGTTAATCCAATCAATTATAACATTGTATATAGATTAAACACTAATCCAAAGATATTGTTAGATTGGATTAAAGAACAATATCCAATTATAGCCTGTCTACAAATATACACTACAGATTCATAAACACAAATAGATTAAAAGTAAAAAGATGGGGGCTTCCCTGGTGGCGCAGTGGTTGAGAATCTGCCTGCCAACGCAGGGGACATGGATTCGACCCCTGGTCTGGGACTATCCCACATGCCGCAGAGCAACTAAGCCCATGTGCCATGACTACTGAGCCCACGTGCCACAACTGCTGAAGCCCGCATGCCTAGAGCCCGTGCTCCACAACAAGAGAAGCCACTGCAATGAGAAGCCCGCACACCACAATGAAGAGTAGTCCCCGCTTGCTGCAACTAGAGAAAGCCTGTGCACAGCAATGAAGACCCAACACAGACAAAAATAAATAAATAAAATAAATAAATTTATTTTAAAATAAAAGTAAAAGGATGGAAGAAGTTGCATCATGCAATCAGTAACCATACATTAAAGAGCTGAAATGGATAGATTAATATCAGGACAGACTATAAGACAAAAGATATTATTAGAGACAAAGAGGGACATTTCAAAATAATAAATGGATCAATATATCAGGAAAATATAATGCCACTAATATATATGAACCTAACAACATGGAGCAAAATCTAAGAAAATTAAAAGCATACATAGGCCACTTAAAAATTTTAGGTAGAAATGTCAATACCCTCTATCAAAAATAGGTTATTTTTGAAAACTAGATAGAAAATTAGTAAGATTATATAAGATTTGACCAAAACTATTGGTTAATTTGACCTAATTGATGTTTATAGACTATTCTACCAGACAAGAAAATAATACTCATTCTTTTCATATATACATGCATTCTTCAGGATAAATTTTAGGCTAGGCCTTAAACCAAAAGTCAGTAATTTTAAGGGATTGACATTATTCAAATATTGAATTAGAAATTAATAATAGAAAAATATTGAGAAACTCCCAAATACTTATAATCTCAGATCATATCTCTAAATAACACATACATTAAAAAAGAAATAATAAGGGAACTTTAAAAGTATTTTTAACTGAATGAAAATAAAAACATATGAAAATTTATGGGGACAGATAAATCGATTCTTGGAGGGAAGTATATGGTTTTAAAAAAGTAAAAAGGTCTTGAACAAGTCATCTAACGTCCACCTTAAAATATTATGAAAAATAATTAAGCCAAAATTAGGCAGACGAAAATAAAAATCAGACAGAAGTCAATCAAATGGAAACAGGAAAAAAGCAGAGAAAAATCAAGAAAACCAAAAGCTGATTCTTTGATATGATCAACAAAATTGAAAAACTGTAGCTATACTGACCCCATCCCCTTAACTCTCTCCTTGTCCAAACAGGCTCCTCTAGGCCTGTCAAAGGCTCCAAACATCATCCCTCTCTGCCACTGATGCTTCAGGCACCATTAGATTTGCTAGATCTTACGGCCTAAGTGGCAGAACAGCTTGTACAGCAGCCTGGACCTTTTGTAGAGCCTTCTGTTCTGGGCCCCACTCAAAACTAGCAGCTTTTCTGGTCACTCAGTAAAGGAGCCAGAATAACACACCCAAATAGTAATACGTTGCCTCCAGAATCCAAAGAGGACGACACTAGACATTCTGGTACTTTTTTTTTCTTTCCTATTTTTTTTTTTTTCCAGTTGTAAGAGGGGTCAGATGTAACAACTTATTCTTCACTTTGGAAGGGTATCTCAACCTACCCTATACCACCCAACAACCCAGTGGTATCATTGAGTAAGAAGAATTCACAAAAGATGAACTGAGGGTACATATAAGACAAGAGAGGTGTATCAAATTTAATCAGCAGTAATGAGTTAAGTTCATATATTGAGGAGATATTTTTCAGGTCAGCTACTTGGTGGGAGGAGAAAAATCAAAGAGGTAAAAGGCAGTACTTTAGAATACTTGGTGTTCTTCTAACCACGGAAATGAGTGGAACCTCGAGTCTCAAAGGAATCAAAACAAGTTAAAGATTTGGGTCAAATCTGCAATGGGATTAAACTGCTTTTGCCTGCCACAGAAATGGAAATGGCTCCTTATGGTATTAATGTAGTGAGAAAAATAAATGAAATACACAAAATATTTTGAGCAATATGACTTTTTAAGTAAGTCTTTTGTTGATGCTCAATATTTGATGTAGATGAATTCAAAGCTACTCTCACAAATGTAGAATAGAAGCTCAGACACCTCTTCTGCACACCTCCACCTTCCTACTATGGAGCCGCTGATATACCTCCACAAAACTCCCCTTTTCCTCTTCCTTAGCTTTACCATTACTTTATGTCTTCTGATTATATTAGAATTTTTACCTTTTGTTAGATGAAAACACCAAACATCAGTAAAAACTAGAGTTTAATAAAAGCCTTCTTTTTTTTTTTTTTTGCGGTACGCGGGCCTCCCACTGTTGTGGCCTCTCCCGTTGCGGAGCACAGGCTCCGGAAGCGCAGACCCAGCGGCCATGGCTCATGGGCCCAGCCGCTCTGCGGCATGTGGGATCTTCCCGAACCGGGGCACGAACCCGTGTCCCCTGCATCGGCAGGCGGACTCTCAACCACTGTGCCACCAGGGAAGCCCCCAGAAAAAGCCTTCTTTTTAACTAGAGTTAAAAAGTTGTTGACAATACCAAACATGTTTAATGAATTGAAGTGGTTCCTGAATTTAGAAGACATACGTTAATAAGAAAACCATTATAAATCTGTGAATTAGTATACTTTTCACCTTCTTAGGACAATTACATTTTAAGGAATGATTACTTAGAGGAAGGAGTTGATATACTGCTTGATTCTCAGGTGTTGGATTGTCAGGTAACAGGTGTAGCTGGGAGAATGCTTACCTATACATTATTTATCACTAGAGGCTATACTATCTTATGCCTCATGTGAGCAATCCAGTATATAAATAATATGTATTTTTCCATTAATTTGATTCCTTCTCTGCAGGTTCCATACTTTAAAGTTAATTGTGACAGATTCAAATTATAAAATAATATTAGAGATAATTCACAATATAGTGTTAGCTATAGAAATTTTCTAACATTTGAATTCCCTAAGCGTGTGAGTTTTGGGGGAACATTATTACTGCACATGAGTTTTACCTTTAGCTTCAAGTAAATTGGTTACGTTGTGTATTTCACTGTAGCATTTTCTGTCTCCTTGCTTTCATTTAAGATGACACTTTGATCAAAGGTGACAAAACATGAAATTATGGCCAGCTGTAAAAATGTCACATGCTATTTCAAAGTCCTCCTGCAGTTGGAAAATTTTCTGATTATCTGGACCCACCAAGGGAATTAAAATTCAGTGCGCTTGACATTACAGCATGTTTTAACAAGAGCACAATTATATTCCTACCCTGTTCCAATATAGAGTTGCCTAGTCAGAACTGTCAGAGAAGCCCATGGGGGATAGGAACTGTCACCAAGCATCAGCTCACACAGGAGAGTAAAATGAAGTCAACGGTTTCTTCCTTTATAAAAATCAATAATTATATTTTATTTGAAAATATGTGCTCCTACGCCCAGAGCAAGCCCTGAGAATGTAAGAAAATCAGTCTATTTTCAAGCTTTATGGCGAAATCCTTTACATAATAAGAACTGTTAGCTGTTTTCTCCTCTGTAAAAAGAAAAAAAAATTCTAGGACATATGCAGCAACTGTCACAATCGTGAAAAATAAGACATTTTGAAAATATGTCTGCAAAATTACCAGCTTTATTTTTATGGAGAGAGAAAAAATGTACTTTGTGGGCTTTAATTTTATTGAAAAATATTGATTGAACACCTACTTCATACCCGGCTATTTGCTAGGCTCTGGAGTACAAGAAATGCATAAATACATTTTCTGCCTTTGTCAAGCTCACAGGCTAGCAGAGGAGACATAAATGCAAATAAAATTAATTCCCTAGTCAGAAGGAGAACAAAGATGAGAAATAATTATGACTCAAAGATGATAAGGCTGTCGCATAGCACGGGTTCAAAGTGCTTAGCCTAACACCAATTGCACAAAACTTAAGTCTACAAAAAATAGACTTGTGAAATACACAACGTAACCAATTTACTTGAAGCTAAAGGTAAAACTCATGTGCAGTAATAATGTTCCCCCAAAACTCACACGCTTAGGGAATTCAAATGTTAGAAAATTTCTATAGCTAACACTATATTGTGAATTATCTCTAATATTATTTTATAATTTGAATCTGTCACAATTAACTTTAAAGTATGGAACCTGCAGAGAAGGAATCAAATTAATGGAAAAATACATATTATTTATATACTGGATTGCTCACATGAGGCATAAGATAGTATAGCCTCTAGTGATAAATAATGTATAGGTAAGCATTCTCCCAGCTACACCTGTTACCTGACAATCCAACACCTGAGAATCAAATAGTATATCAACTCCTTCCTCTAAAGGTAATTCTCACTGGGAAACTATCAAGGGTTAGTTTAGGAGAATGAAATATTTAGGACCACCACAAATGTTTATAATACTATATAATGTAATGGTAGGGAAGGAAGTTATCTGCTCTCAAACCTCCTAGGTTTGGTACACATTTAGTTGTGAAGTGTTAAAATATTTGCAACCTAGTTTAGTCTGTTTGGGCTGCTATAATAAAATACCAAAGACTGGGTAGCTTATAAACAATAGAAATGTATTGCTTTCAGTTCTGGAGGCTAGAAGGCTGAGATCAGGTGCCAGCATGGTTGAGTTGACTTCTTGAATCCTCATATGGCAGAAGGGAGCTTTGTGGGGTCTCTTTTATAAGAGCACAAGAGGCTCCACCCTCATAACCTGTGTACCTGCCAAAGCCCCTACCTCTTAATACCATCACATTGGGCATTAGGATTTCAACATATGGATTTCAGGGACACCCAAACAATCCAGACCATAGCAGAACCTAATGACTGGATTGTAAATTTTAAAGCTCCTTATTTTCCTGCGACCTCAACGTCTCCCTAACAGGCTATAAGCACCCCTCCCAGTTGACCAGGTACACTAGTATGATAAGGCTGACCCCTGCTACAGGTTCCCCTTCTTGCCCTTCCCTGACCATGACCTAGTGACATTCAAACACAACAATGAAATCCTCTGGCACCTTTTGCTGAGTACTCCACCCTGACCCTCACTTGCCCACGGGTCCTCACTCTCTCTCTCAGCTCCCCACCCACTTGGCTGAGCCAGCTCCCTTGGTGCTCCCTTCATGAGGTCCCTTCACGACCCTGTCTCTCTCAGACCTGGGATATAAGAAACCTTGTTTTCTTGTGGCCACACCTGACTGACCATCTCATGAAAGAATATAGGACAATGACACAGCAGGGGCTTAGAGATTTTTCAAGGAGATGGAAGTAACCTCTGGATAGGCAATCTAATGAGTTAATGTTATAGATGAAGAATTTAAAACCCACGAAGATAGTGACTTGATCAAAGTCTCCAAGCTAATGAGTGACAGTGGCTCTTTTATCTCAGATCTTTTGATAGGTACCTAATTCTTCTCTGCAAATACAGTAAACTGCCTCTATAAATATCCGATTTTCCTGTGTCCTCTCTTGATTTTTACAACAGGTTACTTCTGTAAAGTAAAATAGTAAAGACCAATAATTATTGCAAAGATTATTCACACATATTAATAAAACTCTCGGTCAGTTAATCTGCTCAAACAAGTTTGGATACATCAGTGTAGAGTTACGATTTTAACACTTCATACATGTAAAACTAACCAGTTGTCTATGTAATTGCAAATGGCAAGAAATTCTTTTCCTTCACTTCTCCTTTTTTGTTGTTGTTGTTATTGTTGTTATCTATTATAGTGTAACTAGCTACCCTATAATTTCGTGGTCTAAAACAAAAACATGTTAGTATATTTCATGATTTTACAGATAAGGAATTTGAGCAGGGCTCAGATTAGTGATTTTTCTGCTCTGCATGACATTCACTGGGGCCATTCTACAGTATTCAACTGGTGGATGGGTAAATCTAGAGGGTCCAAGATAACTTTAACTACATTTTTGTTTTATTGGCACAGATAGCGAGAAGGTTGGTCTCAACTGGGTCACTTTCTTTCTCCATGTAAACCTCAGAGCCTCTCCACGTGGGCTCTTCAACAGGGTCATCGGACTTCTTACATGGCACCCTAGGGCTCCAAGAGATGTAGGGGGAAATCTGTCTGTCCTCCTAAAGGCTAAGCCAGAGCTGTCATGGTGTCACTACCATGACATGCTCTATTTGTTACTACCATGCTCTATTTGTTAAGGAAGTAGCGAGGTAACCCCAGATCCTTGATAGGAGAAGTGTCAATGTATTTGTACTCATCCTTAATCTTGCACAATACATTATCAGCAAAAAGGTTATATTTGAAACTTTAACAGTTACATTCTTTTCATTATCCTTCTGATTTAGAATATCTAAGCTTTCTTAATCAATGTTTAATCAGAATTTATAGTAGTCTTAAGACATTCTAAATTACTCATGTTGAAATAACAAAAGCAGTCCTTTTTATTTTATGCTTGTAAACTATCAGATACACTTTAGTTTTATTTAAACTTCCTGCTTAACAAGGCTTACATTTTTTGTTGTACTGTGTATTGTTATGTTGTAGGTTTTTGATACCACTGAGACTCAAATTCAGGTAGATTTGAACTGAAAAGCCTTTTTCACTGCTTGAGATTAGAGTATTTTTTAAGTGATTTTGTGAAATAGATAATTTTTAATTTAATGGATGTGTAACAAAATATCTATCTAGATATTTTATTACTAAAACTCAAACTGAGAAGTAAAAGAGACAATGCTGATATTTGCAGATATGCAGATATTTCTCTGACAGAAGAGAACCTTGGAAGCAGCTGTAGCCAAAATCATATTTTCTCACATGAAAGGATGTGAAACCACCACAAATACTAATAGTATCTGAGAAAGAAGCCAGGTGATTACCAAGGCTAATCAGCATTTCTAAAAACTCAGATAAAGCTGAGACTGTAATAGGATTACATTTTCTGCTACTCAAGCCCTCAATGTTTGCATATGAAACTGGTAAGGTTTACAAATTGGGATAGCTCTAATGAGCCCAGGTTTGTGCCAGTAACAGCTAGAAGCTAGAACTTTTCTTGACTTTTCTTTCTGCAAAGAAAAACTAGCAGAAAAAAAAAAAAAGCCTCCTTCAAAGTATTTGCTTTGAAATCTCATGATTAGATGAGACTCAATCTGATATCAAATCAGAGAAAGAGAGAAAAATCATTTCAGGTGCTAATTATAGGAAATTCAAAATACAGGGAGAATAGTAGAATACTTTACTTTTATTAAATTTACCTTTAAAAAAAATTCCAGTGTTGACTAAAGTCACATGAGGCAGAACCTAGGTAAAAGAAAATGTTTTCTCCTAAAAAATAGAAAAGGATGTTACAAGATATTACATAAAAATATATACTATTGAATTAAGAATGCATACCTTGTAGAAGTATTAATATATTAACAGAATATTGCCAAAATAGAATAGCATGACATTCAATATTATGGAGCCATTTCCTCATAGTTGACCAATTAAATTTCAGTTGAGCAGAATCATTTACTATTTCTGAATGTTGAGCATCTAAATGCTAAGTCTGATTGCAAGAGAGTTGATTGATTTGACACGTCAAAATGGATCAACTTGACTGAGTGTGAGTCATTCTAACCAGTTCTTCAGTAACACATACGAATGGTTATTTGTGCAAAAATAACCATTTCAGTATATTTTAACTCTTAAGTTAAAAAACCACACTCTCCCCCTCCCCTGCCCAGAGAATCAATTCTAAGCACATGAAAGGACATTGGACTTTCCCTCTCCATTAAAGGAGCCACTAGCCACACGTGGCTATTTAAATTTAAACTTAAACGAATTAAAATGAAATAAAATTTGGTTTGTAATTCCTCAGCCATATTACTCCATTTCAAGTGCTCAACAGTCCCATGTGGCTCATGGATCCCATATTGGACAGCATAGATACAGAATATTTCCATCATAGCAGAAAGTCCTATTGGACAGCATTGATCTAGAGAATTTCATTGGCTGAAATTAAGCTTTTGTGTATTATATTAGAGACTATCTAATTATTAAGTCTTGTAAGAGCCTTCAAAGATATAATAATATTGAACAAAAAGTTGTTGATATTACCATATTACCAGTTTTAACTTTCTACAAATGGACAAATAAAAGATAAAAATATAGATTTTCCCCTTAATTGGCTAAAAATAAAAACAGGCATAATTCTAAATAGTAGACTAGCATATGAAAATAAGCACAAAAAAAAAAAATAAGCACAACATAATTAATAGTCCAATAAAATGGATGTATTCATGATGACTTTTTAAAAATCTGTAAGATTAACCAAACCTTAAAAATTGGCCCTCTTCATTCATAACTGGTGTGAATGTAAATTCAGCAAGAGATCAGATATTATCTTTTGTGGTTAAAAATATACATTTTTGACCCACCTGTATGAATCTATCCAATAGAAATTAAGGTCTTGCTATAGAAGGAAGCTTATTCAGAATAATGTCTAGTGGCAAAAACTTGGAAACAACATGAATGGACATCAATAAAGGAATAGTTGAATAACTTACAGTATGTTCACCATATAAAATTATAAAGTGATTTTTAAAAATATGTTAGATCTTCTACCTTTCATGTGCAGAGATCACAAAGTACACAAACATGACATACTTTAAAAAAGTGAATGAAAAAACAAAGCCACAAGAATATGTATAAGTGAAGAATAATGAGGAAAAACAAGAATAATTATCAAACGTAAAACTAAACTGTATTAATATACAACTGACATGAACATGAACAAAGTTGAGGAACGTTATATACTGTGCTTTTAATATCACTTGTGTCTGAGAATTAAGAAAGGGGTTTACAGGAAAGTTATCAATTTTGTCTTTACATATTCTTGCATTGTTTCTCTTCTTCCAAGAAGCATCCATCATTTTACAATTTAAAAATATTTAATTAAAAACAGTGCATTGTGAATCTCCTATAAATAAGCCCACTTAGTAAATTGGGATACAGCAACAAATACTAATAGATTAGACTTAGATAGAACTTTGTAATTTATAAAGTACTTTCATATATATTTGATCCTTACAAGGACCTTGTCAGGGTGCTTATTAACTGAAAGTATATCCAGTTAATAAATGGTGGAGCCAGGAGCAGCATCCAAGTCTTCTGAATCTCTGTTTCATCTTCTTTCCACAGTATCACAGCTCCTCCAAAAAATATCCCCAAAGAAAAAAATTTACAGATGGAGAAATTAAGTCCTAAAAAAGCCCATATGTCAGGTCTTTCCAATTCTATTATTTTAGTACTTGTCTCCGGCACCATCCTCTCTTCTCCAACCAAAATCCTTTTTCAACATTTCTAAATAAAGATGAGTTTGTAATTAGGATAAAAAGCATATGTGTGAAGAATTATAATATGTTTGTATCAGAGATGTATTTTTATGTATAAGATAATGTTTAAACGTTGGAAAAGTATTTTTAAGTGAAATACAGTGTTCCTTATTTTATTCATTTGCATCAAATAGTAGCACCCTTGCTATTTGCTTAGTATTAACTGACAATTCTATAGATACCATACAGAATAGACTGGTATTGTTAAAGCCAGGAGTGTCCTTAGACATCAAGTATTAGAGTAAAAAACAGCATCTCTTTTAAATAATAAAAATTAAAAGGGAAGTGGTAAAGCCAGGAAGGCAAAGGTACAGAAGGAAGTGGGGTAGCAAACAGAGTAGCATCATTTTTCACCTTCATTTTTCAGATAAGGAAAACTTGTCTATGAAAAGTGGATTTAACTTACAAATAATGTGGTTTAAATGTATGAGGTCCTGTTTTGTTATAATAATGAGTAAACTGAGGTAGATATATGCAATATTTATCCAGAAGAAAAAAGTAACATTTTAAAATAGCAATGAGCAAACAGCAGTAGAAGCATATATAATCTCTCATACAGAATGAATCAATTCAAATGTCAGAAAGCTTTCATTGTGCATTACGCTAAGCTGTGAGGGTTATCTGATGTCTGTTTTCAGTATTGATAAATAATGTCATTTTTTAAGTTGGCCTCTTTGCAAAGAAAGGACACTGAACATGACCTGTTCTAAACTTCAGTTGGAAAGGACTGCAGAATAATGCCATGCACTTTCCATTCTTAAGCTGTCTTTTCGGGTCAGCCTTTGTCACTTTGTTTTCATTGCACGTTCCTATTTGCTTTTAGTCTCCACAGTAACTAGGCATATTAGGGAGGTCAAACACTTATAAATATCATAAGCCACATGCTCTCTTACCCACAGGATTTCTGAAAAACTTCCAACGGGAAAAATGGGCTGGAATCCAGGGCCAAAATCCCTGAGCCCAAGTTGATGCAAATAGCAGAAAATAAAAGAACAGGGGAAAAAAGAAACAGAGGACGTTTGATTAGCAACTCTCAATGATTACTAAACGTAACACCTTTTTTTCCAGGTGATTGGAACCATTCAACACCCATTACATGAGTTTTGGTATAAACTTTTCTTTGAGTTATTTTGTCCATACATCTATTTTCACAGATGAATATAAGTCATGATAAGGCATTTTTAAAGCAATACATCTGTTGAAGTTGAATGTATAATGCCTCTTGAAAAATAAAAAGGAAGGAGTGGTGACCTCATGAATAAGAGGGGAAAAATAATTTGTCAAAAGTAACATCTGATTAGGGCTCAAAGAGTGGGAAAATAATTGAGATTTTCAAATGTTTATAGACAAACCAGTATGGGCTCTTCAACTATAAGAAGGAAACTTTTGTAGAGGTGATTTACCTCCAGTTCCAAGGAACCCAATGTAATGTCCTGTGGAGCCATAATACTATCTACTATAGATTTCCAAATTCAGATGGGAACTCTGCAGACACCAGTAGACAAACGGAAAAGAAGTAGAAATATTCCTACAGATATTTAAATTATTTACAGATGTCATTTAAAAGGCAAGAGTGAAAGGTAAATTTTAATATCGCATGTGCTGCCCATTTATGATAAAAACCCTGAAGAAAGTAGGCATAGAGGATCTAGAAGCATGAGAGAGAAGTTTTGATGTTTTATAAAATTATACAAATATTATGCTAAAAGTTTGGTATCTACAGAATTGTCAGTTAATACTAAGCAAATAGCAAGTACATTAGATACTTATTAAATCTGTGGAAAATGTTATCAACATCTTTGGTTTTAACAATAATAGGTGAAACAATCTACACTCTAATTTAAATATTCAGTGCAATTCTGCAATGACTTATTAGTGCTTATCAACATAGATGTGAGGGTCCTTATATTCATCGTTCATTAAGTCTGGGCAATAGATTGTCACTACCTGATAGATTTGTTCACTCCAGCTTAAATATTCTGAGCAGGTTCTGTGGCTACAGTATTAAGATTGTGGTATACAATCTTATACTTATTACTTATTGTGTGGTTGCAGTATTAAGCTTTGTCCAATTAGTGGCCCTGGAAAACACTGGGGACATAGGAATCTACTCTCTGCCCCTTTATTCCCTGAGACTGAGTTGCTGGCCAATTCTCTGGCAAGAGACAAGCATCATCTTCCCCTCCAATTCATGTCTTACTTATCCTCAAGGAGAACATAAGAATGCCCACTTCCCCTGCACAGGGTAGGGGAAACACAAGAATCAGCATAGGTAACAGATACTTGTTTTATTGTGAGGCTTTAATGTATTTACATACCAGGTGATTGCAAGCCATCTTATGAGGGAATGAGCAAAGTCTGAATTGCTTTCTTATTTCTTAATGCACTGATAATTCTACTGCAGATATGAATTAATTCAGTTTCTTTGATTCTATGCTCTAATTATGGAGGCAAGCTATATACATATGAGTAAAATAACAATCCAATGCAATATTTGAACATGCTATAGATTGGAATTGACAGTTATTGATAAAGTCTGTTAATTTATTCCAATTATTCAAATTTCCCTTAGCATAATCATAATATTTAAAAATATATTTTATAGTTAGGTTTATTATTTGATTATTTCCTACACCCTTTATTGTTCCAAGATGACAGAGGCTTTTGTTTTTCTTATTTACTTGCCTGGTAATAATATATATTCAAGGAATATTTATTGAATGAATGAAAGAAGAGAAATATGAATGTGTTCTAGAGTAGCAAGAGAAGATGCAACACTTGAGAAAAAAAGGAGAAAATGAAATTTGTTTTAGCTGCAGTGATTTTTGAAGAGTAAAGGTGGGAATGCTCATGGTGTGTTCAGCAGACGGTGATGAGATCAACCTGACTTGAGCAAAGGTTTTTAGAAGAAAGCATGAGGAGAGAGGGTTGAAGAATTAATATGGAGCCAGATTACCAAGGGCTTTGAAAGTCAATTTAAATAACTGATTGTGCTCTGTAGAATTAAGAGTAGAAGTGACATAGGGACCAACAGATACTTATCTCCCAGTTTTGGTAAAATTATAACTGTATATTACTGCTCATGAAGCAGAAGGGGAAAATAACCTTTGTATATAATCTTCACCTTATATTAAGTCCTCCGGCTAACTGTGGAGTGAAAAATCCAGATTCATAAAAGGTCAAAACCTTGAACAGATTTCCAATATCTTGTAGCAGTAAAGGCAAAATGTCTGTTAAAGAAAAGAAAAAAGGAAAAGAAAGAGATGCATCATTAATATTCTCATATAGTATTCCATGGTTTACAAAATAATTATAGAAGTAGAATGAATCTCTAGGTGGAGTTCAGAAACCTCTATAGGCATTAAAAGTGGGTTAAGGAAGCTGGGGCAGACCAGGTTAGGGATGGTTGTGACCTGGAGACAAGGCATTCAGGGAGAGTCTCAGCAGCACAGGGGCAAAGGATAGAACCTGACATTTACTGAAGGACTGCTGTGTGCAAAGGACTTTAGATACACAGCCTCAGTTAACGTGTATTTGATGAGCTCTAGGCAAGTAGGAACTATGTTACAAGGGGATCTGGTAGAGTAATGGAGACTCAGACACTTCTATAAGGTCAAGATCTGAAAGATGGAAGTAGGTGTCAAGCAAATGGTGTGAGAGAGGACCACAATAAAGCACTCAATAGAAAATGGCAGGGCTTCCCTGGTGGTGCAGTGGTTGAGAGTCCGCCTGCCGATGCAGGGGACACGGGTTCGTGCCCCGGTCCGGGAAGATCCCACATGCCGCGGAGCAGCTGGGCCCGTGAGCCGTGGCCGCTGAGCCTGCGCGTCCGGAGCCTGTGCTCCGCAACGGGAGAGGCCACACCAGTGAGAGGCCCGCGTACCGCAAAAAAAAAAAAAAAAAGCCACTTATAACGGTTGAATACAGTTTGTAATGAGTTTCAAGACTGATTTTGTTTTCTTTTTATCTAGCAGGACTTTTGTTCCGTGAATTTTGTCCAATGTTCACAGCTCAGAACTAAAGTCCTTCAGTGCTCATTTTATATTCTAAAATGAACCATAAAGGAAATGCCACCATTTAGGGCTCAGTATTTTCCCTTAGGGCATACAGATTAAAACTTTAGGCATGGAAAGTTAAAGTGACTCACCCAGGACCACACTTAAACTAAATAGGATATGTCGATTTAAACCTAGACAGTCTGGCTCCAGAGCTGTTCTGTTAACCACCATGACTGTTGTTTCCATGGAAGGTCCATGCATGTCTTCAGTGTTTATTCCTAATGGACTCATTTGAGAATATAACTTTATAGTATGTCCATATCTGTGTATACATTTTACTTCTAATTACCATGTAGTAACATGTGGTACTGAAGTACCATGGTTTATTCAGAAATTCCTTCATTAATGGAGTTTCGGATAGTTTCTAGTATTTTGCTATTGCAAACCATACACCAATGAACATCATTGCACACATAGCTTTGCTTTGGAATCCTAAGAAGTGCTAATATAGAAGTTAGAAGTATATTAAATCTTGATAGTTTCTGTAAAATGGACTTGTAAATATATGCATCAAATTGTACTCTTTTAATAGTGTATGAAAATACCAGATTTTGTACTCTTATCAGCATTGTTCATGATCATTTACTTTTTTCTTTAATATGATCAGTTAAAAATTGAATCTCATTTAAAAATTATTACCCATGCACTTTTTAATATTAAGGATAGATTTTAAGGATTTTTTTAAATATTTGCAATTTGTGTTTTTCTTTTGTATATATATTTTTCTAATCGAAACATTTTCCATTGGTAGCTTATATTTTCCTGATTAGTTTATGGAAATTTCTTACATATTAAGGATGTTGATCCTCTGTTATATATTGTAAATATTCTATTTGTATCATTTACGACCTTTATTTATGGTGCTTTTGGTTATACAGAACCTTTAAATTTTATGCAGTTACAGCCATCATTGATTATAGAAGCTGTGGGTAAAATTAAGACATACTAAACTGGAGAACTATATTCTTTTTTTTTAATTTTTATTGGAGTATAGCTGATTTACAATGTTGTGTTAATTTCAGGTGTACAAGTGAATTAGTTATACATATATATACTCTTTTTTTTTTTAAGAGTCTTTTCTCATATAGGCCATTACAAAGTATTGAGTAGAGGTCCCCGTGCTATACAGCAGAACTGTATTCTGAACAGCATTTTGTTTAAAGGGAGGCCATTGCTAGCCAGCTCTAGCAGAATTTTGATAGAGATGCAAAACTACTTGAAGTTGATACGATTAGAGCTTTATAAAATGAGTCTACTTTTGTCAGGATTTTACTGCACTTTTGTCCTCTCACACGTGCAGGTGAAGAATCTCTCTTAGGATTCTAATAGCAAGCAACTAGAGAACTCTGCAAAATTAAGATAACTGGTTCTTAATGGAGAACTTTGGAATGGAAAAGAATTAATGAATGAGGGAGTGGAGCAGATAAGCAGTATAAGAAAATAATGCCTGTGCTTTGGATGATATTAGACAAGGGCTTTTAAATTTAGACACTGGTCAAAGTATCTACTTGGATTTGTTGGTAAGGCAACTGAGTCTTTAAGGCATAAGTGTGAAAACTAATGCTTTAAAACTAATGCTTTAAAACAGGGTCCCCAACCCCCCTGAAAAAAAGCGAAGCTTCATCTGCCGCTCCCCATTGCTCCCCATTGCTCGCATTACCGCCTGAACCATCGGCACCCCACCCGCGTCCGTGGAAAATTTGTCTTCCAACAAACCGGTCCCTGCTGCCAAAAAGGTTGGCAGCCGCTGCTTTAAAACATTATGCATGTGCAGGGTGCACAAAGATAAAGTTCACATATGCCTTTGATAATATCAACTTGTGTTAAATACTATATGTATGTTTTGGTATCTGACAGGAGAAGTTACTGCTTGCTGTCCTCCTCTTCAAAATGTACTAGGCTATTGCACATTTTCACTTCCAGATACATTTTAGATGGTTTGACAAGTTTCATAAAAGTCCTCTAGGGATTTATAGAGTAATTGAAGGAGAAATGACACTTTTACAATAGTGAGTTCTCCCTTATAGGAATGTGTTCTTTCAGTTCATTGAGGTCTTCTTTTACGACTTTCAGGAAAGCTCTACAGTTTTTCTTTTTCATTTAGACATGACCATTTTTTTGGTTATTTGTGAGTTCTAAAGTGGTTCTAGTGTGTGTGCTACACTTTTTAAATACTTCTTTCATTTTCTATTTGATAAAAATGGCACATAGGTAGAAAATTTTGTGTTAATTTGGCCACTTGTTTATTTTAGATGTCTAAAAATGGGAAATTAATTTTCTTGTTTTTTCATTATAATTAAAGTGTTTGAAAATAATTGCAATTTTGAATTCTGCATCACAATATTCATATCTTATCTAGTAAAGTTCCATTTTATTTCTAGCTTGTCAATTCTTTTAATTATATAAGTGTTGAATTATCATTGTTAATGTATTGCATTCTATTCACTTATTTTCTTTCACTTGTATGCCTGGCAAGTTGATGCTGGTAGTTGATGGGAGGTTTCAAATCCTTTCAAGACTTTTTCCATGTTGGCTTCTCCACAGGACAGCTTGATTGCCCTCATGATATGGTGGCCAGCTTTCCCCAGATTACATGATCCAAGGTCATGGCAGAAGCCAAGATGGCCTCTTGCTCTAGCCCTGGAAATCATAAACTGTCACTTCTGCTACAGTCTGTTTGCTTGAATCAGTAAATCTGCTCACATTGAAGGGGAGGAAAATTAGGCTCCAACTTTCAAAGAGTGTCAGAGAATTTGTGGACATATTTTAAAGCCAGCATATTATACCCCTATAAAGTACAATATATATAGTTGCACAATTAATTTTTATGAATGGTATAGCCTGTGTATTCTTCTGCTACATTTTATTCAATGTTTTGTGATCCATCATCTATCTATCTCACTGTATTTCTATCTACCCATCCATCCAACCAACCATCTATTGTTGTAGTATTTTTATATAAAATTTCTGTATACTTTCATTTTATGAATATATATTATTCATTTTCCTGCTGAGGAAATTTAGTTCAAGAATTTTATTTTTAACCTCAAACAATGGTGTTATAAATGCTTACATATATCTTCTTAGGCAACTATGTGAGATTTTTTTGATAGGATATATATCTAGGAGAGAGATTTCTGAGTAACTGTTTTAAAATTCCATCTTTACAGATATAGTCAAATTTCTCTCCTCAAGCAGCATATTAGAGGACTCATTGCTTTACATTGTCACACATTTGATATCTCGTCTTTCAATTTTGTCAATCTTAAAGTATGTTACTATAGTTTTCACTTGAGCATCTCTGATTGCTAAGGAGGTTGATCATATTTCAAATGTTAATTTACCAGTTTGGATTTTCTCTTCTGAGAGTTGACTTTTTTTCTTTTGCCCATTTTTCTAATGGTTTTTTACTTTTTATATTTATTTGAGGAAATTACTTATATTTTGTTATACAAACACTTTTCCCTTATGGAGTTGAAACTGATACTTTTAGTTCTGACTTTATGAGTAAATAGATCTCACAGTCAAAAGAGAAACAAACACTTTTCCCTCAAGATTAAAAAACAAAACAACAAACAGGGTTAATCTGTATAGTTCTGGTCCCAAAATAAATGAAACCTTTAACATTTACCCTAACCTACTGACTCGCTAGTAAAAGCAAGTTTATTCCCCATTTTTGCAATATTGCTATTTGAAGCTATGTCACGATTTTTGTGGTTAGGGTAATCATGAAAAAACCTTACTTTCTGGTTGGCCTTGCATACAACATCACTGCTGAATACACTTATAATTAATTAGATTACCTATAGTTTTTTTTAGACTATCTACACAGTCATATCATCTATGAGTAATCTTTGTATTCTCTCTTGTTTGTTTTATTTTTCATGACTTGCAGTACAATTTTGAATTATGATGGAAGTGGACATTGCTATCTAATTCTCAATTTTAGGAGGAAGGCTTTCAACATCTAACTATTAAGCTTGTTTTTGCTGCTTTATTTTTTTGTATATAAACTTTAATAACTTAGATTGCTATTGTAGTTTTAGCTGATTGAGAAATTTTCAATCATTAGATTCTTTTTGCATTCATATGATTTTTCTCATTTATTTTATTAATATTATAAATTACATGGTTTGATTTCTTTCACCAGTTTGGTAATTTTCTTATATATAGATCTTGTATATATTTTGTTAGATTTATACCTAAGTATTTCATTCTGTTTGGGTCCTAATATAAATGGTATTGTGCCCATTCTAATTTGTAGTATACTATTAAAATTTTTTGAAACAGTTTTTTTTTGTTTTTCTTGGGGTTTTTTTTTTTGCGGTACCGGGCCTCTCACTGTCGTGGCCTCTCCCGTTGCGGAGCACAGGCTCTGGACGCGCAGGCTTAGCGGCCATGGCTCATGGGCCCAGCCGCTCCGCAGCATGTGGGATCCTCCCGGACCGGGACACGAACCCGTGTCCCCTGCATCAGCAGGCGGACTCTCAACCACTGCGCCACCAGGGAAGCCCTGAAACAATTTTAAATCTACAGAAAAATTGTGAAGATACTACAGAGAATGCCCACATACCCTATACACAGTCTCCTCCATTGTTATTACTCTATATTATAGAATGGTAAGTGTGAAATAATCAATGAAACAATATCGATATATTATTATTGACTAAATCCATACTTAATTTGAATTCCCTTAATTTTTACCTATTTTCTTTCTGTAACAGGATATTGTATTACATTTAGATTCCTCTTGGTTGTGACAATTTCTCCGAATTTTCTTGTTTTTGATGACCTTTGCATTTTGGGGAGTACTGGTCAGTTATTCTGCAGAGTGTCCCTCAAGATTAGTTTGTTACTTTTTACATGATTAGACTCTGGTTGTGCATTTTGGGGAGAAAGTCCAGAAAGGAAAAGTGCCATTCTCATGCATCATATCAAGGATACATTATCAGCATGGCTTAAAACTGATGTTAACCTTGAGGTCGTTTGGCAGGTGTTTCTATTGTAAAGTTACTTCCCTCCACTTTTTCACAGTGCTGTCTTTGGAAGGGGGTCACTATGTACAGACCACACATAATGAGTGGGAAGTGACACTTCACCTCCTTGAGAGCAGAGTATTGACAAAAATTATTTAGAGTTTTTTGCATAGAAAATTTGTCTATTTGTCCTCATTTATTTAATTCAATCATTTGTATCAACATAAGACATAGATATTTATTTATACTGTGGCATATAATTCAACTCTGCTTTATTTATTTTGTTTCAAAGTGTTCCAGCTTTGGCAATTGGGAGATCTTTCAGTTAGCTCCTGTATTCCTTTGACATACCCCCATCAGTGTGTATGTACTACTTCGGGGGAGAGGAGGCATATCTATATCTTCTGGCACTATACGATACACCAGGCTCATCTTGTATACTTCCTGCCCCAGTCCTAGAATCAGCCTTTTTTTCCAGGAGGTGCTGGTTCCTTTTATTGGAGGATGGCATTAGAAACCACGAGCTGGGCAGTAGATGTGCCTGTTGCTTCTGGGCCCACTCAGCTGACAGAACAAGGAAATATATGCATGGATACTACTAACCCATGTATTTATACATGCTTATAACTATTTCTATATGTAACCATCTGTATTTATGTTAAGTCATGAGTTCATACTGATGTCACCAAACCTTATCCATTACCACATAGAACATTCCTTTGTTTATCTGTAACTGCTTACTTCAACACTGAGAAACCTGGCTCTCACTATCCACCATCCATTTTCTTAATTGTTTAATTCCAGTATAAATATTATTGGTTTTAACCTTGTTAACCCATATCCCCTGGACACAAATTTATCAAGGAGAGTATAGTGCTATGCAAAGTTTCTTTGCCTTTAGTCTTACAGACTAATTTACAAAGTTACTAAGGTTAGCACCCTTTTCCCCCATTGGCAGTGATATTGTATGATGCATTTATAATGCATTTATATGATTTTTATGTATATATTTCCATTTCTGTACCAAAATTCTCCATCTGTGTTTTCATATTCTGACTATATTAAACATAATCTTGTGTTTTGTAAGATAATCTCCTTTATGCTTCTCCTGTGGTCCTTCTTTTATTTTCTGTTTGTTGTTTTTACTCAAATTTTGTCCTGTTATATACTTGGCGACTTTTGTTTATAAGTTAAACATTACAAGTGAAATGTTTTAGAGATCATTTGAGCTTCTGGATAATGTTATCTTTCTCCAGAGAGGATTTACTTTTTCTCTGGCAGGCAGATGACAAACTGAATTAATATAATCAGCACTTGAAATTATAACAGCTGGTCTTTATTCTCTGGTTTATTTTCAGTTCAACTTTAATCGTTATTCTGTAGCCCTTTAGGTTCCCAAACCTCAGTTATTTACAAGAACTTTTCCTCATTGGCAAGTCCTGATTTCCACACGCCCCTGCCACCCGCCCTTAACCGCATGAGACTATGGAAAGTTCTGCTCAAGTTTTCAACTACTTCTCGGTTACAGCTTTTAATATCACCAATCAACATGCTGGAAAAGCAGCACCCAATGTCATTTTTACCTCTTTTGACTTCCAGTTTCTCCTAAATAGTGGCTAAAAAAATTCATATTGCTTAAGCAGCTTTTGGATGGTCTCAAGAAGATGGTTTTTAAATATTTTTGAAGATTATTGCATATGACTGTCCCATCCATCATTCCTAGAATAGCAAGCACTCACTCCCACTCCTTCCTGTATCTCTACCCTAACATCTGGGATGAATTTTCTTCTTCCAGAATCTTTTAAAAACAATAAAACAGGGCTTCCCTGGTGGCGCAGTGGTTAAGAATATGCCTGCCAATGTAGGAGACATGGGTTCGAGCCCTGGTCCAGGAAGATCCCACATGCCGCGGAGCAACTAAGCCCGTGAGCCACAAGTACTGAGCCCACGTGCCACAACTATTGAAGCCCACGCACCTAGAGCCCGTGCTCCACAACAAGAGAAGCCACCACAATGAGAAGCCCGCACACCGCAATGAAGAGTAGCCACCGCTCGCCACAACTAGAGAAAGCCCGAGCACAGCAACGAAGACCCAATGCAGCCAAAATAAATAAATAAATTTATAAAAAGAACAATAAAACAGACCCAAAATGCAGTTGCTTAGGCTAAGCCCTATGTCACCAAACTGAGACTTAATTACAGTTTGGACTTTCCCAGAAATGGAATCTTAAACCAGACAATCAGGAATCGTCTGATAAGCACTAGTGAGGTAATCTGCTTGATAGATCCCTGCCATCCCCTATAGAAAAGTAACCTAACAATAACCAACCCACTTTTTTGTCCAGTATTAACTACCTTGTTCCTGCTTCCTCCTGCCTATAAAAGTCTTTCATTTTGTAGAGCTACTTAATTACTTTCCATCTGCTAGATCAGGTGCTGCTTAATTCATGAATCATTGAATAAAGCCAATAAGATCTTTAAAATTTACTCAGTTGAATTTTTCTTTAAACATACTTCTATACTGAATGTTTAGATCTTTGGGCTTCTAGATTCATGGGTGGCTGCACCTACTATTGGATTCTCTGCCTTAGGTCTCTACCTAGGTTTATTTTCAAACTTCTTGCTCCATAAAGATGAGAAAATCTGAGATCCAGTTCACCAGGTTTAGCAAATGCCATCAGGAAAAAAATTGATTCATTTTTCTCCATACCTCTCTAACTCCAGTCTTTACTAGATTAAGTAGCTTGTCATTTCTTCAATGCTTTGAAGAAGATATTTTTCTTACTCCTTTACCAGTAGCCATATTACATTAATGAAAACAAAATGCTTCTCAAATCTTATTATTTTACATTGTTTTTCCTTTTCATTATGGAAAAAGTCTTAAGTTTGTCTGCTATTTCACTGAATCATGTTTTAAAATTTTAAATCTGTATTCTCTGTTTCTCATTTTGGTTTTAACTTCTTTTTAAAATTCCACTCAATTTTTCCTTATTTAAATGGTTCCTAATCGGGACTTTTGATAAATTGTATAGATGCAGTTTCTTCTTAAATATTATTGAGAACAGATTTACACATTTTCTAAAATTCCTTTTGTTCTTCTAGTTCTATTTCATAAGATAATCTTAGAGAGTTTACACAAAGGTTTATTTCTATTTAAGTATGTTTTCTTATGTTTAGTGAAGCTTTTAAAATTATGCTTTTAAAGAGAGTTTTCTTCTTTTTCAGTAGAAAACTTAGATAATTTCTATCTGGTTGCTTCTATTCCTGTTTTGATATGTTCAAATAGTTCAGTCCTAACAAAACAAAATAGAAATGCTTAGCTTGGCCATAACATTACATTGCTAATTTAGAAACACAGAAGTTTGTTGGGAATAGAGTGGAAGCCAATATTAGCTTGGCTTCTGTGTCAGTTAATTTTGCATTTTGTGTGGTAGCACGGAATTAGTGTTTCCATCCATGTCAAAATAAGCTTGTACAAGCACTGCCACAGAATCCAAATTCAGTGCAACTGCCTTTGTCTGGTGTGCTTCCCAAAAGTGACTGAGGGAAATGTTTGTATTGCACATGCCCCATAACTTGTCTCTGGTTCTAGCATTTATTAATTGATAAGGTTTCTAAGTAAAGCTCTTCCAGGTTTTCTCCCATTTACTTTCATGTGGTATATTCCTTTGTATTACCAAGGAGCCAAAGTAGTGTGTCTCCTTTCACCCATTTGGTTATGTCCATACTGTTTGTGGGAGAAATTAATCAGAATCCCAAATCTGTGGGTATTACTTTGATATACTTTTGAATTTATTAAAATCTAATTTTAATGAGATTTTTTTTTCGAAGTAGGGGCAGTGAAATTAGATAAGTGTGTTCAGGTGTTATCTGCGAGTATACAAAGTATTTTATTTTAAACATTGTTTTTGTCTAAACTGATGACTTAACATATCAAAGTAACATAGGATATTGCTTTTTGAAGGAAATTAGATGTCATCAATTCCATCTTTATGAACATAGTTATTTTTAAAATTCTTATTGAAAGAACTCTTTTAAACATATATGTATATGCACATATATACAATCATATAGTATTATTTACATACATTAAAATAAATATAGGGCTTCCCTGGTGGCGCAGTGGTTGAGAGTCCGCCTGCCGATGCAGGGGACGCGGGTTCGTGCCCCAGTCCGGGAGGATCCTGCATGCTGAGGAGCGGCTGGGCCCGTGAGCCATGGCCGCTGAGCCTGCGAGTCCGGAGTCTGTGCTCCGCAATGGGAGAGGCCACAACAGTGAGAGGCCCGCGTACTGCAAATAAATAAATAAATATAAGCAAAACAAATCGATAAGTTATTTATAATATTTTTAAACATTCTGAGATTTACTATTTTAAATATGTTTGCAATTCAGATGCATGATGACTTGTTTAAATACTTGATAGTCTCTACCTAAATCCACTGGAGCAGTTATTTGATTGGCTATCTGCCCCTGAATTTGTCTAATCTTCACAACTGATGCATTCAAGTTGTTCTTTTACTATTTTCCAGCAGACTCTGGAGTCTGTCTTGTATAATTGCCAAGGGAACTTGGAGAACTAATTTCCAATTTGCCTTCCTGCTGTCTACTGTTGATTGTGTGCCCCAAATAGGCTAACTGTGTTCCTTTTTTATGTTTCACCATCATCTAATAGAGAAGAATTTTAGTGAGGCATGCAAACCTCCTACTAAAAAATCAATTTAGATGTTTGTTAACAATGTGTATTCCAGAGTCTATACTATACTTATTGAAGCAGAATATCTTGGGAAATAGTGCAGAAAACTAAATATTTACCAAGTTCACTGGGTGATAATTGTACACAGTGAAGTTGATATCCACTGCCACCATGATTCAGAGCAAGTCTTGGAATTAGACAGATGTGGGGTCCAAGGAAATTGCTATTTACTATATGTAGGATTGTGGAAATGGACTTAACATGTGTGGCTCATTTTACATATCTGAAGTACAGTATAGTATAGACTGTAGTACAGACTAGATATGAAAATATAGTAAAGTATTACTTATAAATCTTTTAGTACAATTCTTAGAACCAATTACATTTCATGAAATATAAGATGCCATCAATTTAAAGATGTAAGATTATTTTATGTATAGTAGGAAGAAGAGGAATTACACTATGACATGATACTCAGTAATCACTTAGACATTTTATTTTGTATTTATTGAAAGAGTTATTTTAAACATGTATGTACATATATCTAATCATATAGCATTATCTGCATACATTAAAATAAAACAAGCAAAATGAATTGATGGAGGCATGTCTAAAACTTCTAATTCATAAGTTTGAAATTCATAAGTCCATCTTCTGTTCTACCAGCATCATGATACAAACATTACTGAAAAGAATGGTCAACTGTTGGCTCAGGGTGTTTATTTTTCCAGCCAGTGACTTATTTTTCTAGTTTGGGTGCTAGAAATAAAATAATTTTACCAGAAGGTATCAACGAAAGATTTTCAAATTATACCATGACTAACATTCTTTCTCCAAATTGGTCCCAAGATGATTTTTGATTTAACAGTTAAGTGACTGCAATTGTCTAGTCAAACTTTCATGAGTAACAACCATGTTTACTCAGACAATTGACAAACGTGTCACAACTGACATGAGGCTGAGAGTGACTGAAAGATTTAGTAGTCAACCCAAATACAGAGATATTACAATATGGGAGAATTGTGCATTATTATTTGAAAAAAAGAATTAGGGAAGGACAGTAGTATGTGCTCAAGAAAAATGGTAAGCAGATAGTAGCTGCCATTTTTTTTTTTTTTTGCAGTACACGGGCCTCTCACTGTTGTGGCCTCTCCTGTTGCGGAGCACAGGCTCCGGACGCGCAGGCTCAGTAGCCATGGCTCATGGGCCCAGCCGTTACGCAGTATGTGGGATCTTCCCGGACCGGGGCACGAACCCATGTCCCCTGCATTGGCAGGCGGACTCTCAACCACTGCGCCACCAGGGAAGCCCATAAGTGGTTATCTCTTAAAAGAAGTGTCAGATTAGAAGTTGACATTCTGTTATTTTCTTTAATCTGTTGTCTTTGGACTTTATAAGTATATATAATCAAATAATATGAAATTTATATAGATTTTTAAATAAAGGTAGAAAACAAATCATAAACAATTAGCAGGAAGTACACAAGATGGACTCTACGACCGCAGCAAGATTTTGTTTTGTTTTGCCATACTACTTTTTTTTCGTCCATAGACTATGGTTTGGCTGTTAAGGGATGAAGTTTATAATGTACTATGTGGCTCCTGGATGCATTCAGATGCTTAGTTCATTCTGTTGCACAATGATTTTTAAAAGAAGGACCTCAAAGTCCATTTCAAGCTCATCTAATACGCCGAATAAATATTGGTTAACTTATCATTTCTCTAGTCTACAGAATTTAACATTTAGAGTTAAATTATTTTTTCTAAAGAAAAAGGGTTTATGACTTTGTATATGTTTGGAAAGTCCAATTAAAAAGATTGTTGGCTAGTTGCTTCTTATGTTTATAAAGGCTCAGCAATAAAATCTAATTTTTTTTTAAAGAAACTCTGAAGGACTAATGACTAGCTCTATTTGTGCTCATTTAAAAGACTTTTTTTTTTTTTTACAAATATAGACACTTCTATATTTTAAACACTCAGTTCTCTGATAAAGCATGACCAATATGTGAATTATCAAATTGCACTCTATAGATATGTACTAGGGACTTATTTTATAGGACTAGTGGATCAGAAATATAAAACACTTCCTATTATAAACTGAATATTGTTACATGTTTAAGTTAAAATTTTAAGCTGCCTCATGAAAAATAATCTTTACCATTTTTATCCGCCTTGTAAACATGTATATGATCAACTTATGAGTTTTTATTAACATCTAGTAAGATATCACTACATTTAAAATTGCTTTTAGGGAATTCCTTGGTGGTGCAGTGGTTAGGACTCCATGCTATCACTGCCATGGATGGCCCCGGGTTCAATCCCTAATCCGGGAACTAAGATCCCAGAAGCCATGTGGCATGGCCCAAGATAAAATAAAAAAATTAAAATTGCTTTTAAACAAAGTTATAGCAGAGATTATCAATGTAAACACATATTTTATGTTGTACATATTAACACATTTTACAAAGCCTAATATAATGTGGTCTTTTTGGAGGAAAAAACATATTAAAATGTTTTGTTTCATGCAGTATTTTGGTAAGGAAAGTGGAGTAAAATCCTAAGATGTCAGAGCAGTTTCGTAAAAGCATTTGAAACTTGAAAATTGGAAATTAATGAAGGTTAAAAATTAATGACATAAAAATAGATATACTAAGACATTATAATCTTCATGAAATATTTACCTAATTGATGATGGTTAGACATGATTAATAAAATTAAATTAAGCTAACCATATTAGAGTATTTTGTTTTCAATTAAAATGAATATGAATGTGTACAGATGATGCTAAAATATTTAATCACTTTTCTTTTTATGTCAATGCATTGAATACTATGTTCTTTATACATCTTATCTTTTTGTCATGTAATGTATATTTGAGAATATATTATTCACATTCACTTCTAACTACCACTTTAACTCTGTTCACCCATAAGCTTCATGAAGGCAGAAGTTTTGTCTTAATAATTTTATACACTATTAAATGATAACCACGATGAGTCTAGTTACCATCTAACTACCATATACAAAGTTACGACAATATTATTATTTTTTTCTTTTTTAACATCTTTATTGGAGTATAATTGCTTTACAATGGTGTGTTAGTTTCTGCTTTACAAGAAAATGAATCAGTTATATATATATACATATGTTCCCATATGTCTTCCCTCTTGCCTCTCCCTCCCTCCCAGCCTCCCTATCCCACCCCTCCAGGCGGTCACAAAGTACCGAGCTAATCTCCCTGTGCTATGCGGCTGCTTCCCATTAGCTATCTACCTTACGCTGGTAGTGTATATATGTCCATGCCTCTCTCTCGCTTTGTCACATCTTACCCTTCTGCCTCCCCATATCCTCAAGTCCATTCTACAGTAGGTCTGTGACTTTATTCCTGTCTTACCCCTAGTTTCTTCATGATATTTTTTTTTGCTTAAATTCCATATATATGTGTTAGCATACAGTATTTGTCTCTCTCTTTCTGACTTACTTCACTCTGTATGACAGACTCCAGGTCAATCCACCTCATTATAAATAGCTCAATTTCGTTTCTTTTTATGGCTGAGTAATATTCCATTGTATGTATGTGCCACATCTTCTTTATCCATTCATCCGATGATGGGCACTTAGGTTGTTTCCATCTCCGGGCTATTGTAAATAGAGCTGCAATGAACATTTTGGTACATGACTCTTTTTGAATTATGGTTTTCTCAGGGTATATGCCCAGTAGTGGGATTGCTGGGTCATATGGTAGTTCTATTTGTAGTTTTTTAAGGAACCTCCATACTGTTCTCCACAGTGGCTGTATCAATTTACATTCCCACCAACAGTGCAAGAGGGTTCCCTTTTCTCCACACCCTCTCCAGCATTTATTGTTTCTAGATTTTTTGATGATGGCCATTCTGACTGGTGTGAGATGATATATCATTGTAGTTTCGATTTGCATTTCTCTAATGATTAGTGATGTTGAGCATTCTTTCATGTGTTTGTTGGCAATCTGTATATCTTCTTTGGAGAAATGTCTATTTAGGTCTCCTGCCCATTTTTGGATTGGGTTGTTTGTTTTTTTGTTATTAAGCTGCATGAGCTGCTTGTAAATTTTGGAGATTAATCCTTTGTCAGTTGCTTCACTTGCAAACATTTCCTCCCATTCTGAGGGTTGTCTTTTGGTCTTGTTTATGGTTTCCTTTGCTGTGCAAAAGCTTTGAAGTTTCATTAGGTCCCATTTGTTTATTTTTGTTTTTATTTCCATTTCTCTAGGAGGTGGGTCAAAAAGGATCTTGCTGTGATTTATGTCATACAGTGTTGTGCCTATGTTTTCCTCTAGGAGTTTGATAGTTTCTGGCCTTACATTTAGGTCTTTAATCCATTTTGAGCTTATTTTTGTGTATGGTGTTAGGGAGTGATCTAATCTCATACTTTTACATGTACCTGTCTAGTTTTTCCAGCACCACTTTCTCCACTGTATATTCCTGCCTCCTTTATCCCTGGGCTTTCTATCCTGTTCCATTGATCTTTCTGTTTTTGTGCCAGTACCATACTGTCTTGATTACTGTAGCTTTGTAGTATAGTCTGAAGTCAGGGAGCCTGATTCCTCCAGCTCCATTTTTCGTTCTCAAGATTGCTTTGGCTATTTGGGGTCTTTTGTGTTCTCATACAAATTGCGAACTTTTTTGTTCGAGTTCTGTGAAAAATGCCAGTGGTAGTTTGATAGGGATTGCATTGAATCTGTAGATTGCTTTGGGTAGTAGAGTCATTTTCACAATGTTGATTCTTCCAATCCAACAACATGGTATATCTCTGCATCTATTTGTATCATCTTTAATTTCTTTCATCAGTGTCTTATAATTTTCTGCATACAGGTCTTTCGTCTCCTTAGGTAGGTTTATTCATAGATATTTTATTCTTTTTGTTGCAATGGTAAATGAGACAGTTTTCTTGATTTCACTTTCAGATTTTTCATCATTAATGTGTAGGAATGCCAGAGATTTCTGTGCATTAATTTTGTATCCTGCTACTTTACCAAATTCACTGATTAGCTCAGATTAACTATTTCCTTTCCCATATTAGGGAAGTTTTCAACTATAATCTCTTCAAAGATTTTCTCAGTCCCTTTCTTTTTCTCTTCTTCTGGAACCCCTCTAATTCGAATGTTGGTGTGTTTCATGTTGTCCCAGACGTCTCTGAGACTGTCCTCAGTTCTTTTCATTCTTTTTTCTTTATTCTGCTCTGCAGTAGTTATTTCCACTATTTTATCTTCCAGGTCACTTATCCCTTCTTCTGCCTCAGTTATCTTTCTATTGATCCCATCTAGAATATTTTTCATTTATTGTGTTGTTCATCGTTGCTTGTTTCATCTTTAGTTCTTCTAAGTCCTTGTTAAATGTTTCTTGCATTTTATCTATTCTATTTCCAAGAAAGATTTCTGGGAGATTTTCGCCGTTTGATATTATGTGGGGCTGGGAGGTCTCTTGTGGACCAGTGCCCTGAAGTTGGCTCTCCCACCTCAGAGGCACAGCACTGACTTCTGACTGCAGCACCTAGAGCCTTTCATCCACACGGCTCAGAATAAAAGGGAGAAAAAGTAGAAAGAAAGAACTAATAGAAGTAGAAAGAATGAAAGAAAGAAAGTAAAGGAGGGAGGGGGGGAGGGAGGAAGGAGGGAAGGAAGGAAAAAAGGAAGATAAAGTAAAATAAAATAAAGTAAGGTAAAATATAAGTTATTAAAATAAAAAAAATAATTATTAAGAGAAAAAGAAAAAAACGGATAGATAGAACCCTTGGACAAATGGTGGAAGCAAAGCTATACAGACAAAATCTCACACAGAAGCATACACATACACACTCACAAAAAGAGGAAAAGGGGAAAAAAAACAGACATCTTGCTCTCAAAGTCCACCTCCTTAATTTGGGATGATTCGTTGTCTATTCATGTATTCCACAGATGCAGGGTATATCAAGTTGATTGTGGAGCTTTAATGTGCTGCTTCTGAGGCTGCTTGGAGAAATTTTCCTTTCTCTTCTTTGTTCTCACAACTCCTAGGGGCTCAGCCTTGGATCTGGCCCTGCCTCTGCGTGTAGGTTGCCGGAGGGCATCTGTTTTTCGCTCAGACAGGACGGGGTTAAAGGAGGTGCTGATTTGGGGGCTCTGGCTCACTGAGGCCAGAGGGAGGGAGGGGCGCAGAGTGCGGGGCAAGCCTGCAGTGGCAGAGGCCGACGTGACGTTGCACCAGCCTGAGGCCCGCCGTGCGTTCTCCCAGCGAAGTTGTCCCTGGATCACGGGACCCTGGCAGTGGTGGGCTGCACAGGCTTCCCGAACGGGGGTGTGGATAGTGGCCTGTGCTCGCACACAGGCTTCTTGGTGGCAGCAGCAGCAGCCTTAGAGTACAACAGTATTATTGAGTGTTGAGTGTATTCCCAATGCTTTACATTACATCCCTGTGATTTCTTTATTTTGTATCTGTAAGTTTATATGCCATAATCCCTTCACCTATTTTGCCCATATCCTTACCTCCTCCCCTCTGGCAACCACCACTTTGTTCTCTGTGTCTATGATTATTTGTTTTATTATGTTAGTTTGTTTTGTTCTTCAGATTCCACATATATGTGAAATCATATGGTATTTGTCTTTATCTGACTTGTGTCACTTAATATAAGCATCAAGGTTCATCCACGTTGTTACAAATGGCAATATTTCATTCTTTTTATGACTGAGTAGTATTCCATTGATTGATATACCATATCTTCTTTATCCATTCATCTATCAATGGGCAACTATGTTTCTCTCATAATTTGACTACTGTAAATTATGCTGCAGTGAACATCAGTGTGCATATGCACCTTTCGTGTTTTCATTTTTTTCAGCTAAACACAGAAGCAGAATTACTGAATAGAATGGTGGTTCTATTTTTTTTTTGAAAAATCTCCATACTGTTTTCCATAGTTGCTGCATCAATTCACATTCTCACCAACAGTGCACAAGGGTTCCCTTTTCTCCATATCCTCACTAATGCTCGTTATTTGTTGTTTTCTTGATAACAGACATGCTGATAGGTATGAGTTGATATCTCATTGTGGTTTTGATTTGCATTTCCCTGATGATTCATGATGTTGAGCATCTTTCATGCTTCCGTTGGCCATCTGTATGACCAATCTTTTAATTTGGAAAAATGTCTATTCAGGTCCTTTGGCTATTTTTTTTTATTTGTTATTTTTAATAAAATACTGAAACTTGCAAATTAATTTTTTACAAAGTTGAAAGATTCATCAAGCTAAACAATTGGAGAGAAACACTATCAACATTATTCAGTTCTTTTAGCTTTAAGAACTGTTTTTTTTGCCATCAGTTTGACTAGAGAGATTAAGACTCACCTATTAAGACATACTATTATATTTACTGAAAATGTTGACAAATAATCACATATATCCTTTTTATGAGAACTCAGGGGCATAATTTCTTTAAGGCAATGATATCAAGAAAACATGTACTTCTAGTTTTCTGGTGTGCTCTAATAAGATTATAAATAATTATGTTGACTCTGTTCTGATTGAGTGGAAAATCTAAATTAAGGTTTTGGCCTCTTAATTAAGGAAAATTTGAAATACATGTAAGATTAACTGAATAGTCCATGATACTTCCACTTATCTATCATCAAACTTCAATAATACTCCAGTCTTTAGTTTTTGTTTCATCGAAATTACCTCCTTCTCCCCATAATTACCATTATAATCACAGTTATTTTAGGTAAAATTTATGTACCTTAAACTGCACAAATATTAACTATACAATTTAAATTTTTTTTCAGCTTTGAGGTAAAATTGAAAACACTGTATATATTTAAGGTGTACAGTGTGATTGGTTTCCTATAAATACACATTGAGAAATGATCACCACAGTCACACTAATTAGCATTCATTGCCTCATAGTTTTTTTTTTATTATGTTACCTGTTTTTTTATCTCCCCCCGCACTCCTCTCCGAAAAGCACCTGTTTGTTCTCTGGCTCTATGAGTCTGTTTCTATTTTGTTATGTTTGTTCATTTGTTTTTCAGATTCCACATATAAGAGAAAACATACAGTATTTGTCTTTCTCTGACTTATTTCACTTAGCATAATACTCTGTAGGTCTATCCATGTTGTCACAAATGGCAAGATTTCATTCATTTTTTTACTACTATTTCAAAGTGTGTGTGTGATATATATATATATATATATATATATATATATAAGTTGCTGCATCAATTCACATTCTCACCAACAGTGCACAAGGGTTCCCTTTTCTCCATATCCTCACTAATGCTCGTTATTTGTTGTTTTCTTGATAACAGACATGCTGATAGGTATGAGTTGATATCTCATTGTGGTTTTGATTTGCATTTCCCTGATGATTCATGATGTTGAGCATCTTTCATGCTTCCGTTGGCCATCTGTATGACCAATCTTTTAATTTGGAAAAATGTCTATTCAGGTCCTTTGGCTATTTTTTTTTATTTGTTATTTTTAATAAAATACTGAAACTTGCAAATTAATTTTTTACAAAGTTGAAAGATTCATCAAGCTAAACAATTGGAGAGAAACACTATCAACATTATTCAGTTCTTTTAGCTTTAAGAACTGTTTTTTTTGCCATCAGTTTGACTAGAGAGATTAAGACTCACCTATTAAGACATACTATTATATTTACTGAAAATGTTGACAAATAATCACATATATCCTTTTTATGAGAACTCAGGGGCATAATTTCTTTAAGGCAATGATATCAAGAAAACATGTACTTCTAGTTTTCTGGTGTGCTCTAATAAGATTATAAATAATTATGTTGACTCTGTTCTGATTGAGTGGAAAATCTAAATTAAGGTTTTGGCCTCTTAATTAAGGAAAATTTGAAATACATGTAAGATTAACTGAATAGTCCATGATACTTCCACTTATCTATCATCAAACTTCAATAATACTCCAGTCTTTAGTTTTTGTTTCATCGAAATTACCTCCTTCTCCCCATAATTACCATTATAATCACAGTTATTTTAGGTAAAATTTATGTACCTTAAACTGCACAAATATTAACTATACAATTTAAATTTTTTTTCAGCTTTGAGGTAAAATTGAAAACACTGTATATATTTAAGGTGTACAGTGTGATTGGTTTCCTATAAATACACATTGAGAAATGATCACCACAGTCACACTAATTAGCATTCATTGCCTCATAGTTTTTTTTTTATTATGTTACCTGTTTTTTTATCTCCCCCCGCACTCCTCTCCGAAAAGCACCTGTTTGTTCTCTGGCTCTATGAGTCTGTTTCTATTTTGTTATGTTTGTTCATTTGTTTTTCAGATTCCACATATAAGAGAAAACATACAGTATTTGTCTTTCTCTGACTTATTTCACTTAGCATAATACTCTGTAGGTCTATCCATGTTGTCACAAATGGCAAGATTTCATTCATTTTTTTACTACTATTTCAAAGTGTGTGTGTGATATATATATATATATATATATATATATATATAAGGAATTGTTGGATCATGTGATAATTTTATTTTTAATTTTTTGAGGAATCTTCATACTGCTTTCCACAGTTGCTATACCAATTTACGTTCCCACCAACAGTGCATGAGGGTTCCCTGTTCTCCACATCCTTACCAATATTTGTCATTTTTTTTCTTTTTTTTTTGTGGTATGTGGGCCTCTCACTGTTGTGGCCTCTCCCATTGTGGAGCACAGGCTCTGGACGCGCAGGCCCAGCGGCCATGGTTCACGGGCCCAGCCACTCAGCGGCGTGTGGGATCTTCCCGGACCGGGGCATGAACCTGTGTCCCTTGCATCGGCAGGCAGACTCTCAACCACTGCGCCACCAGGGAAGCCCCGTTTTTTGTCTTTTTCATGTCAGCCATTCTATCAGGTAAAAGGTGATATCGCATTGTGGAGTTGATTTGCATTTCCATGATTATTAGTGATGTTGATCATCTCTTCATGTGTCTGTTGGCAATCTGTATGTCTTCTTTGAAAAAAATGTCCATTTTTTAATTGGACTGTTTGTGTTTTTAATGTTGAGTTGTATGAGTTTGTATATTTTGGATATTAACCCCTTATTGGGCATATCATTTGCAAATATTTTCTCTCATTCAGTAGGTGGCTGTATTGTTTTATTTATAGTTTTTTCTTCACTGTGCAAAAGTATTTTAGTTTGATGTAGTCCATTAGTTTATTTTTGCTTTTGATTCAATTGCCTGAGGGAACGTATCAAAAAAAAATACTGCTAAGACTGATGTCAAAGACCTTACTGCCTGTATTCTTCTAGGAGTTTTATGGTTTCAGGTCTTACATTTAGGTCTTTAAACCCATCTTGAGTTTATTTTGTATATGGTATGAGAAAGTAGTCCAGTTGGATTCCTTTACATGTAGCTACCCAGTTTTCCCTGCACCATTTATTGAACAGGCTATCTTTCCTCCATGGTGTATTCTTTCCTCCTTTGTAGTAGATTAATTGCCCTTATAAGTGTGGGTTCATTCCTGGGCTCTCTATTCTGTTCCATTGACCTTATGTCTGCTTTTGTGCCAGAATCATATCATTTTGATGACGGTAGCTTTGTATTATAGATTGAAATCTGGGAGCATGATACCTCCCACTTTGTTCTTCTTTCTCAAGATTATTTTGGCTATTTGAGTTTTTTTAATGTGTGTTTCCCCTCACTCTTTGGGGAGAACCTCTACAACTGTATCCTCCCACTTGTGGGTCACCCACCCTGGTATACAGGCCTTGACTATTCTGCATCTCTGCCCCTCCTACACAACTCATTGTAGTTTTGTCTTTATATCTTTAGTTGTGGAAAATCTTTTCTGCTAGTCTTTGGGTCATTCTCACAAATGTTCTGTAGATAGTTGTAATTTTGGTATGTGCATGGGAGGAAGGGAGCTCAGGGTCTTCCTACTCTACCATCTTGGCCATCCAGCTATTAATTATACAATTTCATCATAATCCTGTAACCCAGAGCTTATCATGATAAAGAACATTTTCATTTCCTTTCCCAGTACATTGCATTATGTCTTACATTTAATGATTGAACATGTCCTTATGGCATATAAACCTGTTTTACTTGCTTCTTCCCTCACCCACTTTCTTAGTTCTCCTTCACCCAGATGTCATCTACTTATTTTAACATATATATGTGTGTATATATATATATATATATATATATATATATATATATACACACACATATATATGTATTTTTATTTTTTGGAGAAAAGTATATAAATAAATTAAAGGGGGATTTTAATGGGTTATTCCCAATTGGATTTAAGTTGATATATCTTTAAAGAAAAAAAAATTCTAAAACTACTGTAAAGGTTCTACAACATAAATGAATATGCAGGAGGAATGAGGGCACATATTTTTCCAGGAAAGCTGTTAAGAATTTATCAAATTATGATGTAAAAGCATATTATTACCTTCAAAATAAATTTAATCTTAATTGAAAAGTAGTCAGGCCTAATTTAATGACATTTAAAAGAAAACAAATTATGTTCTTTATGTAACTAGCGTATGTTGGAACCATTTACTCTCATTTTTAGTTGTTTACACTTTGATCTCAAAATCTATACTTAGCATAATAGGCTACATCTTTTCATAACAAGGCTTGTTGCTTATGATTAGTTAATGTCTTCTAACTAAGGTAATGGATTACTTTGGTTCATTAATTTTAAAGACTTTATAAAATTTCAACATGTTCTCTTCATAACGTAACTTTAAAATATCTATATCAGAATAAAAATTACTTCTTAAAATTTGTTTCCATATAATATTTGCTTAATTAATAATAATGAAAACCAAAATAAAATTTACCTATATGTTAATTTCTATGTATCAAGCTCTATTCTAATTGCTTCAAATATATAACATTAAATCCTTGTAATAGCTTGGTCAGGTATATGCAACTATTATCACCATTTTGTGGTTGAGAAACTGACCTATCTAGCCTGGAAGTTAAACATTTAATCTCTGCAAACTAATGGCATGGTGTTGAGCCTCAGCACCAATACTTACTAGCCATGTGACCTTCGTCAAGCAATTTTATTGTCCATATAGTCAAAACTAGTACATGACCTCTCTCTCTCTCTCTTTGGTGTCTCTTTCTCAGGGATTCTCCATATAGCTTGGTTTTTGTTCTATGACAGAGATATACATAAGCTTCACAATACAATCTGTCTTTGCTTGTTATCAATATTTGGCATCATTGATATGCATCTATCATTGCCTAACCGCCCTAATGAAGTTTTGTATTATTTTTATTTTTTAAATTTTTATTTATTTTAACATCCTTATTGGGGTATAATTGCTTTACAATGGTGTGTTAGTTTCTGATTTACAACAAAGTGAATCAGTTATACATATACATATGGTCCCATATCTCTTCCCTCTTGCGTTTCCCTCCCTCCCACCCTCCCTATCCCACCCCTCCAGGCAGTCACAAAGCACGGAGCTGATATCCCTGTGCTATGCAGCTGCTTCCCATTAGCTATCTAACTTACGTTTGGTAGTGTATATATGTCCATGCCTCTCTCTTGCTTTGTCACAGCTCCCCCTTCCCCCTCCCCATATCCTCAAGTCTGTTCTCCAGTAGGTCTGTGTCTTTATTCCTGTCTTACCCCTAGATTCTTCATGACGTTTTCTTTATTTTAAGTTCCATATATATGTGTTAGCATATGGTATTTGTCTTTCTCTTTCTGAAATACTTCACTCTGTATGACAGATTCTAGGTCTATCCACCTCATTACAAATAGCTCAATTTCGTTTCTTTTTATGGCTGAGTAATATTCCATTGTATATACGTGCCACATCTTCTTTATCCATTCATCTGATGATGGGCACTTTGGTCATCTCCATCTCTGGGATTTCGTAAATAGAGCTGCAATGAACATTTTGGTACATGACTCTTTGAATTATGGCTTTCTCAGGATATATGCCCAGTAGTGGGATTGCTGGGTTATATGGTAATTCTATTTGTAGTTTTATAAGGAACCTCCATACTGCTCTCCACAGTGGCTGTATCAATTTACATTCCCACCAACATTGCAGGAGTGTTCCCTTTTCTCCACACCCCCTACAGCATTTATTGTTTCTAGATTTTTTGATGATGGCCATTCTGACAAGTTGTTGTTTTTCCCTTGCTGCTTTTAATATGCTTTCTTTGTATTTAATTTTTGACAGTTTGATTAATATGTGTCTTGGCATATTTCTCCTTGGATTTATCCTGTATGGGACTCTCTGTGCTTCCTGGACTTGATTAACTGTTTCCTCTCCCATATTAGGAAGTTTTTAACTATAATCTCTTCAAAGATTTTCTCAGTCCCTTTCTCTCTTCTTCTTCTGGAACCCCTATAATTCGAATGTTGGTGCATTTAATGTTGTCCCAGAGGTCTCTGAGACTGTCCTCAGTTCTTCCCATTCTTTTTTCTTTATTCTGCTCTGCAGTAGCTATTTCCACTATTTTATCTTCCAGGTCACTTATCCGTTCTTCTGCCTCAGTTATTCTGCTATTGATCCCATCTAGAGCAGTTTTCATTTCATTTATTGTGTTGTTCATCGTTGTTTGTTTCATCTTTAGTTCTTCTAGGTCCTTGTTAAATGTTTCCTGCATTTTGTCCATTCTATTTCCAAGATTTGGATCGTCTTTACTATCAGTATTCTGAATTCTTTTTCAGGTAGACTGCCTATTACCTCTTCATGTGTTAGGTCTGGTGGGTGTTTATGTTGCTCCTTCATCTGCTGTTTGTTTTTCTGTCTTCTCATTTTGCTTATCTTATTGTGTTTGGGGTCTCCCTTTTGCTGGCTGCAGGTTCGCAGTTCCTGTTGTTTTTGTTTTCTGTCCCCAGTGGCTAAGGTTGGCTCAGTGGGTTGTGTAGGCTTCCTGGTGGAGGGGACTAGGCTGTGTTCTGGTGGATGAGGCTGGATCTTATCTCTCTGGTGGGCAGGTCCACATCTGGTGGTGTGTTTTGGGGTGTCTGTGGCCTTATTATGATTTTAGGCAGCCTCTCTGCTAATGGGTGGGGTTGTGTGCCTGTTTTGCTAGTTTGGCATAGGTTGTCCAGCACTGTAGCTTGCTGGACGTTGAGTGAAGCTGGGTGCTGGTGTTGAGATGGAGATCTCTGGGAGATTTTTGCTGTTTCATATTATGTGGAGCCGTGAGGTCTCTTGTTGACCCGTGTCCTGAAGTTGGCTCTCCCACCTCAGAGGCACAGCACTGACTCCTGGCTGCAGCACCAAGAGCCTTTCATCCACACGGCTCAGAATAAAAGGGAGACAAAGTAGAGAGAAAGAATTAGTAGAAATAGGAAGACAGAAAGAAAGAAAGGAGGGAAGGAAGGAAAGAAGGAAAAAAGGAAAGAAGCAATGAAAGAAAGAAAGGAGGGAGGGATGGATCGAGAGAGGGAGGGATGGTGGGAGGAAGGAAGGAAGGAGGGAAAGAAGTAAAAAAGAAAGAAAGAAGGTAAAGTAAAATAAAGTAAAATATAAGGTTGTTAAAAATAATTATTAAGAAAACAAAGAAACAAAAAAAAACGGACAGATAGAACCTTAGGACAAATGGTGGAAGCAAAGCTATACAGAAAAAATCTCACATAGAAGCATACACATACACAGTTACAAAAAGAGGAAAAGGGGGAAAAATCATAAATTTTTGGATGATTCATTGTCTAAAGGAGGGAAGGAAGGAAGGAAAGAAAAGAGAAAAGAGAAAAAAAGAAAAAGTAATATAAGATAAAGTTATTAAAAGAGGAAAAGGGGGAAAAATCATAAATTTTTGGATGATTCATTGTCTAAAGGAGGGAAGGAAGGAAGGAAAGAAAAGAGAAAAGAGAAAAAAAGAAAAAGTAATATAAGATAAAGTTATTAAAATTAATTATTAAGAAAAAAATTAAAAAAAAAAAGAAAAACGGATAGAACCCTAGGCAAAATCTCACATACAGGCATACACATACACACTCACAAAAAGAGGAAAAGGGGAAAAAATCATAAATCTTGCTCTTAAAGTCCACCTCCTCAATTTGAGATAGTGCTCGCACACAGGCCCCTTGGTGGTGGCAGCAGCAGCCTTAGCATCTCATGCCTGTCTCTGGGGTCCACGCTTTTAGGCGCGGCTCGCGCCCGTCTCTGGAGTTCCTTTAAGCAGCGGTCTTAATCTCCTCTCCTCGCGCACCAGGAAACAAAGAGGGAAGAAAAAGTCTCTTGCCTCTTCGGCAGCTCCAGACCTTTTCCCGGACTCCCTCCTGGCTAGCCGTGTTGCACTAACCCCTTCAGGCTCTGTTCATGCAGCCAACCTCAGTCCTCTCCCTGCGCTCCAATCAAAGCCGGAGCCTCAGCTCGCAGCCTCGCAGCCCCGCCCGCCCCGGCGGGTGAGCAGACAAGCCTCTCGGGCTGGCGAGTGCTGGTTGGCACCGATCCTCTGTGTGGGAATCTCCCCGCTTTGCCCTCCGCACCGCTGTTGCTGTGCTCTTCTCCACGGCTCTGAAGCTTTCCCCTTCCGCCACCCGCAGTCTCCGCCCGTGAAGGGGCTTCCTAGTGTGTGCAAATCTTTCCTCCTTCACAGCTCCCTCCCACTGGTGCAGGTCCCGTCCCTATTCTTTTGTCTCTATTTTTTTATTTTTTCCTTTTACCCTACCCAGGTACGTGGGGAGTTTCTTGCCTTTTGGGAGGTCTGAGGTCTTCTGCCAGCATTCAGTAGGTGTTCTGTAGGAGTTGTTCCACACTTAGATGTATTTCCGGTCTATCTGTGGGGAGGAAGGTGACCTCCGTGTCTTACTCTTCCGCCATCTTCCCCTCCGGCCTCTTGGCTATTTTTTAATTGGATTTATTTGATATTGAGTTTTACAAGTTCTTTACATATTCTGGAAATTAATCACTTATCAGACATATTTGCAGATATTTTGTACCATGTGGTAGGTTGTCTTTTAGTTTTGTTGAAGCATTTTAGTTTCCTTCACTGTGCAGAATCATTTTAGTTGATGTTGTCCCACTTGTTTGTTTTTGCTTTTGTTTCCCTTGTCTTTGGAGTCAAATTCACAAAAACATCGCTAAGCCCAATGTCAAGGAGGTTATTGCTTATGTTTTCTTCTAGGATTTTTATGGTTTCAGTCCTTATATAAAATCTTTAATTCATTTTGAGTTGATTTTTGCATATGGTGTATGAAAATGGTCTAGTTTCATTCTTTTACATGTAGCTGTCCAGTTTTCTCAACACCATTTACTGAAGAGACTCTCTTTTTCCCATTGGATGTTTTTGGCACCTTTGACAATATCAGTGTCGGTTTATTTCTGGGATCTCTCTTCTGTTCCATTGATCTGTGTGTATGTTTTTGTGCCAGTACCATACTGTTTTGACTACTGTAGCTAGTAGTGTAGTATAGTTTGAAATCAGGGAGTGTCACACCTCTGGCTTTGTTCTTCTTTCTCAAGATTGTCTTGGCTATTCCAGGTCTTTTGTGGTGCCATAAAAATTTTAGGATTATTCTAGTTCTGTGAAAAATGCCACAGATATTTTCATAGGGGTTGCATTCAATCTATAGACAGTTTCAGACAGTATGGAAATTTTAACAATATTAATTGTTCCTATTTATGAAGATGAGCTATCATTCCATTTATTGTGTGGTCTTCAATTTCTTTCATCAATGTCTTATAGTCTTCAGAGTACAGGACTTTCATCTCTTGGTTAAATTTATTCCTAACCTTTTTTTTTTTTTTGGATTTGTAAATGGGATTTTTAAAAAAATTTCTCTTTCTGCTAGTTCATTGTTAATGTATACAAATGCAATAGATTTCTGTATATTGACTTTGTATCCTGCAACTTTACTGTATTGGTTTACTAGTTTTAATAGTCTGTTAGAGTGTTTAGGGTTTTCTAGATCAAGTATTATGTGATCAATCTGCAAATAGTGGCAGTTTTACTTCCTCCTTTCCACTTTGGATCTCTTTTATTTCCTTTTTTTTGCCTGATTGCTATGACTAGGTCTTCCAATACTGTCTTGAATAGCAGTGGTGAGAGTGGGCACCCTTGACTCCTTCCTGATCCTAGAGGTTAAAATTTTCACTTTTCACTATTGATATAATCTTAGCTGTGAACTTGTCATATATAGCCTTTATCATGTTGAGGTATGTACCCTCTTTGTGGTAATACCCTCTTTGGTGAGAGTTTTTATCATAAATGGATGTTGAATTTTGTCAAATGCTTTTTGTTTCTCTTGAAAAGATCATGTGATTTTATCCTTCATTTTGTTACTGTGGTGCATCACATTTATTGATTTACAGATACTGGACTATCTTTACGTCTCTGGAATAAGTTCCATTATATCACAGTGTTTGATGCTCTTAATGTGCTGTTGAATTTAGTTTGCTACTATTTCGTTGAGGATTTTTGCATCTGTGTTCATTAGGGATATTGTCCTCTAATTTTCTTTTCTTTTAGTATCCTTACCTTGTTTTGGCTTTGTAAATGAGTTTGGAAGCATTTCCTCCTCTTCTATTTTTGAAAGAGTTTGAGAAGGCTTGGTATCAGTTCTTTAAATGTTGAGTAGATATCAATAGTGAATGCTTATGGTCCTGGACTTTTGTTAGGAGATTTCTGATTACTGATTCAATCTCCTCAGTAGTAACTGATGTGTTCAGATTTTCTATTTTCTCATGATTCAGTCTTAATAGGTTGTATATTTCCAGGAATTCATCCGTTTCTTCTAGATTGTCCAGTTTTGGAGTACAATTATTTATAGTAGTCTCTCATGATCAAGTTGTACTGCTGTCTCTTTCATTTCCAATTTTGTATATTTGATTCCTCTCTTTTTTCCATGTTGAGTCTACCTAAAGGTTTGTCTATTTTGTTTATCATGTTAAAAAAACACCTCTTAGTTTCATTGATCTTTTCTAGTGTCCTTTTAGTTTTTAGTTCATTTATTACTGCTCTGATTTTTGTTATTTCCTTCCTTCTGCTAACTTTGGGCTTAGTTTGTTCTTCTTTTTCTAGTTCCTTGAGATGTAAAGTTAACAAGATGTCTCTTCTGATAGAACTTATGTTAATAGGGATGACAGACAATAAACATGGAAAGAAAACAAGAACAAATATCAAATGGCGGGTTTTGGTTGGAGCACAGGGAGAGGACTGGGGTTGGCAGCTTGAACATAGCCTGAAGGGTTTAGTGCACCACGGCTAGCTGGGAGGGAATCTGGGGAAAAGTCTGCACCTGCTGAAGAGGCAAGAGACTTTTTCTTCCCTCTTTGTTTCCTGGTGCACGAGGAGAGGGGTTTAAGAGCGCTGCTTAAAGGAACTCCAGAGACGGGCGCGAGCCGCGGCTAAAAGCGCGAACCCCAGAGATGGGCGTGAGCCACGGCTAAAAGCGCAGACCGAAGAGACGGGCGCGAGCCGCAGCTAAAAGCGCGGACCCCAGAGACGGGCACGAGCCGCAGCTAAAAGCGTGGACCCCGGGGACGGGCGGGAGACACTAAGGCTGCTGCTGCCGCCACCAAGGGACCTGTGTGAAAACACAGGTCACTCTCCACACCCCTCTTCTGCGGAGCCTGTGCAGCCTGCCACTGCCAGGTTCCCGGGATCCAGGGACAACTTCCCCAGGAGAAGGCACGGCGGGCCTCAGGCTGGTGCAATGTCATGCTGGCCTCTGCCACCGCAGGCCCACCCCGCACGCAGTGCCCCTCCCTCCCCCCCCCACCCCCGGCCTGAG
>NW_020174561.1:14805609-14806418 GCF_003031525.2 Neophocaena asiaeorientalis asiaeorientalis
CTTCGAGCAAAAAAAAAAAACAGACGCCCTCCAGCGACCTACACGCAGAGGCAGGGCGAAATCCAAAGCTGAGCCCCTGTGAGCACAAAGAAGAGAAAGGGAAATATCTCCCAGCAGCCTCAGAAACAGCAGATTAAAGCTCCACAATCAACTTGATGTACCCCACATCTGTGGAATACATGAATAGACAACGAGTCATCCCAAATTGAGGAGGTGGGCTTCGAGAGCAAGATCTATGATTTTTTCCCTTTTCCTCATTTTGTGAATGTGTATGTGTATGCTTCTGTGTGAGATCTTGTCTGTATAGTTTTGCTTCCACCATTTGTCCTAGGGTTCTGTCCATGGTTTTTTTTTAATTTTTTTCTTAATAATTTTAATAACTTTATTATACTTTACCTTCTTTCCTTCCTTCCTTCCTTCCTTCCTTCCCTCCCTCCCTCCTTTAGACAACGAATCATCCCAAATTGAGGAGGTGTTCTCTGAGCAAGATTTATGATTTTTTCCCCTGTACCTCTTTTTGTGAGGGTGTATGTGTATGCTTCTGTGTAAGATTTTGTCTGTATAGATTTGCTTCCAACATTTTTCCTAAGGTTCTATCTGTCCCTTTTTTGTAAATAAGTATTTTTTAATTCAATAACTTTATTATACTTCATTTTACTTTACTGTATTTTCTTTCTTTCTGTCTTTTTTCCTTCTTTCCCTCCTTCCTTCCTCCCTCCCTCCTTTCTTTCCTTCTTGCCTTCCTTCCTTCTTTGCTTCTTTCTTTCTTCCTTTCTTTCTTCACACTTCTACTAATTCTCTCTACTTTT
>NW_020174562.1:0-21644 GCF_003031525.2 Neophocaena asiaeorientalis asiaeorientalis
GTGGATGAGGCTATCTAAGAGGCTTGTGCAAGTTTCCTCAACTTTAATTTTAGTGGAGATGTTTACCACAAGAACTTACTGTATATTTCAAATAAGAGGTATTACTGTAGAAAGGATCAAGTGAAGGCTCTAAAAATGCCCTTTGTAGCCAAGATATTATATCAGATGCTAGATAAATATTGCAAAAAAACATTTTTGAAAGAGCCTTCATTTTCTCTGCATTTTAAGGGATCATACCAGAATTATCAGTACCAGTTCCAGGTTCCTTGCTAGGAGATTACATTCTTAAATCTTATGTAAATAATCTTATCAGTGTTTAATATTAATCATAGTTCCACTTATGGCATTATATCAGAAAACATGCAAACTAATATACAAACAAGAAAATAAGTTGTCAGAAAGAAACATAAGTAAGCATTTATATTGTAAATGTATTCATTAATTCATCACAATATTTTATATCACACAAAAATACTCAAATTGGGATTTAAGTTAAAGAAACTATTTCTGTTTTAACATGTATAAAATATTAATCATGTAGGGAAATTTTAAAAGTAGAACATATAACATATATAGACTAATATGAAATATTGAAAATTCATACCTATAATGTCTCAAAGGACAAGTGTCAAAATGTGAATGCAGATATGTTTATGTATTTTATATTATAATTTCTGTTTATCATTGGCTTTTATCTATTCTGGTCATAAAATATTCAATATTTCTAGAAAAATAAGATATAAACTGCAAACTCTTACACAAATATAATTCATTAATGCTTTAAAGAGTCAAGGCTAAACTATTTTTGTTAAAATATGTCATATTCAAAAATTGTCCAAAGTGCATCTTAAATCAGTTTGTGTTTAATAGGATGTATTAGTACATAATTTCATAGAACAGCTCTAAAAACATTTGAAAAAACACCCCCAAATTTTATTTACTTATCCTAATTATAAAAAGGATTCAACATTTGGTTTTAGTACAACTTGATATATATCCACTTACCCATTCATTAATTTTCTTTATGCTTAGTAACCTCAATATATTCTTTTTTATACTATTAGATAAAAAATTTCACCTATTATTAGAGAGCCTTAGGTGAAGAAATACAACTCAGTCAGAAGAAAGTATAGATAGTGCATACTATTTATTAAAAAAAAAGTTTAAAAGCTTTCAATAAAAATTCAATAGAGCATCAGGTTTATCAGTGCTTGAATTAAATGCTCAGAACTTTAAGATAATGGTCACATTATCTGTAGAAGGGTTCAGCATAGAATATAATTAGATTATCCATCCTTCAAAGAAGACAACCCAACTTCCAGCATTCTTCTAGTAATGTAGAGAAGCAATTATTCCCAAGTGCTAATGAGGGTTAGCCTTTACTACTTTCAGTACGCTTATAGAAGGAGTTCACTCTCTTGACTATCCTCTCAGTTATATTAGTTATGTGACAGTAATTTGAAAAGACAAAGTGAATATCTTATTAAATATAATGTAGTGCTGTAATTGTTAAATTGGCTTTATAAAGTGGCCAGATGGCAGGATTTTCTTAAAGTGATAGGCAAGTAACTGAAATAACCATAAAAATGAAAGGAAATGAAGTCACGTACGGTAAAAGGAGTCAGGTTGGGTATGAAGATTCAAGGTCATGTGGTCTTATATGCAAAAGATACAGCTACATTCAATGAAGGCCATACTAAGATGAGTAAAAGTTTAGGTAAAACAACTTAATAGAGGCTAGATTCAACAGGCTTCAGTAGGTTCGGATCAAGATGTAGCAATGGTTTCTAGTAAGGTTGCTGAATAGTTGAAGAAAATTTTCCCAGGTCACACCGAGTACTAAAAGGACTATACAAATAATAAGGAGGAGGTAGAGTCCTGGGATTAGGGAAATTATCTTCATTTACCCAGAAAATTTCCCCTGAGAGTTAGGAATTGTCAAAATTGTTTACTCCTGGAAAATGCTAAAGTCTGTTTATATACAATATGGGACTCTGAGATGATTCCCTCTCTTGAGGTAGTAGAGAAGGTCAAGGCCTAGGCAAAACTTAGGACCTTGGCAGTAATAAAGAAGCAGGAAAGAGATTAAAAATGTTAATTAACCTGAGCAAACTCATTATTTTACTCCAAGAAAAGTACAGAGCTTTTTCTCTGCCCTGCTCTCTTTCTGTTTCCTTACTTTTCTGCCAGAAACCCTTTAAAAATAAGATAGATCTTCATGACTCAGGAATCTGAGCCATCTTAATTATATTCTTTTCCCCATCAATTTACATTGTTTAGAGTTTAGATCATGGGTCAGCAAACTTTTTCTGTAAAGCATTAGATAGTAAATATTTTGGATTTAACAGGCCAATGGGGTTAAAACTACTCAACTCTGCACCTGTAACATAAAAGCAGCTATGACAGTACGTAAATGAACGGGCATGACTGTCTTCCAATAAAACTTCCTTTACAGAAATAGGTTACAGAATTTAGTGTAGGAATCATAGTTTGAAGTCCCTTAGTTTAGAACATGGAGACTGTATCATTAGGTATGGACTAAACTGTCATAATAAAGAGATCCCTCAATACAGTAACTTATTTAAGATGCACATTCACTTATCTTCTACATAAATTTCCAGAGTTAAACAGTTTGGGGCTAATCCAGAGCCCATGCCATCCTCAAATCTGAGTCAGTCACAGCCTCCCTCTCACTCTGATCTAGATTTGGCTCCTCCCAGTCCAGTTATTTACAAATTAATCCTTTGCGTGCCTTGCACCTGATATGTGATGATGGAGAAGAAACAGGATATACACCAAAACAGAGAAGTAAAACATAAGTAAAAACAAGAAGCAAAATATAAATAAAAATAAAACAAAAAATCTTCGCCTTTAGAAAAGAGAAAGCTTTAAAATAGTTGCCATTGGCTGATAACATACGGAGCAGAACCATGAGGCCCTTCTGCCATGGATGTGGAGTTAAGTTTCTTTTTGAGATCCGAGTTCCACTCTCTGGGAGGAACTTTCTTGTTCATTGTCCTTTGTAATCCTAGACTTTCCATCTGGATAAATCTTCCTTTTCTACTATTTTACATATCACATATTAGTTGGACATTATGACCTCCTTTGCATATTACACATCTCACACTTTTGTGGATTTGCGGCCTGAGGGTATTTTAGAGGTGGAACGATTGGGTTTTACATACCAACTTTCTGATATGGTTGGCAATATAATTCTTTTAAAAAATTCAGAAACTTTCCAGTCTGTTTGTTTTCACTTCATTGTTTGTGAATGTAAACACCATAGCTCAAGACTTATTTGAGCATAGGTTTTAAGCCAACATTTCCACCATCTCTGTCTTCAAGTCAGCACTACTAAGCACCCAGTTAAAGACAATATTGTGGGGCTACATTTGTCTAAGTAGCTCTGTGTTCAGAAAATCTTTGAACTAATATGTGCCAAATGGGGAAATTGCCCTCAGAAGAACTGAATGTATTCTGCTCTGGTTTTGTCCTCCTTTTTGAGGGTAGCAGATGGGACTCAGACCTGCCCCCTGGGTTCACATACAAAAGCTATGCTTAGAGAATGATCAAGCCACCCCACCTGGGCTGGCATGCTTACTTCCTAATGGTTACATGAGAGAGCAATAAATGGTTCTTTTGTTTAAACCACTAAATTTTTAGGTCTATTTTTACAGCCACCTATCCTCTGCCTTAACAACAGAGACATAGGGTCTATTGTTTTATAATTTCTCAACCAGATTATAATTGGTTAATAATCTGTTCACTTAATATAAATAGAACTTCAAACTGTATTAGTAATAATCCAGGGCTAGAGATGCCAAGGGTACAATGTCAGAAATACAGACAAAAAAAGTAGTCTGCTATATTTGCTTATAATGTTTATAGTACAAAAATAATATGCTTCTTTTCCAAATGGCCTTTTTATATGTCACTCTCTCAATTTTCAACAGAATTCTTCTGAAAGCACTGTAATGAGTCAGAAGTTTGTGCAAAATGTAAGTAATTCAATCCTCTTTAAAATAATAGGATGTGTATCCATATACCTCTAATATTCTCTAAAAATTGATTGAAGCCACAAACTATATATACAGGCACAACATGAAAGAAACCTATGTTCAAGTTGTGTGCATGTGAATATCAATATCTGTTAAAATCATATCATATTGGTGATGACCATACTAATATTTACAACTAATTTTGTTGAGTATTTTCTATATGCCATATTCTGTAGTAAATAATTAGAAGATAATTTAGAAAGAGACTAAGTTCAAGCTCACACAGCGAGAAAGAGGCAGAGCTGTGATTTAACTTTTTACCATTTGAGATATGAAAAATTTCAGTTGACTCCATCAAGGTAGTGACAACCACAATGCATAGGACAGTTTTCAGCTTAAAAGGATTTATCAAGATTAGTTATTTCTTCATTCAGATCTGATGAGTACAAGTTTATTAATATAGCTGATCTAGGATGCAGAATATTTTTCTCACCAAATTCAGTTATGAAGTTTGTCTGCATATCTCCAACTTTAGTTAACAAAAAAAGAAAGAAAGAAAATTTCTACTAAGCTTTTTCTATATTTAAGATAGTATCCTTCTTATTTCTGATTTTCCTCTTATGATGTTTAGAATTAAATGCTGTATATGAGATCCTGTGCTGATTAAAGCAGCAGTCAATGGTGTTACGTCTCTATATCCTAAATCTTGTTTCTCCAGTGTGGGGCTCAAGGATCAGGGAGAAGGGCTAGATCAAACCAAGGTCTTCTGTCATGCCAGTAAAGGACTCACTCTGATTTAGTCTGTTCTTATTTATCTTTAATTCTTGGCTTATATGGTGGTCTGCGGTTATGCCTTTGGAATATGACACCAAGTTGGGCATGCTTTTACTTAGCTCAGTAGCCATCCACAGCTCCTTCCCCTCTGCTAAGCCCACTAACTACTCTTAACTGTGAAGTCATGGATACAGCTGAAGATTTTGATCACTCAACCTTGAGCCTCAGATACAAGGTGAATAACCCACTATTTTCTCCCTAGGCATACAAAAACCACTTCCCTTTCTAGCACTCTGGCACAGACTGCTTCAGAATTCACTGCACCACAGGTGGACACTACTCTTTAATTAAAATATACACTGTTTTACCCCACGGTAGAGAAGAATTAATAAGTATCAAAACCATAATGCCAACCTCTCAGAATATTCTCAGGAACAATCTCTATACCCTCCACTCTTATCTGGATGCCAGAGGGGTCAGTAGTGTCTGAGTAAGTATCAAGCTGGAGAACAAGATGCCGATGACACTTTTTGCAAGTACACTTAGTCTTTGTAAGTGACTCTGGGGGGTCACTTGGCTTTAAGCCTGTCATGCATGGACCTTCTACTCCCTAAGAGGCTGATAACTTTCTCAGCCATCTACTTGTGCTAGCTTGAGGGCACAGGCAGAAGCAAGAAGCTGAGTTATTAATTCTCTCAATTAACTTTGAGAAAAATTGGCTAATCTCACCTACTCATGGTGTTTTCACCTTAGACTGTTGGGTACTTAGTAATTTTGTCCTCAGCTTTGGGCTATGGCATCAGTTCTAGGACAATAGGAGAAATCCCATTTAATATTCCTGAAGACCTCATTAGCCACTTTGAGACATAATCTTGATATGACTTACTCATTCTACTAGCTATTATAGATGGCCAGAGGAAATACATATTTATTCACTCCTACTTATGCCACAAAAGGAAAATCCTCTTCTTTTTCTACAGAGAATGCAGACCTCATTTTAATTAGGAGGGAGTACAGACCTCTGCTCTTCAAATGTAACTAATGGAAGAGGAGGGTAGCAGTACAAATCACTTTAGTGAGCACAAAAGGAAAGTGCCATTCTGTTGACAGCTGAGAGGACTAAATTCTTAAAATCAAGTCATCAAATGTCAACACTGGAAGGTACTTAGGGATCACATAAGTCAATTCTGTGTGAAGGGAGGATGTGCTAAAGCTTCCTCAGCTATTTTGAAAGACTAAGAACTAACAGCCATATTTTCTGACAACAAATGATTTCCACAGAAATTCTAAATATGTTTTGTCAAACAGTTGGGACACAGAGAGATAGGGCCATGCACGTTTCACTGGAATAACACACTCATAGCTATGATAAGAAAAATACTCATGCATATGCTGGCATCAATGTCGAATACCATGCAGTTAGAAGAATTCCTTTTAGTGCCTCTGCCAGTCTGTCTTCTAAGTGGCATTTCAGGTTTATTGATGGAGCCTCATCAAATCATCTGAAAGTATGTATCATGTATTTCAGATGCAAAACAATATGAGATTTTCATTTATTAAGTATGCATGACCATACTACTCATCCTTACTAAGCCCAAAGAGCCAAAGATATTAAAAGACTGTCAGTGGGAGAAAACAGCTGCATAATTGGAAATACTACCCAGCACCACAAAAGCTTCAAATGACATAGATCAGGGTAGAAGGGAATATACAGTCTTTGTAAAATGAAGGCATATGTTAATTTTTCTTAAAGCATGAATTTGAAATCATCCTATTAAAGGCTTTGGCATAACTTAGATTTATTTACTTTCTCTTCTTATCCTTCATGTCATTCCCGTAAGGAATAAACCTCACCCAGAATTAGTATCGTATATTTAGGGACTTGGAAATAATAATTTAGTCATATAGCCTGTCAGGAAAAATGGCTAACTTTAAGATGACACCTTTTATATTGGTTGTAGTCTGCTTCAAATAATAAAAACTGCTTATGAGCTGACATTTCTATCGTCCTGAAGAGGTTCTCTAATTAGCCATCTGAAAATAGTGGTGCACAGGTAGCCTGTGAGCAAACACAAGTCACTATCCACACCGGCCCTCCCGGGAGCCTGTGCAGCCCACGACTGCCAGGGTCCTGCGATCCAGGGACAACTTCCCCGGGAGAACGCACTGCGCGCCTTAGGCTGGTGCAATGTCACGCTGGCCTCTGAAACCACAGGCTCACCCCGCATCCGTACCCCTCCCTCCCCCTGGCCTGAGTGAGCCAGAGTCCCTTAATCAGCTGCTCCTTTAACCCCGTCCTGTCTGAGCAAAGAACAGATGCCCTCAGGCGACCTACAGGCAGAGCCGGGGCCAAATCCAAAGCTGAGCCCCGGGAGCTGTGCGAACAAAGAAGAGAAAGGGAATGTCTCCTAGTAGCTTCAGAAGTAGTGGATTAAAGCTCCACAATCAACTTGATGTACCCTGCATTTGTGGAATACCTGAATAGACAATGAATCACCCCAAATTGAGGAGGTGGACTTTGGGAGCAAGATATATTATTTTTTCCCCTTTCTGTCTTTTTGTGAGTGTGTATGTGTATGCTTCCATGGGAGATTTTGTCTGTACAGCTTTGCTTTCACAATTTGTCCTAGGATTCTGTCCATCCTTTTTTTTTTTTCTTTTTCTTTACTTTGAAAATTTTTTTCATAATTATTAGTTTTTAATAGCTTTATTTTATCCTACTTTATTTGATTTGATTTTATCCCCTTCCTTCCTTCCTTCCTTCTTTCCTTCCTTCCTTTCTTTCTTTCTTTCTTTCTTTCCTTCCTTCCTTCCTTCCTTCCTTCCTTCCTTCCTTCTTTCTTTCTTTCTTTCTTTCTTTCTTTCTTTCTTTCTTTCTTTCTTTCTTTCTTTCTCTCTCTCTCTCTTTCTCTCTTTCTCTCTTTCTCTCTTTCTTTCTTTCTTTCTTTTTTCTTTCTCTCTCTCTCTCTTTCTCTCTTTCTCTCTTTCTCTCTTTCTTTCTACTTTTTCTCCCTTTTATTCTGAGCTGTGTGGATGAAAGGCCCTTGGTGCTCCAGCCAGGAGTCAGTGCTGTGCCTGTGAGGTGAGAGAGCCAACATCAGGACACTGGTCCGCAAGAGATCTCCCAGCTCCACGTAATATCAAATGATGAAAATCTCCGAGAGATCTCCATCTCAACACCAAGACCCAGCTTCACTCAACAACCAGCAAGCCACAGTGCTGGACACCCTACGTCAAACAACTAGCAAGAGAGGAACACAGCCACATCCATTATCACAGAGGTTGCCTAAAATCATAATAAGGCCACAGACACTCAAAAACACACCACCAGACGTGAACCTGCCCACCAGAAAGACAAGACCCAGCCTCATCCACCAGAACACAGGCAGTAGTCCCCTCCACCAGGAAGCCTACACAACCCACTGACCCAACCTTAGCCACTGGGGACAGACAACAAAAACAACAGGAACTACGAACCTGCAGCCGGCGAAAAGGAGACCCCAAACACAGTAAGATAAGCAAAATGAGAAGATAGAAAAACCCACAGCAGATGAAGGAGCAAGGTAAAAATCCACCAGAACTAAGAAATGGAGAGGAAATAGGCAGCCTACCTAAAAAGAATTCAGAATAATGATAGTAAAGATGATCCAAAATCTTGCAAATAGAATAGAGAAAATGCAAGAAATATTTAACAAGGACCTAAAAGAAGTAAAGACCAAACAAACAATGATGAACAAGACAATAAATGAAATTAATATGCTAGAAGGGATCAGTAGCAGAATGACTGAGGCAGAAGAATGGATAAGTGACCTGGAAGATAAAATAGTGAAAATAACTACTGCAGAGCAGAATAAAGAAAAAAGAATGAAAAGATCTGAGGACAGTCTCAGAGACCTCTGGGACAACATTAAATGCACGAACATTCGAATTATAGGGTGGCCAGAAGAAGAAGAGAAAAAGAAAGGGACTGAGAAAATATTTGAAGAGATTATAGTTGAAAACTTCCCTAATATGGGAAAGGAAATACTTAATCAAGTCCAGGAAGCACAGAGAGTCCCATACAGGATAAATCCAAGGAGAAACATGCCAACACACATATTAACTAAACTATCAAAAATTAAATACAAAGAAGACATATTAAAAAGCAGCAAGGGAAAAACAACAAATAACACACAAGGGAATTCCCATAAGGTTAACAGCTGATCTTTCAGCAGATACTCTGCAAGCCAGAAAGGAGTGGCAGGACATATTTAAAGTGATGAAGGAGAAAAACCTACAACCAAGATTACTCTACCCTGCAAGGATCTCATTCAGATTTGATGGAGAAATTAAAACCTTTACAGAAAAGCAAAAGCTGAGAGAGTTCAGCACCACCAAACCAGCTTTACAACAAATGTTAAAGGAACTTCTCTAGGCAAGAAACACAACAGAAGGAAAAAACCTACAATAACAAACCCAAAACAATTAAGAAAATGGGAATAAGAACATACATATTGATAATTACCTTAAATATAAATGGATTAAATGCTCCCACCAAAAGACACAGACTGGCTGAATGGATACAAAAACAAGACCCATATATATGCTGTCTACAAGAGACCCACTTCAGACCTAGGGACACATACAGACTGAAAGTGAGGGGATGGAGAAAGGTATTCTATGTAAATGGAAACCAAAAAAACAATTCTCATATCAGACAAAAAAAACAGTTCTCATATCAGACAATTCTCATATCAGTAGCAATTCTCATATCAGACAATATAGACTTTAAAATAAAGACTATTACAACAGACAAAGGACACTACATGTCCTTTGTAGTGTCCTTGGAATGATCAAGGGATCAATCCAAGAAGAAGATACAACAATTGTAAATATGTATGCACCCAACATAGGAGCACCTCAATATGTAAGGCAGATACTAACAGCCATAAAAGGGGAAATCCACAGTAACACATTCATAGTAGGGGACTTTAACACCCCATTTTCACCAATGGACAGATCATCCAAAATGAAAATAAATAAGGAAACACAAGCTTTAAATGATACATTAAACAAGATGGACTTAATTGATATTTATAGGACATTCCATCCCAAAACAACAGAATACACATTTTTCTCAAGTGCTCGTGGAACATTCTCCAGGATAGATCATATCTTGGGTCACAAATCAAGACTTGGTAAATTTAAGCAAATTGACATCATATCAGGTATCTCTTCTGACCACAGTGGTATGAGACTAGATATCAATACAGGAAAAGATCTGTAAAAAATACAAACACAGGGAGGCTAAACAATACAATACTTAATAACGAAGTGATCAATGAAGAAATCAAAGAGGAAATCAAAAAATACCTAGAAACAAATGAAAATGAAAACACGATGACCCAAAACCTATGGGTTGCAGCAAAAGCAGTTCAAACAGGGAAGTTTATAGCAATACAGGCCCACCTTAAGAAACAGGAAACATCTGGAATAAACGACCTAACCTTGCACCTAAAGCAATTAGAGAAAGAAGAACAAAAAAACCCAAAGTTAGCAGAAGGAAAAAAATCATAACGATCAGATCAGAACTAAATGAAGAAGGAAATGATAGCATAGATCAATAAAACTAAAAGCTGGTTCTTTGAGAAGATAAACAAAATTGATAAACCATTGGCCATACTCATCAAGAATAAAAGAGAGAAGACTCAAATCAATAGAATTAGAAATGAAAAAGGAGATCTAACAAATGACACTGCAGAAATACAAAGGATAATGAGAAATTAGTATAAGAAACTCTATGCCAATAAAATGGACAACTTGGAAGAAATGGACAAATTCTTAGAAATGCACAACCTGCCAAGACTGAATCAGGAAGAAATTGAAAATATGAACAGACCAATCACAAGCACTGAAATTGAAACTGTGATTAAAAATCTTCCAACAAACAAACGCCCAGGACCAGATGGCTTCACAGTCGAATTCTATCAAACATTTAGAGAAGAGCTAACACCAATCCTTCTCAAACTCTTCCAAAATATAGCAGAGGGAGGAACACTCCCAAACTCATTCTATGAGTCCACCATCACCCTGATACCAAAACCAGACAGAGATGTCACAAAGAAAGAAAACTACAGGCCAATATCACTGATGAACATAGATGCAGAAATCCTCAACAAAATACTAGCAAACAGATTCCAACAGCACATTAAAAGGATCATATACCGTGATCAAGTGGGGTTTATTCCAGGAATGCAAGGATTCTTCTATACATGCAAATCAATCAACGTGATACATCATATTAACAAATTGAAGGAGAAAAACCATATGATCATCTCAATAGATGCAGAGAAAGCTTTTGACAAAATTCAACACCAATTGATGATAAAAACCCTCCAGAAAGTAGGCATAGAGGAAGCTTTCCTCAAAATAATAAAGGCTGTATATGATGAACCCACAGCCAACGTTATCCTCAATGGTGAAAAACTGAAAGCATTTCCACTAAGATCAGGAACAAGACAATGTTGCCCACTCTCACCACTCTTATTCAACATAGTTTTGGAAGTTTTAGCCATAGCAATCAGAGAAGAAAAAGAAATAAAAGGAATCCAAATTGGAAAAGAAGAAGTAAAACTGTCACTTTGCAGATGATATGACACTATACATAGAGAATCCTAAAGATGCTACCAGAAAACTAATAGAGCTAGTAAATGAATTTGATAAAGTAGCAGGATACAAAATTAATGCACAGAAATCCTTGGCATTCCTATACACTAATGATGAAAAACCTGAAAGTGAAATTAAGAAAACACTCCCATTTACCATTGCAAGAAAAAGAATAAAATATCTCGGAATAAACCTACCTAAGTAGACAAAAGACCTGTATGCAGAAAATTTTAAGACACTGATGAAAGAAATTAAAGATGATACGAATAGATGGAGAAATATACCATGTTCTTGGATTGGAAGAATCAACATTGTGAAAATGACTCTTCTACCCAAAGCAGTCTAGAGACTCAATGCAATCCCTATCAAACTACCACTGGCATTTTTCACAGAACTAGAACCAAAATTTTCACAATTTTTGTATGGAAACGCAAAAGACCCCAAATAGCCAAAGCAATCTTGAGAACGAAAAATGGAGCTGGAGGAATCAGGCTCCCTGACTTCAGACTATACTACAAAGCTACAGTAATCAAGACAGTATGGTACTGGCACAAAAACAGAAAGATCAATGGAACAGGATAGAAAGCCCAGAGATAAACCCACACACATATTGACACCTTATCTTTGATAAAGGAGGCAAGAATATACAGTGGAGAAAAGACAGCCTCTTCGATAAGTGGTTCTGGGAAAACTTGACAGGTACATGTACAAGTATGAAATTAGAACACTCCCTAACACCATACACAAAAATAAAGTCAAAATGGATTAAAGACTTAAATGTGAAGCCAGACACTATCAAACTCTTAGAGGAAATCATAGGCAGAACACTCTATGACATAAATCACAGCAATATCCTTTTTGACCCACCTACTAGAGAAATGGAAATAAAAACAAAAATAACCAAATGGGACCTAATGAAACTTCAAAGCTTTTGCACAGCAAATGAAACCAAATGAAACCAAATGAAACCATGAACAAGACAAAAAGACAACCCTCAGAATGGGAGAAAATATTTGCAAATGAAGCAACTGACAAAGGATTAATCTCCAAAATTTATAAGCAGCTCATGCAGCTCAATAATAAAAAAACAAACAACCCAATCCAAAAATGGGCAGAAGACCTAAACAGACTTTTTTCCAAAGAAGATTTACAGGTTGCCAACAAGCACATGAAAGAATGCTCAACATCATTAATCATTAGAGAAATGCAAATCAAAACTACAATGAGATATCATCTCACACTGGTCATAATGGCCATAATCAAAAAATCTAGAAACAATAAATGCTGGAGAGGGTGTGGAGAAAAGGGAACACTCTTGCATTGCTGGTGGGAATGCAAATTGATACAGCCACTATGGAGAACAGTATGGAGGTTCCTTAAAAAACTAAAAATAGGATTACCATACGACCCAGCAATCTCACTACTGAGCATATACTCTGAGAAACTGTAATTTAAAGAGTCAGGTACCAAAATGTTCATTGCAGCTCTATTTACAGTAGCCAGGACATGGAAGCAACCTAAGTGTCCATCCAAAGATGAATGGATAAAGAAAATATGGCACATATATACAATGGAGTATTCCCCAGCCATAAAAAGAAAAAAATTGAGTTATATGTAGTGAGGTTGGTGGACGTAGAGTCTGTCATACAAAGTGAAGTAAGTCTGGAAGAGGAAAACAAATACCGTATGCTAACACATATATATGGAATCTAAGAAAAAAAAATGTCTAGAAGGACCTAGGTGTTAGAAGGGAATAAAGACACAGACCTACTAGAGAATGGATTTGTGGATATGGGGAAGGGGAAGGGTAAGCTGTGGCAAAGTGAGAGAGTGACATGGACATATGTACACTGCTAAAGGTAAAATAGATAGCTAGTGGGAAGCAGCTGCATAGCACAGGGAGATAAGCTCGTTGGTTTGTGACTACCTAGGGGGTGGGATATGGAGGGTGGGAGGGAGAGAGACGCAAGAGGGAAGAGATATGGAAACATATGTACATGTATAACTGATTCACTTTGTTATAAAGCAGAAACTAACCATTGTAAAGCAATTATACTCCAATAAAGATGTTAAAAAATAAATAAATAAAACCTGTGCAGTTATGCAATTGTAGTTATTTTTAATTGCTTTATTCCTAATGAGGAAGCTTTTTGGGTTAACTTGCTACATTTGTAGTGGGTGAAAAAAACATCTTGATAAAAATAATGTTCTCAAATATTTGCCTGTATCTCCAAATAAGTAAGGGAACATTTTTTTTCTTTCTTTTTATCTTGTTAACCAAAGGTAGTCTGCAACCTTCACTTGGCTACTGAATAAAATTATCTGAAAATAAAAACTGCTCAGTCTTTTTCACAATGAGGGTAAAATCACTGGGAGAGTTTTGTATGACTGAATCATTGGCAGAGAATGGGCAGGAGGCCACACATATTTCGGGTGGAATAGAATAGGCAGTTAGTCAGCCCAGTGCAAGAATATTGTGTATAACACTTTTGTCCAAAAATGGTGCAGTCAAGTCCCATTTACATGTAGGAAAAAATTACTGAAACTACATATAGATTCAAGTAGCCTTCCAAGTGACTTCTGGTTATCTTTGACAGTCCCTGAATTTATACCTCAGTAACAAATCCACTTAATTCTTCTGACCAGCCCTCCTCTTCAAACTATCAGGTTTCTGATGCTCCCTCCAATGTTCTCTGTGAGAATGCCTACTTGAATGCCAGGGGGGAAGTCTCCCAATTACCCTAAGACCACCACTACCATGAATGCCAAGGGGTGGTAAGTTTTGCACAAGCGTAGGAGAATGGGTCTCTTCCCAATTTTGTCACTTTAACTATAAATTAATTTACTTTTGTCACATTTACTTTAGGTTCTTTATAAATTAGGTCTAGAAGGATCACTCCTGTGCAACTGGTTCTGAATTAGGATTCTTCAAAGAAACAGAACCAATAGGAGATTCCTATATATCTGTGTATGTATGTATGTATCTATCTATCTATATATATATGTTGATTATAAGGAATTTGCTCACACAATTATGGAAGTTGAGAAGTACCAAGATCTGCAGTTCAAGTCCTGAGAACCAGGAAAGAGGATGGTGTCAGTTACAGTCTGAGTCCAAAGGCAGTAGAGGAACAATGTCCCAGCTTTAAGACCTTCAGGCAGAGTACTAATTCTCCCTTGCTCAGCCTTTTTTTCTATTCAGGCCTTCTATGGTTTGGATGAGACCCACCCGCACTGGGGAGGGCAATATGCTTGACTCAGTTTACAGATTCAAATGTTAAGATCATCCAGAAAAATTCTCACAGACCCGTCCAGAATAATGTTTAACCAAACATCTGGGCACCATGTGGCCCAATCAAGTTGACCCATAAAATTAACTAATACTCTTTTCTTGAGTTGCTGGCCTGCTTCTTACATCATGTTTGCAACTTCTCAGACCTCAACCTCCCACAACTCTATAAAAATAAGAAACTTCTAGACCCAAAGAAATCTTCATGCTTTTATTAGGTGGAGAATTATTTTTCTTTCCTAAAGAATCTCTTACTAAAAGGACACAATTCTGCTTATAACTATGTGACCACATTCTACAGAGGCATTTCTGCTCTAGAAGACTTCCCAAACCTAAATCTTTAGTCCCTAAAAGACCCAAAAGTTGATTTTCCCAGAAGTAAAGGAACTGTACCCAAAGGTATAATAATGCCTTATCTTTTTGGAGTGGGTTTGAAATGGCAGTCTTTACCTCTTGGAGACTACATATTCTTAGACTCAGAAGTTGAGTATCAAGACTGAAGAACTTCACTTAAATATAGTTTCTTGAAGAATAAATCCCAACCTCCCCTCCCACACCCATGGAATGTCCTAGGAGTGGAAATTAAGCCCTAAAACAAATGTAGGGGAAAATTTATTTCCCTCCTAAAAAATTGATGCAGAGGTTCATGATATTATCCTCCTAACACACCTTCAGATTATGACTTCCATGTATATGACAATTTTATTTTGAGTTCCACGGTATCCTGAAGTACATACATAAATTTTTTTAAAAATAGAATGAAATATTGATAATTAAGAACATGAAACACAATAGGATTTGCTTTCCCCTGGTAGTATCTCCTGTCTTTGCTAATCAAGTCCAGATGCAAAACTAGAATCCTATCTTTATTTCCAGGCAGTTCATTTCTTAGGTTATTTGTCAATGTCTTGTTGTCTCCTCCATGTTTCAATTTTAAATTAAGGTATCCTTCCGTAGGTGACTATTCTTACAGAATCTTCTTTATATGATCACAGATACAAACCAATCCAATACTGAATAAAACATAATAGATCTGTTCAGAATCCTATTAAATGATGTTACATTTGCCAAACTATTTTCTTAAACTTTGGAAAAATGTATACAATAAAAGCATCTAAAGTCATTTACTTTAGGTTCTTCATTTTGTAAATTGGGAAACTGTTGTATAGGGAGGCTAAGAGGCATGCCCAAGCAACCCAGCAACTGGAGAACTGTGAATAAACCCCAAGAGTTCCCTTTCCCAGTGCCATAGTTTTTCCTATGAAATATCATGTTTGAGTATACAGATATTATGAAACATGCTAAGTTAAAAGTGTTAAATAAATGTGATGCAGATAGGAATGCAAGAGATGAAAGCATCTCTTTCACTAATTTTTAAAAATATATAGGGAATTCCCTGGTGGTCCAGTGCTTAGGACTCTGTACTTTCACTGTCAAGGGCCTGAGTTCAATCCCTAGTAGGGGAACTAAGATCCAGCAAGCCATGTGGCATGGCCAAAATATATTTTTTAATATATAAAAAGAATATAAAAAGACTAAGCCCTTCCTCATTTTGAATACAGAAACAATTTAGTTTCAAATATTTCTTAAGCATAACTAAAATATTTTTAAAACATGATTTTCATCATTGTGACAGCATAACTAGAGTAAACTCTAGCAGTTACTATAAATATGCTGATATAAATTTATTCTTATAGTATAACCAATAAATTAGTAAAGCAAAAAGAAAAAGGATTATTCAATAATATATGTTTAGATTTCTATTAAAAACTTCAATCCCTTACATATGTATCGGCTTCATATACTGCAATTAACTGCAAATGCATGCATATAAAGAAAGGGATGTGCTCTAGGGAATAAGAAATAGGACCCTTGTTTATTTTTAATAGCTGGAAAATTGACAAACAGAATTACTTTCCATTCATAGGATCACTCTGGAACAAAAGTGAATAAACCCAAGACAAAATAAATCTGTTGCACTAATGAACTAAAATTTTCAACAAATCTGTGGGAAACACCAAGTTGATGGGAACTAGTTAACACACACACAATGAAGGAGAAATGACCTAGGCTAGATTATGGTAGGAAAAGATTGTGGAGGAAGTGAGGACCAGTTTGCCAGACAGAACTTGAAGGATCTAGCGTACACATATGCACACACAACCACATATACTCACACATACACACACACACACACTTTAGAGAATATCATCTAAGATTGTAACCCAATTAATTATTTCTTTACATTTTTATTCTTTGTGCCTAGTCTCTTTTCATTATTAATTCCCACCCAGTATTGGACTTCCTATTTTGATTCATCTACCTAGAATCTAAAAATATACAAGGAAGCAAATATAATATTCATGGGAAAAAATCATTCATTTTCTAAATACTTGCATATCTGCAGATGCTTCTTTGTTTGTTCACACATGAACTACATTGTGGCTTCCTTACTAGCCCACGCTTTTTAAATACTAGAGGTTATTCCATTTTCTTCCAGCATTTAACGTTATACAATATATCAGTCTTCAATCAGCTTGACTTTTATTCTTTTCTGGGTAAGATATTTTGTTTGGTGACTGTGTATGTTCATTTTTCTTTGCATTAGTGAAGGATTATTGGATTATGTCTTTGTTTTTGAAAGTTAAATACGTGTGTAAACATAGATCTCTTTTTATAAAATTGTAACATTATGTACTGGTTTCAGACATGATTTTTTTTTAATGTATAAGGAAAGCTTTGTCATATCAAGTCTTAAATCATTTCATTTGTTTGATTCTCTCTTCCTGAGACATCAAATATTCTAGGTTTTAAAATATACAATTTGTCCTCATATATTACTTCTTTTCCCATAAATTAAAGCTTTTTTTCTCTTTGCTGGGAGTATTTATCAAGTTTGTCCTCTGCTTACATATTTTATTTTCTGCTGTATCAAGTATTTTATCTATTTTTTCATAAGGTAGGCTATATTCATCTTGACATCTTACACTCACAATGTGCTTCCATTTTTTTGTAAAAACACTGTTTTCTTATATCTTATTCAGAAGCAGAGGTTATGGTTTTCACTATCATTGTTTCTTAGACCACCTGGTATCAGTACAAAAGAAAGACCAAGCAGTTTGCTCTTCAAATATCATTGAAAATTATCTGATAAAAAAGGAAACAGACCCATCATTTAAAAGCCCTAATAAAGAGGTAAGAAGTTGGGTATAAGGGGGAGAAGGAGGACACAGCAGGAGATGAAAAAGTGGTAGATAGAAAGTTTCTAGCTCTGTCACATTCCATATACAGAGATAAAAAGGGAAGTAGGTGATAGACTTTTTAATGGGCTCAAAGTCACCCTCCTCCGTTCCCTCCCCAACACACACTTACCTTCTAGGTCACAGAGCTTTATCATATTCAACTTAAAAGACTTAGGCTGCAGTTTAGAGTTTCTCCCAACTCTTTCCTTAATCTTGCAGTTTCCTTTCCCAGCATAAAGAATTCATATAAGTCATGGTAAGAAATTGGGAGATGTCCTAAGTACTTATTCTCATGTTATCATATGGAATTTGCTTCTTTAAATAAAAATGATGAACGGATTTATTTATTTATTTGGAGGTGGTGGGGAGTCACAGAAAAAGTGTGCTAGCAGTTCAACTTTAGGTGTCTCAAAATACTGTAGTGCAATTTACATGAGTGCAGCAAAGTTTGTGTTAATCTTTCTTTATATATGGGCTATTTGTTACCATGACTGTGTGAATGCAATGAGCAATCAGCTTCTGTGATGGTGGGCTGCTTATGAGATGACTCATTCGTAAATACTGCAAGCAATTGTTAGAACATTGGCAAAGTCACATGGCCCCTTCTTGCCAGTCAAATCTATAAATATCTCTGACATTCTGGAGAATGAGTCTCCTGAACATACCACTGTGGAATGTTGACAGAAAATCCAGATTGCTACACAAACTGTATGGAATACAAATGAAGGATATTCTATCTGGTCATGTTGGAAAAGAAAAGAGCACGTAGTATAATGAATATCAGTGAATCAAAAGACTGCAAACATAAAGCAATTTGAATTATTTTAATGCCAAATCAAATTGTAGCAACACAAAATGCAGTGAGACAAGCATGTTTAATTAGAAAATTAATGTCATGAATTTGAGGCTGGAGGCAACAAACATATTACTTGAGAATTCTTAGATTCCATTGCTGATATGTGGGTGGCCTGGCAATTCATATTCATACGGGCATATGAATTTATATTCTCAATATTTACTACTGTCACTGCTTATTTCCTATTTAATTTCTGTTAAAAAAACATGGATTTGGGTGATATTAATGCTATTCCATTTGTAAAGATGTACTGCAAATTTACTCATACCAATATATAATTTCTTTATGTATAAAAATGCAGTTGTATAGATTTGAGGGTTTTGCACTGTTCCTGGCTTTGTGAAGGCATTGCTCTATGCAGTGTTCAGGCATTATGCTTCAATAACTGTATCGGTCAGGATTCTGTAGAGAAACATAACCAATAGGCTATATATAGATATATAGAGATTTATCATGCGGGATTTGTTTACCTGATTGTAGAGGTGAGAAAGTCCCAAAATCTATTGTCTGCAAGTTGGAGGCCCAGGAAAGCTGGTGGTGTAGTTCCAGTCCAAACCAAAGGCCTGAGAACCAGGGAGCTGATGGTGTTAAGTCCCATTCTGGGTCCAAAGACCTGAGAATCGGGAGACCATTGTCCAAGAATAGGAGAAGATGCATGTCCCAGCTAAAGCAGAGAGAGCAAATTTACCCTTTCTCTGCCTTTTGTTCTATTCTCAGGACCTCAAAGATTAGATGGTACCCACCCATATTGGTGAGGGTGATCTTTATACAGTCTACCATTTCAAATGCTAATCTCTCCCAAAAAAACCCTCATAAACACACCCAGAAATAATGTTTTACCAGCTACCTGAGCATACCTTAGCCGAGTCAGGTTGATACATAAAATTAAGCAGCACAATAACTGAGAAGCTAAAGTGTGTCACTTTGTTACTTACACCAAAACACATTGTTTCTTCTTTATCCTTATTTTAAAGTGTCTAACTCTCTTATCTAGCAGTGCAGGTAGAAGAAGGAGGGAGAAGAGGAAAAGTAATAGAAATAATATTGGCAATATCTTACATTAATTGACCACTTACTAGGTGTCAGAGCACATGCTGGATCCTATATACAGACTACCTTCTTTAATCTTCAAAAACCTTACTATTTTAGAACACTTGAGTTAAGTTTCAGAGATATCAATTAGCCCTGAATCCAGAGTTTTGTTTTTAGCCACTCTGATATCCTAATGGGTAGACACTCCATACTGAGAGAATCACTTGAACTACATAACCACATTTTTGTGTTGTCTAATATTAAATTAGTTTGTCCATTCATTTAACATATATTAAATTTCATCCATGTGCTAGAACCAATGGTTACAGTGAAACAAATAACATGATATCTATCTTCATGGAACTTAAAGGCCATTATATTTAATTTCAAATTATTCATTCATTTATCGTCCTTTTGCCATATTTACTAATTTATTCAAGAAATATATTATTGAGCATCTTTAACGTTTCAAGTACTGTGCTAGAGAAATAAAATATAAGACAATGTCCCTTTTGCTCAAGAATTTCAAAGTCCAATGATGCAGATAGACAAATAAACTGACAATTATTTTAAAAAAACAAAGCAATGCGTGCCATGGTGGGGGATGCAAAGGCTATTATATTAGAAGGAGTCCTTATAGGGCTCAGAGAAGGCTGCTCAAAAAAAAAAAGAAAAGAGATGAGAGTTGAGGCTTGAATGGTGATTAGGAATTAGTCACACAAATCTGGGAGAAGTAAGAACTGGTAGGATGTTTCAGGCAGAATAAATAATATGTGCAGATATATAGAGACAAGGGAGAGAGGTGTCATTAGAATGATACAGCTTGAAGTAGGACTTGTGAGGGAGAGAGGTTCAAGTCTTGAAGAGATTTTTGTACCACAATAAGGAATTTGTCCTTGGAATGACAGGGACCATTGATTTATATTACTAAAGGGACAGATATGATCAGCTCTGCATCATTGAAGTCACTGAGGTGGTTGGATTATATTCAAGGAATGAGGTGTGTGTTGGGAGCAGACTGGAGTTCTAGAGACAAGGAAGGGATCTATTGCAATTAGACTGAGTGAAAGAGGGCAAGATTTTAAAGACACTTCAATTAATTTATTGTTCATGCCATTTCACCAGGCATAGGAGAGATATGGAGAAATCATCTGACATGGAAATAAATCAAGCAAATGTTTAAACTGCATCTGGCAATGCTGATTACATTTATCCAGTTGAATATGTATGAGTGTAAAATTCCCCTATTGTTTTTGGCTTTAAAAACCAAAACCATTAGATCAGTCATTTATTTTATTAAGGCATCTTTAATTCAGTAAATGGTACCTTGCTGATTTCTTTTGGAATTGGGGGAAAACAAAACAAAACATTTTTCAAAATAATTCTAAAATATGTGAAGGTAAATTTATAATAGCTGGGGCATTGTGTTGAGTTAAACTAACAGAGGACAGTTTGTAGACCAGTTTGGAATATGTTGAAATATCACATCTTATTTGAAAAGATTTATGGAAAAATCACATATTTACCATAACTTTATGAAATCATTACATTATTCTGTTGCATTTAACAACTTTATTTCTATAACTTTCTTTATATAAAAATGAGCAACTCTGGGGCTTCCCTGGTGGCTCAGTGGTTGAGAGTCCGCCTGCCGATGCAGGGGACACGGGTTTGTGCCCTGGTCCGGGAAGATCCTACATGCTGTGGAGCGGCTGGGCCCGTGAGCCATGGCCGCTGGGCCTGCGCGTCCGGACCCTGTGCTCCGCAACGGGAGAGGCCACAGCAGTGAGAGGCCCACGTACCGCAAA
>NW_020174562.1:22261-39592 GCF_003031525.2 Neophocaena asiaeorientalis asiaeorientalis
GCCCCAGCAGTGGGAGGGCCCCGTACCCCAAAAAAAAAAAAAAAAAAAAATGAGCAACTCTTATTAGGACCTAATTGTTTTGGCAGATATCAGATATGTACATGATCAAATCTCTGCCTCATCATTAATTGGGAATTCAGTCTATGACAGCCCTGTGGTAAACAAATAAGCAAAGACTTTCCCTCAAGGAGCTCACATGTAGAGTTGAAATCAGACAATAAACAAATTAGAAAATATATCTCTGACAAGAACTAGTGCTATTTAGAAAATCAAGCAAGTTTATATTTAGTGAGTGGTCAGGTTTGGGGGAATTTTAGATAAAGCATTCAGGAAGCCTGCTTGGAGGAAGTTCTATTGAAGCTAGGAAGTGAATGACAGAGAGGTAATCATCCCTCGATCTGAAGAACATTCCAGGTGGAGAGAATGGTCATGGCCCTTTTTTTTCTTTTTTTTTTTAACATCTTTATTGGGGTATAATTGCTTTACAATGGTGTGTTAGTTTCTGTTTTATAACAAAGTGAATCAGTTATACATATACATATATCACCATATCTCTTCCCTCTTGTGTCTCCTTCCCTCCCACACTCCCTATCCCACCCCTCTAGGTGGTCACAAAGCACCGAACTGACCTCCCTGTGCTCTGCAACTGCTTCCCACTAGCTATCTGTTTTACATTTGGTAATGTATATATGTCCATGCCACTCTCCTACTTTGTCCCAGCTTACCCTTCCCCTCCCCATATCCTCAAGTCCATTCTCTAGTAAGTCTGCGTCTTTATTCCCGTCTTGCCCCTAGGTTCTTCATGACCCTTTTTTTTTTTTTTTAGATTCCATATATATGTGTTAGCATATGGTATTTTTTGACAGACTCTAGGTCCATCCACCTCACTACAAATAACTCAATTTCGTTTCTTTTAATGGCTGAGTAATATTCCATTGTATATATGTGCCACATCTTCTTTATCCATTCATCTGTTGCTGGACATTTAGGTTGCTTCCATGTCCTGGCTATTGTAAATAGGGCTGCAATGAAATTAGAACACTCCCTAACACTATACACAAAGATAAACTCAAAATGTATTAAAGACCTAAATGTAAGGTCAGACACTATTAAACTCTTAGAGGAAAACATAGGCAGAACACTCTATGACATAAATCACAGCAAGATCCTTTTGACCCACCTCCTAGAGAAATGGAAATAAAAACAAAAATAAACAAATGAGACCTAATGAAACTTAAAAGCTTTTGCACAGCAAAGGAAACCATAAACAAGACCAAAAGACAGCCCTCAGATTGGGAGAAAATATTTGCAAATGAAGCAACTGGCAAAGGATTAATCTCCAAAATTTACAAGCAGCTCATGAAGCTCAATATCAAAAAAACAAAAAACCCATTCCAAAAATGGACAGAAGACCTAAATAGACATTTCTCCAAAGAAGATATACAGATTGCCAACAAATACATGAAATAATGCTAATGTAATTAATCATTAGAGAAATGCAAATCAAAACTACAATGAGATATCATCTCACACCAGTCAGAATGGCCATCATCAAAAAATCTACAAACAATAAATGCTGGAGAGGATGTGGAGAAAAGGGAACCCTCTTTCACTGTTGGTGGGAATGTAAATTGATACAGCCACTATGGAAAAAACAGTATGGAGTTTCCTTAAAAAACTAAGAATAGAACTACCATATGACCCAGCAATCCCACTACTGGGCATATACCCTGAGAAAACCATAATTCAAAAAGGGTCATGGTCCTTTTGAAGAAAGAAAAGCCAATGTGGCTGGAGCAGGGAAAGCAAGAGAGAACCTAAGTAGCAAAGTGTGAGGTAGGAGAGAGAGGGGCTCGTGGAGAAAGGAGAGAAAACAAGACCATGAAAGACCTTTGGGGCTGATTTTATTCTAATTACAATGGGAAAGCTTTAGCAAGGGAAACTTGGTTAAATCTTCCTCATATCAATTTCTCTGGATCTGTACAGTAGTCTTACAATGCCAGCCTTCAGATCTAACTGGTATAAAATAGTGAACAAATCCCAGGAGAGCTAAATCACTGTCATGTCCCAAGCGTATTTACTGTGATCAGCAGTTTGAGCAGCTCATAAATTAGATAGATAGATAGTAAATTCTGCCAAACTTATTTTGCTCCAAATAATTTCAAATTACATATAAAATATATATGAGTGTGTGTGTATATATATACACATATGCACATATGTGTTTGTGTATGTATAAACCTATATTTCCAAATTATTTTTAACATGGTAAATTTTTTGGATTTGATTTTTTTTTATGCAGCAGGTTCTTATTAGTTAACTATTTTATACATATTGGTGTACATATGTCAATCCCAATCTCCTAATTCATCCCACCACCACAACCCCCCTCCCCACTTTCCCCCTTTGGAGTCCATACATTTGTTCTCTACATCTGTGTCTCTATTTCTGCCTTGCAAACCAGTTTATCTGTACCATTTTTCTAGATTCCACATATATGCGTTAATATACAGTATTTGTTTTTTATCTTTCTGACTTACTTCACTTGGAATGACACTCTCTGGGTCCATCCATGTCTGTACAAATGACCCAATTTCATTGCTTTTTATGGCTGAGTAATATTGCATTGTATATATATATATATATATACCACATCTTCTTTATCCATTCATCTGTTGATGGGCATTTAGGTTGTTTCCATGAACTGGATATTGTAAATAGTGCTGCAATGAACATTGGGGTGCATGTGTCTTTTTGAATTATGGTTTTCTCTGGGTATATGCCCAGTAATGGGATTGCTGGGTAATATGCTAATTCTACTTTTAGGTTTTTTTAGGAATCTCCATAGTGTTCTCCATAGTGGCTGTATCCGTTTGCATTCCCACCAACATGGTAAGAGGGCTCCCTTTCTCCACACCCTTTCTAGCATTTGTTGTTTGTAGATTTTCTGATGATGCCCATTCTAACTGGTGTGAGGTGATACCTCATTGTAGTGTTGATTTTCATTTATCTAATAATTAGTGATGTTGAGCAGCTTTTCATGTGATTCTTGGTCATCTGTATGTCTTCTTTGGAGAAATGTCTATCTAGGTCTTCTGCCCATTTTTTTATTGGGTTGTTTGTTTTTTATTAATTTTGAGCTGCATGAGCTGTTTATATATTTTGGAGATTAATCCTTTGTCCATTGATTTGTTTGCAAATATTTTCTCCCATTCTGAGGGTTGTCTTTTAGTCTTGTTTATAGTTTCCTGTGAAAAGGCTTTTAAGTCTCAGTAGGTCCCATTTGTTTACTTTTGTTTTTATTTCCATTACTGTAGAAGGTGGGTCAATAAGGATATTGCTGTGATTTATGTCATAGAGTGTTCTGCCTGTGTTTTCCTCTTAGATTTTTATAGTTTCTGGCCTTACATTTAGGTCTTTAATCCATTTTGAGTTTATTTTTGTGTATGGTGTTAGGGATTGTTCTAATTTCATTCTTTTACATGTAGCTGTCCAGTTATCCCAGCACCACTTATTAAAGAGACTGTATTTTCTCCACTGTATATCCTTGCCTCCTTTATCATAGATTAGTTGACCATAGATGTGTGGGTTTATCTCTGGGCTTTCTATCCTTTTCCATTGATCTACATTTCTGTTTTTGTGCCAGTACCATATTGTCATGATTACTGTAGCTTTGTAGTATAATCTGGAGTCAGGGAGTCTGATTCTTCCAGCTCCATTTTCTTCCCTCAAGATTGCTTTAGCTACTTGGGGTCTTTTTGTCTCCAGAAAATTTTTATGATTTTTTATTCTAGTTCTGTAAAAAGTGCCATTGGTAATTTGATAGGGATTACATTGAATATGTAGATTGCTTTGGTTAGTATAGTCATTTTGACAATATTGAGTCTTCTAGTCCAAAAACATGGTATATTTCTCCATCTGTTTGTACCATCTTTAATTTCTTTCATCAGTGTCTTATAGTTTTCTGAGTACAGATCTTTTACCTCTTAGGTAGGTTATTCCTAGGTATTTTATTCTTTTTTGTTGCAGTGGTAAATGGGATTGTTTTCTTAATTTCTCTTTCTGACCTTTCATTGTTAGTCTATAGGAATGCAAGAGTTTTCTGTGCATTAATTTTGTACCCTGAAACCTTACCAAATTCATTGATGAGCTCTAGTAGTTTTCTGGTGGCATCTTTAGGATTGTCTATGTATACTATCATGTCATCTGCAAACAGTGGCTGTTTTACTTCTTCTTTTCCAATTTGTATTCCTTTTATTTCTTTTTCTTCTCTGATTGCTGTGGCTAGGACTTCCAAAACTATGTTGAATCATAGTGGTGAGAGTGGACATCCTTGTCTTGTTCCTGATCTTAGAGGAAATAGTTTCAGTTTTTCACCATTGCGAATGATGTTTGCTGTGGGTTTGTCATATATAGCCTTTATTATGTTGAGGTAGGTTCCCTCTGTGCCCACTTTCTGGAGAGTTGTTTTTATCATAAATGGTGTATGAATTTTCTCAAAAGCTTTTTCTGCATATTGAGATCATCATATGGTTTTTATTCTTCAATTTGTTAATATGGTGTTTCACATTGATTGATTTGCATATATTGAAGAATCCTTGCATCCTGGGATAAATCCCACTTGATCGTGGTGTATGATACTTTTATTGTATTGTTGAATTGTTTGCTAGTGTTTTGTTGAGGGTATTTACATCTATATTCATCAGTGATATTGGTCTGTAATTTTCTGTTTTTGTAGTATCTTTGTCTGGTTTTGTTATCAGGATGATGGTGGCCTCATAAAATGAGTTTGGGACTGTTCCTTCCTCTGAAAATTTATGGAAGAGTTTGAGAAGGATGGGTGTTAACTCATCTCTAAGTGTTTGATAGAATTCACCTGTGAGGCCATCTGGTCTGGACTTTTGTATGTTGGAAGATTTTAATCACAGTTTCAATTTCATTACTTGTGATTGGTGTGTTCATATTTTCTAATTCTTCCTGGTTCAGTCTTGGAAGGTTATATCTTTCTAAGAATTTGTTCATTTCTTCCAGGTTATCCATTTAATTGGCATAGGGTTTCTTGTAATAGTGTCTTATGATCCTTTGTATTTCTGCAGTGTTCTGTTGTAACTTCTTTTTCATTTCTAATTTTATTGATTTGAGCCCTCTCCCTCTTTTTCTTGATGAGTCTGGCTAAAGGTTCATCAACTTTGTTTATCTTCTCAAAGAACCAGCTTTAATTTTATTGACATTTGCTATTGTTTTCTTTGTTTCTGTTTCATTCATTTCTGCTCTCCATGATTTTTTCCTTCTACTAACTTTGGGTTTTGCTTGTTCTTCTTTCTCTAGTTCCTTTAGGTGTAAGGACAGATTGTTTACTTGAGATTTTTCTTGTTTCTTGAGGTAGGATTGTACTGCTATAAACTTCCATCTTAGTACTGCTTTTACTGCATCCCATAGGTTTTGGATTGTTGTGTTTTCATTGTCATTTTTCTCTAGGTATTTTTTGATTTCCTCTTTGATTTTTTCAGTGATCTCTTGGTTATTTAGTAACTTATTGTTTAGCCTCCATGTGTTTGTGTTTTTTTCCCTGTAATTTATTTCTAATCTCATAGCGTTGTGGTTGGAAAAGATGCTTGATATGAATTTCAGTTTTCTTAAATTTACTGAGGCTTGATTTGTCACCCAAGATGTTATTTATCCTGGAGAATGTTCCATGTGCACTTGAGTAGAAACTATAATCTGTTGTTTTCAGATGGAATGTCCTATAAATATATCAATTAAATCTATCTGGTCTATTGTGTCATTTAAAGCTTATGTTTCCTTATTAATTTTCTAACGTTGTGATTTTTATCCTTAATTGTTTTATCACTAAAACAACTCTCAAATTCTTTTACTCATATACATTTTAATTGAGTCTCATCACAAGCTCAGGATGCTACAGAAGATCTCCTTAGGAGAAAGGGAAAGAAAATTCTTTTTGTTTCCCTTTCACATTCTTACCTTCTTATCACCTGTCAAAGGACAACATTGTTTCACTTTTTAAATCCAGAGGAGCTCCAATGAGAAGCAGGCCTTGTAAATCCCATTCAGATCCTCTCCATGCTGAGGCTGGTTCTTGTTCCTATTTCCAGGACACCCTCCTACACATGCAGTTTTAGACTTGACACATATAATTATACCAGTGCAGTCATGCCTTGGGCAGCAAACACTTAGAAAGTAGGAAGGATGCCAGAACGTTTTTTTTCTACATCAAGGGTGCAGCTGGCCACTTATGTTGCTCTTTATGACATCTACTACTCAGCTCTGACAGTTTTGTCTTGCTATCTGTGATTATAGTTCTCACTGACAGGAGCAGCAGCATGGGGAAAGGAGTAGTCAACCTCATTTTTCTGTTTGCGTTAGTGGTGCTCATTTTCTCAGTTTCCTGATATACAGTATTTTAGAATGCATGGTTACCTGAGTGTATTTGGGTCTCCCTGTTAAAGACAGATGAACGATGTTGATATCCCTCTGAATGAGGAAAGTTTTAAAATCCTTCCACTACATGCTCAATCAGAAAATGACAGTAGTCATCAACATGTCCTAATTACTTTTGCTATTATAAGGTGACAATTTAATATTTATCTTTGTGACTCTAAGTTGAGTAGTAATTGGTCCATTTTTCATAGTCTTGATTCAGCAACTCAAAAAATAGTGAAGAAACTGTCTTAAAGAAGGAGCTGTGCAAATATGTTTGACCTATTATTTCTCCCATGATTGCAAATAATAGAAAATGCAAGTAGCTTATTATCATTATTATTATTGGTATTATTCATATGTTAATGTATGCATAAAGTTCTATTTCATTTAATGATAATTTGAAATATGAAATATCTTTTTATTTTATAAAATATATTCATTCAGCATCTTGCTAATTAGTTTTAATGTGACAAACAAAATAAAAAATATATGAAAAAAGTTACTGATTGACCTTTTGCTCATTCAGTAAATAGAGGTTGATTTTTAGATAGCTCTTACAAATTTAAATATTTAGGGTTTTAAAAATTATTTTTCTAAGTTAGATGAACTATATATAGCTATTTCCTTTCTTAGAAATCATAAAAGAGTAGAAATTTGCCAATATGGTAATAAGGAAAGGAAACTACAAGTGTTATTTTCCACCCCCCAACTTGGAATCCTACATTTTGAAGGTGAATTAGGGAAGGCAGTGAGTTTGAAGGTGTGCCTGGTATGATGTTAGTCTAGGTCAAATAAATCATAACTTACTCTTTCCATGGAAAGAAAGTGATGAGATCTATCAAATTTAAAAGGGAATTTTGTTTTTGTATTGTATTTCATTAATTAATATAAGAATAATATGTTTAAGGAATACATGACAGTATAATTTTGATTTATCAGAATTACAATGATTATTGCATTCTGTCAAAAGTCTTTTTAAGTTTAATGAGATTGAGATTACTTACTTCTATACTGAAATAATGAAAATAAAATATACTCAAATGTTGGGTTAATATGGTCTTGTCCGAAAGAAAGCCATGAGAGTGCCTTGGTCAAGAAGTTATTCCTAGACATAAGCAACTCAAAAATGTTATTAAAATGTTTCTACAGCTCTTCAGTTGTAAGTGGTAGAATGAAGCAAGAACATAATGCCTCATCAGTAACAGCAGCAATGTCTTGGCAATCACTACCCTTCGCATAGCCACTCTAACTTATCTGGATGGTGTAGACCTCCCTTCATATCAATGAAATTATAATGAGAAAAATCTTCATATAAGTGAAATAAAGAGTAACCAGAGGAGAAGCAGTAACACATTATCTTGGCGTCTTGATCTGAGAAAAAGATGCGGGTAGGAGTTTGTGTAGCAAATGGAAGTTGAGATAATAAACAGGTTTTAGGTTATGGATGAAATTGGTAATGATGGAACCTGTTTTTTGTTTTTTGAATCCTACTTCTTTAGTTATTCTTAGTGCCAATAAATCAATTATTCTAAATCTACTCTGCTTCATCTCCTCTATTGTCAGTATGCCCCTTACAGGGATCTTCAAATGGGAAAAGATAGAACTGGTGGTGTGTATGGCTGGGCTGGAAATTCTAGTAATTATAGTAGCTTGCACTTTAAAAGTAGCTTCCTACCTCTTACTATGGTCAGAGGAGGCTGGGCCCACCCAGTGGGAATAGATCCAGTGACCACTAGGTTGAACTTCAGAGTTATTATCCTAAGAAAGCTAAGAACATACTGACATTCACTATTAAAAGTTGTTGAAGAATGAAGAATATTTACAAATTTAAAATCTATTTCATGTATTATAACATTTTTATGTTCATAGATGATTTAGAAATACCTAGTTTTTGATTTCAGAATACAGTGATGTTTCACTGTTTAAGTCTTTGAAAGAAAATGTACATTAAGCCTCATACGCAGGGGAGATGTCTTCTTGATGATAAAATGCATTGGTTTAAACAGTCGTGATGTACATTGCTGCTGATGGGATAGTAAAGGAAAAATCAAGAAAATGATTTGCCTGTGGTTACATACATATCATTAGAAATTATGAGGGAAATCCCATGTTTTGATGCTCAGTATTAATTAGAACAATGAAAGCATGTTCTCTCTAAATCATTTTTACTAGGAAGTACTAAATATATTCCTTACTTCAAACACAAGCTAAATTCTTGATGAGGTTAATTTTCTTCACTACATTAAACCCTCTGTAAATGATATGAAGTCACTGCTCTCTGACAGCAGTTCAGTAGTTTATGTCAGTGATCACAGGCCAGTTCCTAGTATTAATGTGTCCACATCATGAAAGCTGTCAGGAAAATTGATATTAATGAGAGCCCTTGCTAGAAAACCGAGGACAAAGGCCAAGTGGAAAATTCTGTGGACAGTGAACTCTTAACTTCTATAGGCTATACTTTCTTATCAAATTAAAATGTACCAACACAAAGGTTTCTCTGTGAACACATATTATACATTTGGAAAACTATAAGATTTAAATCTATAGTGCCAGAGGCTTTCATCTCTCACAGCACATTCAATACAGACATTAATCAGTATACACTTGATCAAACTACTTAAACTTCATTGGCTGCAAGAACAAAGGATAATTAAGAATACTTTGGAACACAGGTAGAGTGTGATATAAACATGCAACCTCTTACATCCACCTCACAGACACTTGCAGTGTAAAACTCCAAGGAGTGCATGGAAGCTTGCCTCTTGTTATACAAATGATAAGGAAACAAGTTACCAGGCACAGAAATATCTATTGTTTATATATACATCAGCTTACTCTTTCAACAGCTACCAAAATAGATTATTAGTCAGCCTTCTGCAGGGGTTAAAGTGTGTTTCTAGCCTCCCAAGTGGGATTTTAGAAATCAGTTGTCCTGGAAGTATAAGTGAAATTGTCTCTGTGACAACCTAACCACCATAGTTTCCATGAAAATGTGATTTCAAGTTCTAAAGTATTTTTATCTTACTTTATTTTATTTATTGAGGTATAACTGATTACAATGTCATGTTATTTTCAGGTATATAGCACAGTGATTCAGAATATATATATATATTCTTTTTCAGATTCTTTTCCCTTATAGGTTATTAGAAACTACTGAGTATAGTTCCCTGTGCTATACAGTGGGTCCTTGTTGGTTATCTATTTTATATATAGTAGTGTGTATATGTTAATCCCAACCTCCTAATTTATCCCTCCCTCCATCAAGTTCTAAAGTAATTTAAGATATATTGATATTTCAGGAAAATAACACCCTTATAAGGATTACCTATATTCGTTCTCTCAGTATTTTAAAAATGTCAGCAACCTCTTTTTCCATCAGTAATTTATTTACTGTTTCTGACCATACCTTGTATGTGTACTGCTTCTAATACAGTGTTGTGGCCCTGAGCCATAAACTTGTGGATGTGCATGTGGATATTTGTGGTGGAAGTGTGAGGGGATCTTGACCATCACAAAGTTAATAAAAAGAGCCCTCAAATGCTTATTTGAACAAGACGTTGTTGTTAGAAAAAAATGATATATTTCATGTGGAATGTCTTTACTGTTTTCCAAGTATAATTTAGGTTAATTCAATAAAATTTATAGAACATTGTTTAAGTTTTTAGGTGATGCTTTACTGTAAATGAATTGTCTACTACTAAGGTTATTTTTTTAATTTTTATTTTCTGAGGTACGCAGGCCTCTCACTGTTGTGGCCTCTCCCGTTGCGGAGCACAGGCTCCTGACGCGCAGACTCAGCGGCCATGGCTCATGGGCCCAGCCGCTCCGCAGCATGTGGGATCTTCCCGTACCGGGGCATGAACCCACGTCCCCTGCATCGGCAGGCGGACTCTCAACCACTGCGCCACCAGGGAAGCCCACTAAGTCTATTTTTATGTAAGATCTGTAAAGTATTTTAAGGTTATTCATGTTTTAAGACATTTTGGGAAAACCTGCACGCACTATGTTATTCCAAACTATGCCTTTTCAATATGCTACAGGCTCTCTAACCTGGTATTCCATAAAAATAAGTAACCTGTGTATTCACTATATGTACATCCCTTCAAAATTATAATCTGGTTTTGGGTTTACCATAATGTATTCTGATGTTTTTTCTAATCTGATTTTGAAGTGTTATATTTATATAGGGTAAGAATTCATTATTCTAACTCCTCTCCTTTTTTAGTGTTTATCTTTGTTTGTTTGTTTGTGTTCTTACATATACATATATCTATTCTTTTTAAATTCTTTTCCCAATTAGGTTATTACAGAATATTGAGCGGAGTTCCCGGTGCTATACAGTAAGTCTTTGTTGGTTATCCATTTTAAATATAGCAGTATGTACATATCAATCCATACTGAGTGAAGTACCCCAAACAGAAAAAGAGAAATATCATATGATATCGCTTATATACAGAATCTACCTCTTCTTTTAAAAAGCATTTACCCTTAGGAATATTCATATAAGATCCTTAACATCAGTGAGTTTAATAGTTTCATTTCTTCCTAGACGTTAATAGTTAGACTATGAAGGCAAGACAGGCCCTAAAATGAAGGGAAACTATACAGAAAGTAGAGATAGGACTTCTGAAGTACTGTATTGAGAATACTATTTTGAAATAAGTTTTTAGATCTCTACAAACAAAGTTTAGAACAACTCTGTCTTCACTCTTGAAAATCCCCAAGTTCTCAGGGATGAAAATATTGGTTTCACCCACAACTTTCTTAGAGTCTTTTAAAAATGACTGAAAGTTTCATTTTTGATTCTCCCAGTCTTTTAAATTCTTTGGCCATTAGATGAAATGTACACTTTCCTTGATTTTTACCTTCCAATCTAAACATAACAAGAAAACATTGGGTATAAAAATATTCCAGTCTTTCAGTATACTATATAGTTTGATTATTATAAATCTTAATGAATGATATATATGAAGACGTTTCTGAAGTGATGAATTGCTTTCTAAGGGCAAGTACAAATAACAAGTGTCTTTAAATTTGGAAGTAAGTCAGCTTTCTCTCTTTTATTGGCTATACTCAATCTGTGTCAAAGTAACTCATGTTTAGTTTTCACTTAAATGACATTTTAGGAAACAAATCACATTAACTTGATGAGATTTCTTTTTTACTTCATACTACTGTTTTTCAAAATTATGAATTGCCTGTCTTGACACTAAGGCATCCATGATGATCTGTTTACTCAATTATTTCTTTCCAAAATTAGAAACTTCAAAGTGCTTTTATCTTTAAATGACTAGCGCTCTAGTAATACTGCTGATCAATCATTTCAAGCTAATGATTAAAAACAGTAAACATTCTTCTACTCTCCATAGCTACTCTAAATAGTGTGTCAAACACAGCAGGCTCTATTTATTGTCACTGCATTTAAACATGGGCTATCAAAGCAACAGAGATGAAACCACGTTCAGGGCATTTATATTCTTCACTTCATATCTGCTTTGAATGACTTTAGAAAATGCCCATTTCTCAATTAAAATACTTTATTTAGTAAGTTATATTCTTTTGGGATTTGCTATCCCCTAGAAAAAAGTTTTGTACCTTGAAAACTGTATTTTCATGATTCTCTACAGCAGAGGGAAATACCAATTTCCTAAATGGTTCCAAAAGACACTTAAGTATTCATAGAGAATACTGTGTGTAGAACAGAGTGAAGAGTTGATACATCTCATTGTAGAAACTGTAATTTAGAGATGTACAAATTAATTTACTTTAATTAAATGTTGAACTCATTAATTCAATCCAAAACTTATAATGGTGGTTTGTTTAAATGATACAAAATAACAATGAGATACCTGGCTTGAACAATAAATTTCTCAATAGATTGTTTTGTTATATTATCAGGCTCTTAGGTCCTTGTAATTTAATAGGACTCACTTCTGAGCAATTTCTTGATACTAAGATGGAAAAAGAACACAAGAGGTATGTTATTTATTCATCAACTAGCTGGTATTTCTCAATTCCAATTCCTAGTTCCTTTTCCTCTTCCCACCATGTTTATACTTGAATAGTACAGAGCTCAGTCATCCCACTCTCCTCTATTGACACCCTTTCCAGGGTGATCTCATTCCATCTCATAGTTTTATATATCAACCAACTCTCACTTTACAGTCCCTGTGTTCAATTTTTAACTCAATATGATTTTTTTGGTACTTTGTCCTTCAACTTTTAAGAGTTCTCTATAAGTAAATTTATTAGTCCTTTGTGGTATAGGCTGTGGAGATGATCTACTAGTTTGTCAATTGTCTTTTGACTTTGTTTACAGTTAAATTTTCCATACATTTTATAATGTTATCAAATTTATCACTTTTATTTATGCTGGATTTTGAATCAGAGTTAGAAATTCTGTCCCAGATGAAGGTTAAAGAGTAATTCACTCAGGTTTCTTCTAGTACTTGTATGATTTTATTTTTACTTTGAGATCCCTAATTCATTTAGAGTTTATTCTCATGTATGGTGTGAGATATGGGTCAGATTGTATATATATGGCTGCACAGTTGTTCCAGCATTATCTAGTAAAGAGTCCATCTTTGCTCAGGTGGTTTAAAGTATTTCCTTTATTATATACTAAATATCTGTATGTTCTGAGGTTCATTTCTAGACTTTCTGTCCAAAGATGTGTTTGTGAGCTGGTACCTCATGACTTTAATTTTAGATGTAGTTTAGTGTTTTAATGTAGGGCAGAATAGCCCCACTAAGAGATTTTTTTTCAAATATTCTTGAATATTCTTTCTTTTTTATGGTTTTTAGTATTACTTTACATTTTATTTATATATTTTAAGTTGAGAAGTCAGGTTTTATTTTCCCCCAAGCTTTACTGAGTTATAATTGACATATAATATTGTGTAAATTTAAGGTGTACAAGATGATCTGACATATATATATATATATATATATATATATATACACACACATACACTTCTGTTGGGTAAATACCTAGGATTGTAGGGCCAAATGGAAAGTACATGTTTACCTTTATAAAAATGTGCCAACCTATTTTTCCAAAGTGGTACCCTTTTACATCCCCACCAACGAGTGAGAGTTCCAACTCCTCCGAATTCTCACTGACACCTGGTGTTTTCTTTTACATTCTAGCCATTTTAATAGTATCACATGGTGATTTTAATTTATATATAGTGAAAAGATTACCACAGTAAGGTTAGTTAACATATCCATCAACTTATGTAGTTACCTTTTTTGTGTGTGGGCTGAGAACTTTTAAGATCTACTCTCTTAGCAACTTTCAAGTATACAGTACAGTATTGTCAACTTTAGTCAGCATGCTATACATTAGATCACCAGAACTATTCATTTATAACTGGAAGTTTGTACCCTTCAACTACATTTATCCATTCCTCCACCCTTACCCCTACCCTGCTTCTGGCAACTATCCATCTATTCTATGTATTTATGAATTCCCTGGTTTTTTTTTTTTAGATTCCACGTATTAGTGAAATCAAAGAGTATTTGTCTTTCTTTGCCTGACTTATTTCAATCAACCTAATGCCCTCAAGGTTTGTCCATTTATTGCAAATGCCAAGATTTCCTTCTCTTTTATGGCTGAATAATATTCCATTGCATATATATATACCATATCTTCTTTATCAATTCATCTGAAGATGGACATGTAGGTTATTTCATACTTTGGCTATTGTGAATTTTGCTGCAATGAACATGGGAGTGCACATATCTCTTTGATATTCTGTGTTCATTTCCTTCATATATTTACCCAGAAGTTGTATTGCTGGATCATACAGTAGTTCCATGTTTAATTTTTGAGGGACCGCCATACAGTTTTTCACAGTGGCTACACCGATTTACATTCCCACCAACAGTGCACATCGGTTCCCTTTTCTCCACATTCTCACCAACAATTCCTTATCTTTTTGATAATAGCCATTCTAACAGGTGTGAGGTGCTATCTCATTGTGGTTTTAGTTTGCATTTCCCTGATTAGTGATGTTGTGCACATTTTTATGTATCTGTTGGCTATTTGTATGTCTTCTTTGGAAAAAATGTCTATTCTGTTTGCCCATTTTTTAATGAGTTTTTTTGTTTTTTTGTTTTTTTTGCTCTTGAGTAGTATGAGTTCCTTATATATTTTAGATATTAACCTCTTATCAGATACACAGTTTGTAAATTGTAAATATTTTCCTCCCTTTCCATAGGTTGCCTTTTCATTTCATTGATTGTTTTGTTTGCTGTGCAGAAGCTATTTAATTTGATGTAGTACCAGTTGTTTATTTTTTTTCTTGGTTGTCTGTACTTGGTATCATAGCCAAGAAATCACTGTCAAGACCAATGTCAAGGAGCATTTTTCCTACATTTTCTTCTAGGAGATTTACATATTCAAGACTTACATTTAAGTCTTTACTCCATTTTGAGTTAAATTTTGTATATGGGATAAAAATAGGAGTCCCATTTCATTCTTTTGGATGTGGTTGTTCAGTTTTCCCAACAGCATACACTGAAGAGACTGTCCTTTCCTCCTTTTGTGTTCTTGGCTCCCTTAGAAAATATTAATTGATGGTGTATGCATGGATTTATTTTTGTGTTCTCCATTCTGTTCCATTGGTCTATGTGTATGGTTTTATACCAGTACCATATTATTTTGATTATTACATCTTTGTGGTATAATGTTTTTATTGTGGTTAAGACTTAGTGATTTAATTTATTTTTTGTTTTTATAAAGTATTTTCTTTTTATTACACTGAAGATATAAATTTAGCAACGGTTTACTTCTTTTTCTAAAATTTTTATTGGGGCTTCCCTGGTGGCGCAGTGGTTGAGAGTCTGCCTGCCGATGCAGGGGACACAAGTTCGTGCCCCAGTCCGGGAAGATCCCACATGCTGCTGAGTGGCTGGGCCCGTGAGACATGGCCGCTGAGCCTGCATGTCTGGAGCCTGTGCTCAGTAGGTCATCACAGAGTATTGAGTAGAGTTCCTTGTGCTATACAGTAGGTCCTTATTTTATATATACTGGTGTGGTATAATCTGAAGTCAGGAAGTGTGATGCCTCTGGCTTTGTTCTTTTATTCTCAAAATTGCTTTGACTATTTTGGGTCTTTTGTGGTTCAATACAAATTTTAGTACTGTTTTTCCTATTTCTATAAAACACAACATTGAAATCTTGATGGAGATTGCATTGTATCTACAGATAGATTTGTGTAGTCTGAATATTTTAACAATATTGATTCTTCTCATCCATGAACATGGGATATCTTTCCATTTTTTTGTGTCTTCTTCAATTACTTTCATCAGTGTCTTCTAGTTTTCAGTGTACAGATCTTTCACCTCCTTAGTTAAATTCATTTCCTAGGTATTTTACTGTTTTTGATGCTTTTGTAAATGGAATTGTATTCCTTATTTTTTTTTAGATAATTTGTTGATAGTGAATAGAAACATAACTGATTTTTATGTGTTGATTTTGTATTCTGCAACTTTACTGAATTTGTTTGCTAGTTCTAACAGTTTTTTGGTGGTGTCTTTAGGGTTTTTATATATAGAATCATGTCACCTGCAGATACAATTTTACTTCTTCCTTTGCAATTTGATGTCTTTTCTTTTTCTTGCCTGATTACTCTGGTTAGGACATCCAGTACTATGTTGAATAGGAGTGGTAAGAGTGGGAACCCTTGTCTTGTTCCCGAAATTAAAGGTAGAGCTTTCAGCCTTTCACCTTAGAGTAGGATATTAGCTATGGGCTTGTTATATATGTATTATATGCCATTATATTTTTGAGGTGTGTTTCTTCTACACCCAATTTGTTGAGGGATGTTTTTAATCATGAAAGCATGTTGAATTTTGTCAAAATGGTTCTTCTGCATTTATTGAGATGATCATAGGATTTTATTTTTTATTCTATAATGTCATGTACCATGCTTATTGATTTGGGTATGTTGAACCATCCTTGCATTCTAGAGTTATATCCCACTTGATCAGGGTATATTATCCTTTTAATGTACTATTGATTTCAATTTGCTAGTATTTTGTTGAGAATTTTGACCTGTATATTCATGACACATGTTGACCTGTGGTTTTCTTTTCTTGTAGTGCCCTTCTTTGGTTTTGGAATTAGAGTAACACTGGCCTCATAAAATTAGTTTAGGTATATTCCCTCCCCTTCAATTTTTTTGATGAGTTTGAGAAAGATTGGCATTAATTCTTCTTCAAAATGTAGTAGAATTCACCATTGAGACCATACAGTCCTGGACTTGTCTTCGTTGGGTGGTTTAGATTACTGATTAAATCTCCTTACTCATTGTTATGTTCAGATTTTCTATTTCTTCATGATTCAGTCTAGGTAGGCTGTGTGTTTCTAGGAATTTATCTGTTTATTTTAGGTTGTCCACTTTGTTGGAATATCATTATTAATGGTAGTCTTTTATGATCCTTTGTATTTCTGTTTGTATCAAATATAATGTCTCCTCTTTTATTTATAATTTTATTTATTTGAGTTCACTCTTTCTTCCTCTTGGTTAGACTAGCTAAAGGTGTGTCAATTTTGTTTATCTTTTCAAAGAACCATTTGTTATTCCTTTTATTGCTTTCCTATTCTCAATTTTATTTAGTGTACTTCTGCTTTAATCTTTATTATTTCTTCACTTCTGCTAACTTTAGGCTTAGTTTGTTCTTGTTTTTTAGTTTCTTGATTGGTAAAGTTAATTTGTGTATTTGAGGTCTTCCTTTTTCTTTTTTTTTTTTAGTTTTTTAATTTAATTTTATTTAGTTTTTTATACAGCAGGCTCTTATTAGTTATCAATTTTATACACATCAGTGTATACATGTCAATTCCAATAGCCCAATTCATCACCCCCAAATTCTTTAGAGCCCAAC
>NW_020174562.1:39633-47544 GCF_003031525.2 Neophocaena asiaeorientalis asiaeorientalis
CCCACCCCCATCCCCCCACCGCTTTCCCCCCTTAGTGTCCATTCCTTTTTTCTTAATGTTTCTAACTGTTCAGGCAGGGCTGTGAGCTGTGTGCTGAGATCAGGCCAGCCTGTACGTTTGCCTTGAAGATGGGCAGGACTGCAGGCTTCAGCATCAGGTAGGTAGCTTCCTGCTCCGCTGTTGGGTGAGGTCACTGGCCAGGCTTTCTGTTCAGGCAGGCCCTCCATCAGTATCCTATAGTTGAGTGGGCTGGAGACTGTGTTCTGTGGTTGGACCGTGTCATTGTTTGTGTTTCCTGATCATTTGGGGCTTCAGGTTATACGCCACAATTGGGTTCTGTGACTATGCCTTCTGTTTGGATGAGGCAGCAGACTGAATTCCACAATGGTAGCAAGGCTGTCCGCTGGGCTCAGCTATTGTGCAGGGCTGTAGGCTGGGCTCCAAGGCTGCCCAGGGTCACTGTTCAGGCCCTCTGATTAGGAAGGGCCAGAGACCATGCTCAACAGTTGAGAGGTTTACTGGCTTGGCTTCCTGCCCAAGTGAGGCTGTAGCATTGGCTCCACAGCTGCCTGGGTTGTCTGACCAATCTTCCTGGTTGGGTGAATCAGGAGGCTATTCTCCACAGTTTGGGGTGGTGGCAGCTGTAATTTGTTTCCCTGCCCAGGAAGGCCATAGGATGTGCTCTTTGGCTGCCAGGTATCTGTGTTCAGACTCGGAACACTGCTTGGTCACTGACATAACCAAGTATGTGATTGGCCATGATCTGAGAGATAGTTGCTGTATGCTCCACCCCCATCTCCATCCCTATCTAATTCCCAGTGGTCTAGGTCTGCAGATTCCCTTAGTGATCTCCATTAGGCAGGATCCAGTTGGGCCTCCTGAGATGTCTCCCTCAATGGTGGGAGAGGTGGATGTTCACTTTGGGTTCTTTTTTACTACTAGAGAACATACAGATGCAGAGGGGTCCTCTAGATACAAGTCTATACTGGTCTGGGGGAGGGGAGATGTGGTCAAAGTGAAACCACTCCTCTTACCCTTCTAATGCAGTCCTTTTCTGTGTCTGTGGTCCAGGTGGGTACTTCAGCTGTATCCCACTTCTGGGATTTTCACAGGGATGTTTTGCCTGTGGATAGTTGCTAGTTGGCCTTTTGTGAAGGGGACTGATGTCTGAAATGATCTATGACACCATCTTGATGATGTCATCCTTTCCTGGCTATTCTTGCATGTGTATGAATTTTAGTATTAATTTGATTCACTCCCTGGAATACTTTGTTGTCATTTTAATTGGTATTATATTGATGTTATATATTAATATAAAGATAATTGTTATCTTTTTAATGTTGTGTTGTTTTTATTCAATTCTACTTTAGAGTCCTTCAGGTGTATTCTAAAATTTTTTGCATAAGATTTGCATATTTTTAATTAAATTCTTCTTAAATATTTAATTTTTTGTTGCCATTGTAAATTGATTATTTTCCTACCAGTATGTCCTCTGTTTATTATTTGTGAAAAGAAAGACTATTGATTTTTTAACATTAATATTATATTTTGCTGCTTGATTGAATTATTTTATTATTTGACTTAGTTTTTAATTGGTTGTTGTTTTATGGTATCTATTGTATCATCTCAAAATAGTGACTATTTTGCTTCTTCTTTACCCCCTTTTTTTATGCCTCTAATTAATTTATTCTGTCTAATTTCATTGGCTAATACTATGAATACAATAACAGTTGACATAGTGGCTATCTTTATCTTCTCTTTGATCTTAGTAGTCATGCTTCCAGTGTTTCTCCATTAAAGAAGATACTGGAGGCTCTTAGTAAGATAAAGTAAGCAACTTCACCTTGTTTCTCCCACTGAAAAGAAACCATAAAACCTGGACAGAATGCAAGGAGAAGCTATTTAATTACACCTATATGCAAATAAACAAATAACTGAAACTCAACCTAAACCCTATACATTATACAAAAAAAAAAAAAACCAAAAAATTCAAAATGTATCAGAAATCTAAAAGTATACAATTATAAAACTTTTAAAAGTAAAACATAGGAGAAAATATTTGTAACCTAAGGTTAATCAAAGAATTCTTATCCACATCACCAGAGCATGATACATAAATACCTCCTACCTTCAGTCAGTAAAGCACAGTCCAGGGGTTTTGTTAGCTTTTTGGTTGGTTGGTAGGAGAAGCATTGTGAGGCTTCCAATTTTATGGCTTTCTTTTACCCTGTAAAACCCTAAAATTGCCTTCTTATTTTTCTTTTTCTCTACACCATCCTATTGCCAAAGAGTGTTTCTACCTTACTTTTTGCCTTTTTTCTCCCTGAGAAACTATGAGTTTCGAAAGTCCCCTTTTAGATCTCCCCTATCCCTTTTTTAATATAAATTTATTTTTTTAATTTTTAATTAATTTATTTTTGGCCATGTCAGCTCTTAGTTGTACCATGCAGGGTCTTCATTGCGGTGTGCAGGCTCTTCATTATGGCACGCAAGCTTTTCTCTAGTTGTGGCATGCGGGTTTTCCTCTCATTGTGGGGTGCAGGCTCCAGGGTGCGTGGGCTCTGTAGATGTGGCGCATGGGTTCCAGAGCACGTGGGCCTTGTAGCATTTTGAGTTTTATTGTATAACAACATTTTAGAAAATTGAATTCAGCAATATTCCTTGGTAGTTAAAGACACTGGTGGTCCAGTGGTTAAGACTCCATGCTTCCACTGCAGGGGGCTCGGTAGTTTGCAGCATGTGGGCTCCCTTGTTGAGGCACACAAACTCAGTGATTGTGGCATGCCAGCTTAGTTGCCCTGCGGCATGTGGGATCTTAGTTCCCTGACCAGGGAAAGAACCCTGGAACGCAGCTTCTTTACTACTGGACCACCAGGGAAATCCCTTCCCTATCTCTTTAAAATGGCATCTCCCCTTTTAAATAGTGACTCCCCCTTTAAATCATATCTACTTAAGAATCTCTTCTCTGTAGATTATGCCCTGATCTGCCCAGACACTTTTCCAGTAGTTTCAGATTTAGGATGGATTTAATATGTTTGGTTCTCATTGCAAATCATCTTTGGGATCCTCTGGCTAGTGTCCCTCTTATGTCTTTCCCACAGTTTTTCTCATTCTGTCTTTGTTTGCCACAAAGCCTTGTTCCTGGGCAAGAGTAGTACGGTAGACCAAGAAGTTCTGCGTTGAAATTTTTTCTTTTCTTTTTTTTACTTACAGTTATTTACAGTTTCAGCATTCTTTATTTTCAAATTATGCTATACTTATAATTTTGTATAATTTAATTTTCACTTTTGTTCTTTTAGGAATAAAAAAGATTATATACTTTTCTTTTGATTTGGAGAGGAAAATTTTGGAGATAGTAGCTGTATTACAATCATTGTCTTTAACTACCAAGGAATATTGCAGAATTCAATTTTCTAAAATGTTGTTAAGGATTTTTTTTCATTTATATTCATAGCAGAGATTGACTTCTAATTTGACTTTCTAATAACATATTTATCAGATTATGATGTCAGATTTGTTCTGGTTTCATAAAAATGTCTTGACTCTAAATCTGGTTAGGATAGACACAACATGAGCTTGAAAATGTTGTTATAGCAGAAAGTAAGAAAAGGCTAAAATAATAATAATAATAAAATAAATATATGGGGGCCTATTACTAGGAACCAGGAGGCAGTTTTTTGACACCTGCTAGCCAAATCTTGGGCAATTTGAACAGCAAAGTAGAAAGCCATGAGTATATAGCAATCATAAGTAAACAAACAGATAAATAAATATATAGATAAAAGAATGAGCTGAAGGGCTTTTTTTCATAGTAGCATGTCAGTTGACAGCCTCTAAATGTGAAGGGACTGCTGGAGATGGAAAAATATCATTTTGTAACTGTCATAGTGAAGATTGGTTCAGGCAAGAATCATTAATGGTTGATAAACCCAGGAGAATATTTTTAATGAGTTATGGGATATTTACATGGTCTGAATGTATCTTCCCACAACTTCCTTGCTAGTTTCACAGAAGAAACTAGTAACCATAAAGTAGAGAAATAGGAAAACACCTTGTCTGGGTGAAAAATTAATATCAGCAGTGAGAGGCAGATTGACATTTTATGCTTCCTGATGTGATCTCCTCTGAGGGATGTGATATCACTTAGGACCTTTGTCAACCTGGAATGAAGCACATTAATCTAATCATGATAAATATTAGATAAATCCAAAATGAGGGTAGTTCTGTTCACAAAAATGAAAGTAGATGATTCCAAATGATTATAAAACATCTGTGATAATAGACAGAAAGAGAGCTATCCAAGATCACTTGAATCTTCAGAAGTTTTCAGGGGTCAATGTATCTCACACTGGCAAAGACAGAGTAATTTTCACAATTACAATTATTTAAGGAAAATAATTGTAACAGGTTGAAACAGGTCAAATATATTGAAATCCATGAGTTCTTAACAATTAAAAATAGTTGCTCATAACTTGAGGTTGCTAATAAAGCTATATATTATTTTTAAAATAGCCAATTTAAGAGAAAAATCAAGTATGTATCTTGTTTTTCCTATAAAAGCTACCAGTGTAAAACTTAATAATAAATAAAAGAATGTTTTCTCCTATAGAAGTACTCCACCCAATAAATGAAAAAGAATGCTAGAATTAGAATGTTTCACAACTTCTGATAACAATGCATACAGGCATTGGTCATCAAAGGCTGTTAACCAGAATATGAGACAACAAGATATTGTTGCTTGCAGATGGCAGAACACACCCACCACTTACAAAACTGAATCCCCAAGATACTCCTACTTGTATCTTATCAAGCTTCTAAATCAAACAGAGGACAGAGAAACATTTTAAAATTCACTGTGGGATGCAATCAGCAAGACCCATACAGTGGGAAAACTCTACAGGACAAGTAGAGTTTTTTTTTTTTTTCAACAAATAAACTGAAAGGGAAGAAACATGAAGAAAGTAGAACCTATAGATTTAAAGAAACTTAAGAGCCATATTGAACAGTGGCAATGTGTGGACTATATTTGGGTCATAATCAAAGTCCCTTAAATTTGATTTCATTACATTTAAAAACTAATTGAAAATTTGAACACTGAATGGATATTTGATGATATTAAGAGATTGTCAAAAGTTTTAGGTGTGGTAATGGTGCAGTGGTTTTTAAAAAAATAATAATAATCTATAAAAACATTTTATAGATAAATACTGAATTACTTACAGATAAAATGATGTGAAGTATGGTATTTGATTCAAAATACCCTGGGAACTGGAAAAATGGTAGGGAAGTGGATGAAGTAAGACAGGCCATGGGTTCTTATTTGTTGAAGCTGAATTTTGTGTGCATGGAGATGCTTTATACTCTTTGTCTACTTTGGTATATATTTACAATATTTCAGGATAAAACTTTAAAGAAATCCTTTATGGTCTTGACAAATAAACTACTTTGATAGGCTGTAGAAAGAAATAATATCTTAGCATCCAGGTAAGCACCTAACTTACAGTGGATGATCAATAAATATGTGTTAAATGAATAAATTCATATTAAGACCAGGGAAAAGTAGAATAAAATATCAGTGTGTAAATTTTCTTCTTATGTTTTATTCCTTATCCAAATCTACAAATCTTATTAAAAATTAGGGTTTATAAGATATGTCATTATTGTCTTGGGTTTGTTTAAATTAACATAATTGATGAATTAAACATGAATTTTATTTCACTTAAAGGTAGCTTATTCTTCAGTAGTCACACATCCTTTTAACACAGTTTAGAATTGTTAATAAAATCACATGAGTTGTATTTTCTAGTCTTATATTCCACAAATATTCTTTGCACAGTGAAAGAACTTTGATAAGAAAGGAAAGCCTCTTATCCATTTCCCTTGTGAGGCCATGTTAAGGATAGTATTTCAAAGATCCACACTGTATTCTTCTCCCTATAAAATTCTTTAACTAAGATCCATGTTTTATCTCAACTGTTTCCCATCTCTCAAAGAAATGTTTCATACAATTAACAGCAATCATGTTACAATAGGGTGTTTAGTTAGATGTGGAGTGTATGAAGAAATCTTAAAGGAAAAGTATTTGTAATAAAATGAAAATGTAATTTCCCAACAATGAGCTATCTTTATGTCCCTAAAACTGAGAGATATGCTCCAGCACAAAACAGCAGTGACCAGAATTTCCAAGACTCGATTTGGAAAGATGCTATGCCTGAATAAGGATGGAGTGTTATAGACACTGGTGGCTCCACTGACAGTTTTATTAGTAACAGATTTTCATGGGATGTTCAGATAGTGACCATGGCAGCTTCCTACATTTAGCATAATTTTGCAAGCTTACTTTTGACTTTTGCTTCATTTTCAAAAAAGTATCACTTTGAAAATCTGGGGGTTTTTTTTCCTTGAGAAGCGTGGAAATATTGTACCCTTACCAGCACCTTAATTCATTTCAAGCTCAACTTTAAATCCCCATTATTACAATTCTTTGTAGTCAGCAGATTTAATTGCTCCATTAGTTGCCCATGGAAGCATCAAATGGAACAATTTGAACCTGACCTTGTGTCCTAGCATCAAGTTTGTAGAAATTGCTTTAAGGTCTGCAAAACTTTTTGCTTTTCTATTCAATAATGTTACTGAACCAAACTTGAGCCCATCTACTTGCCCACACGCAGCAAAGCCAATCTACTGACAACGGGTTGTGGTGAAAGAAAGTGCAGCGTTTATTGTAAAAATGCCAATACAAGGAGAACAGGTGCCTTACTCATGCTCTAAAACTCTGACCTCCCCAAAAGGTTTCAGCAACGCATTTTTAAAGGCCAAGTGAGGGATGTGGGTATGTAATCAGCTCCTGCACGGTTCTCTGATTGATTGATGGTGAGGTAACAGGGTGGTGTTACAGGAGTTAACGTTACCAATTCTTAGGTGCCAGAAGGTCAGGGTTATGTGCTCATGGTCATCAAGTAGTTAATTTCTTCCATTTGGTGGTGGTTTTAGCATATGAAAAACTCAGGAAATAAGCATGACGTACTATTATCTAGGTACTTCAGAGAGAAGCTATAGCAAAGGATATGGGGAGGGGTCTGTCCCTGGAAGGCCCTATATGGTCCTGTTTGGTTACAAGATTGGTATGTCAGCCAACCATGTTGGTTCTATACAACTGTGACTATATGTTTTAAAAAAGGATATATGCTTTAAGCCTCCTAAGACAGTAAAAATCAGCTCATTTCCTAAAATTTGGGTAAGATTATCTACCTTGGTGATGATAGAGTCTGATTTCTCAGTGCCCACTCTTCCTTATCACCATTTTACAGACTATAATAAAAATGCCCCAGAACAAAACACCAGTAGATGAGCACACGTAAATTCAACTGCTTTACTCATAGCTTCGAACCATATATTTACATTTTACAGTATTTTCTTGATTTGCTGGTGGTCCACCCAAATGGGCAGCATCTCTGAGAAACTTAACAAGACTTAGCATTCAAATACCTAAAAAAGAAAAAAAAAAAGTTTCATGTGTTGTATTCTCACATTTCAGATGTCATATCTTCCTGATCTATTTTATTTTGAAGAAAAAAATTTAAAATAATAAACTGTTAGTTTGAGAAATATATTTTATCACATTTGCCCTGACCTATGAGTTTAATAGCATTTTTTCAGTACATTATTTTTGAACTTCAATTACAGGTGTTTTGCAGTGAAATGCCAGCAATAATTTTCCATAATTATAAATTATGGAAAAGAGATTTGATGAAATCTCTATTCAACCTCTAAAATAACCCTAAGGTTTACAAAAAAATATGGGCTAGTGTTTTAAGTAATATATATGTTTTGGGCTTCCCTGGTGGCGCAGTGGTTGAGAGTCCGCCTGCCGATGCAGGGGACACGGGTTCATGCCCCAGTCTGGGAAGA
>NW_020174562.1:47777-77785 GCF_003031525.2 Neophocaena asiaeorientalis asiaeorientalis
AGGGCCCGCCTACTGCAAAAAAAAAAAAAAAAAAAAAAAAAAATATATATATATATATGTTTTTATTTTTTAATTTATTTTCATATAGGTATGCCTGTCTATCTATATAGATATGTTTTCATAAAAATAATATTTAAGTGTAGCAAGCTGAAATATCAGTTCTTCAATATTTGTCCTAATATAGAATATGAATAGAAAATATGTGTAGGGCAATTAGGGGTATATATAACTTTGTAATTCATTCAGAAACTCTCAGATAGATAGAAGTAGGTATTATAATGAGAATAAATAGAGATTTAAGCATGCATATAAGTATGAGCATACACTAATACAAAGCTGGAGCCAGCTATATTTTGTAAACTTGGTAATCCTTTTGTGGCCAGTCCTATGTCACCTTTGAACTCACCCCACCTACTGGCACCTCACCATGCTGCTAATCAAAAGGTAGAAGGAACATGTAGCTGATAATAAACAATTTATAGGAATCTGAGGAAACAGCTTGTGATTTGAAATATTATCCTAGTTAAGCATATAGATCCCAGGTAGGACTAGCTGAGTTCAAATTCCAGCCTTGACACATCACAGCAATTTGATATCTCTGTGCTTTAGTTTCCTCATCTTTAAATAAATAGAAAACTACAACCTCATAGATCATAGTGAGGAAAAAAATGTGTCAATATTTATAAAGAGGGGAGAATAGTGTCTGTTACAGAGTCAGTCCTCAAACTGGCTGTTAGCATTGTGTCAATCAACTCACCTTGCCTTTGACTGTTTCCTTGCAGAAACCACTATTCTACATTTTTAGCCTAAGCTTCACATTCACAACAGAGCTGTTTCAGTTAGTCAAAAACAACGTGTTAAAGCTTGAATAGTGTTCCTGAAAATATATGCTTAAGTCCCATTTGGTACCTGCAAATATGACCTTATTTGGAAATAAGGTTTTTGCAGATGTAATTAAGCTCTAAGTTAAGATGAGGTCATACTAGAGTATGGCAGACTTTTAATCCAATATGACTAGTTTCTTCATAAGAAGAGAAGAGACACAGAGGCAGACACACAGAGAGTATAGCCACTTGATGATGGGGACAGAGATTGAGGTGTAACAACTGAAAGCCAAGGAAGGTAAGGATGGCTGACAAACCAGCAGAAGCTAGAAAAAGACAGGGAAGGATTCTCTCCTATAGGTTTCAGAGGGAATATAGCCTTGCTGATATTGTATTTTGAACTTTTAGCCCCCAAAACTATGACAATATTTCTGTTGCTTTAAGCTACTCGATTTATTGTTCTTTTTTACAGCAACCCCAGGAAATGAATACAAAAGGAATAATATTATCTAGATAATCCAGAAAAGAGCATCACTTTTGCCAGCCCTTGGATTCAGTGTGCTCTCTCCTTAGGATGTGTAGGGATGAGAGCTCTGGGTCTTTAAATGAAGTTCTGCCATGATCTGTCAGCATCTTACCTGGATCTCACTTCTAGGAGATTTTTATTTTCTCCTACTTTGATTCTTCTTTGATTTTGTATCAATTCCCCTGTGTATTTCTTGTGCAAAGCTTATAGCTGGACTTGTGAACTCTCCTTTTAACAGAGTTCTTTGTTTTGGTTTAGAGGCTTCAGTTTAGCTTTGAGTCTCTCCTATCTAAGCTTTGATGACTGACTTCACTCCTCCTTCACTTTTCTCTAGGCCTATATTTAACCAGTGTCCTCTCTCCTGAATGTCCCCTACCCTCCTACTACTCTCCATAGCATTTGACACATATGCTTCCATAACACCTCCTGGCATATAATTCAGCCAACATACAAATTTGATCTTTGTTTTTGTTGGCACTGACATATTAGAGTGATTGTTGCTCATTGTGGGAAGCATAAATTATATAAAAAAGTATTTTCCTAAATTTTCAAGCTAGTAAAGTTTCAAATGTTTGGTGGACTGATATCTTTGTATGATTTCTTTAAATTTCATCTAACTGTACATGTAGAGGATAATAAACTTGTTCAATTATTGGGAGAAGATATTTGCAATAATAATATCCAACAAAAGACTCATCCAGAATACAGAAAGAACTCCTACAAGTCAATAAGGAAAAGACAAAGAACTCAATATAAAAAGAAAAGGGCAAAGGCCTAACTCTTCAAAGAAGAGGATATCCAAATGATTGATAAACATGAAAAGAGACTCAGCCTCATGACTTTTCTGAGAAATGAAAATTAAATGTGGTGAGAAACAACAACATATCAACCACAATAAGTAAAACTAAAAAGCCTGAGAATTCCAAGTGTTGGTGAGAATTAAAACAACTGGAACGCTCATATTTCCCCAAACTGTAAACAGTACAAATGTTCATCATCAGGTGCATTCAGCACCTACTCTTCCTTCAGATATCAGCCCATGTGTCATTTCCTTGGATGAAGATCCCTAACTCCTCAGACTGGGTGCACTCGCTACTGTTACAGGAATCACTATGTGATGCAGCCTTTGTGTTGACTGCATGTGAACATGAATTCTTTATAGCTTTGAGCCACTTTTATCAGATTCTACCAGACTTTGCATCTTCCTGGAGACCCACAGCAGAGCTCAACCAAAGGGACAGCTGAGGTACCACTTGGTGGGACTAGCAATCTGAGCATTGTTTGCTGATTTAAGGCCACAAGTCAATGGATGCACCTGACCCTTTAATCACCACAGGCCAATGGATGCAACTGGCCCTTGGATAGAGCCTTGAGTCTAGACTCTAGGAGGGGCTTTTCTGCACAGGTGGGGCACCTCCATGACTTACCTAAAGCAGACAGGACAGCATTTCTCTATCTTTTCAATTTGCTACCTGACTTCCTGAATTCCATGACTTTTTGCCTCTGTTCTATTTCTACTTCTCAGGCCACACCTCCACTTTCTCCTGAAATTTTCCCCCTGTGTTGTTTCCAACTACATTCTCTTCCTAGTTGAACACAATTTATGACCTTCCCATTCTCTTGTTCTCTCCCTCCTCAAGACACTCCTAGGCATTCCCAGGGAACTCTAATTCCTTCATTAGTCCACTTTTTCCCCATCTAACAGCACACCTCTGACAGCATAGCTTCTTCTTCCTGCCTTCTCATGTCTGTGATGTAAGTAGATTGTTATGTGGATCACAGATGTGACTTTCTGATTAAGAGATTGATTTGATAATTTTTTAAAATATAAATACATTTTTAAAATATAAAAATACACAATGTATATAGATGAATGGTGATGGTTGCACAACAATATGCATGTAATTAATACCACCAAGTTGTGCACTTAAAAAATGATTAACATAGGGACTTCCCTGGTAGTCCAGTGACTAAGACTCTACACTGTCAATGCAGGGGGCTGGGTTCGATTCCTGGTCAGGGGACTAGATCCCGCATGCCGCAACTAAAGATCCCATATGTTGCAACTACAAAACAATATCCTGCATGCCTCAACTAAGACCGGCACAACCAAATAAATAAATAAATATTTTTAAAATGATTAAGATAGTAAATTTTATGTTATGTATGCTTTACTACAATACAAAATAGAAAAAAAAGAAATAGCATATTACAGATATAAATAATAGAGTGAAGACATTTACAAATCATGTTTGTTCTTAGGATGCATCTGGCTACAAGTAAATAAAATTAAACTTAATGTGGCTTTTAAAAAAATAAATATAAAAACAATACTAAGCAAAAACAAAAACTTATTCAAGTATTCCACATATTATAATTTATAATATGAGTAACATAAGGAAACTACTTTTCTCTGCTTGCAGCACTTTAAGCTGCACCTTTCATTTAATTCAATTAAAATCACCTCTACATACAAATATGTATATAGAGGCACCTCTACAAATAATTAGAATACTTGGGGACAGAGACTGTGTGCTCTTTACTTCCCTCTTTGTTCATTATTTTAAAAAATTAGTATTGTGTTCCTATAATGGCCAAGCCACTATTTTAGATACTAGAAATCTCTATCCTTAAAAATGCAATCTGCATACATTTTATGTTCCTCAAACCCTCAACAATTGCTCAGTTCCTAATTAATATCCCAGTATGGTATCAGATTAATTAATTATAAAGAGCTTTCTCTGAAAGCTTTGGATTGAGAATAATGTCAATGATTAAACTGGAATTAAAAAAAATAGTTTATATCTGTTTGTGGACTCCTGAAAATTTTCTTTACACATACACATAGTGGAATAAACATTAAATCCAAAATTAAAAATCCATTTTGCCCTTCTTTCACTCTCTCACAGAATCATTAAATCGTGTAAATATTAAAAGTAAAAATACAGTTATTCCCAAAACTGCTGATTGCATAGACATGACAGATGATTATGTTTTTCTCTGAATCCTTTAGCTTATATGAATAGACTCTAAGTACAAATGCTACAAGAATAGGAGAATTTCATAACTTTCTTGTGGGTTCTCTTTATAAAAGAAATGCACATTAAATGTATAAAATTTTTAAAATGCAGAACATAAAAATGTAATTCATTCATGAATTACAATTCATGAATTGTAATTCATACAATTTTTAACTGAATGCCTACCATGTGCTCCTATGTTTGCCTAAGTTGTTAGACCTACATATTGTTGGATGATTTCAGGTGAAAATTTATACCTAATATTTTTAAGTGCACAAAGCTAAACATCTAATCAAGATCATCTTGTAGCTAGTTCCAAGCCAGCCACAAAATACCAGCTCTAGAAGTCTTCTACTCTTTTGTGAATAAGTAATATAAGGTCCCTGTTTCCATGGAAATTATCTTGTGAGTGGGGAGATTAATAAGAAACAGGTAAACTATCAAATTAGATTGCAATAGCTACTATAAATACAATTTTAAAAGGATAAGTAATGTCAACACTATTACTAACTTGCATAGCTTTTAAACATATGAGACTGTGCATTCTGAATTCAAGCATGCTGTGGTTTCTACCTGACTCTTTACCCTGTTCCTCCACATGGTAACTGCTAGTACCACCTACTTGCCCTGAATACACAACCATTGTCTGATTATGATACTTCTAACAGTATTCACACATCCAAGCAGAATTCATTTCAAATTCATTTTAAATTAAATTAAATACTTGAAGTGCTACAAAAAATGCCCTCCTAAAAATAATCTATACTTACTGAATTCCTTTCATTTAATGCCATGTTCTGACAAAACGATAATCGGGTTTTCTTACATGACTTCTCCTTCTTGTATTTATGCCATCTTATTAGTTATGGCTCTGCCAGACTCTGTTACTTGTCTCCCATTTTACATTCTATTAATTGAAGCAGAATTTTGTCCAAGTGATTATTAACTCTACTATATAAGACAAGCCAGATTTTAAAATAAGGCTCCCATTACATCATTTAATAAGTGTATATTTTACACAGGGTATTAGGGTACAAAGCAAAGAATGAAGACAAGCATACATAAAATAATCATAAGTTCATTTTTATATATCTGAAAACAGGTATTAAAGTATGTTCTAATAAATAATATTCTCTTCTGACATAATCAAAATGTATGGTGGTTATTTCAGCTGTTGGATAATTCTCTCCCCATCCCAATGTCATTTTGTTAATGATTAGGGACTACCATGAAAACCCCACAATCCTATAAAGGTTTGTTGTGAATCAGAATCAAAGAGTCTGGCAGATAAACTTTCCAGTCACTGATGGAAACAACACCATTGGAAAATATAGATGTCCTGCTGACAGGATAGCATCATCATTACCATTATATGTAATAAGAATTTTATATAAGCTATCATTCTCCATTATATTTATATATTTTAAAAATTCAACAGGATCAGGTCTGTGACTGTTACTCTGAAGGAGTATCTTTAATATTGTTAAAAAACATAAGTCAAAGATGAGGACAAATTTTAGCCTAAGAAGTACATAAGAGCTCAAACCCCAAAATATTTGTGATTATGAAAAATATGTTTATTATACATAAAACCTTACATATAAATATGCATTTTATATGTAAACGTATGATATAAGAATATTCACATTATATATATATATGTGTTTGTATATATATAAAGTTACTTTCTGTCTCACTTGTTTTGTAATGCTTTGATAATTTCAGGAGAATATTAATACCTAATATTTTTAATTGAAGAAAACTAAAAGTCTAATCAAGATCATGTTGTAGCTTGTTCCAAGCCAGCCACAAAATACCAGCTCTAAAAGTCTGACTCTGTTAAGTCTATTTGTTATCATGTGAAAACTGAGCCATTAATTCCCAGAGATAGCTATGTCTTTAGTTTAAAATTAGAAGCTATCAACAAGTACTACAATAGTTCAATTTGCTTTCTGTTAAATATATTTCCAATTTGTCAATGATGAAATTTAGTAATAGCATGTCTAATTTTCTTTGTTTGAAAGTGAAATCAATTTATATTTGCCCTGTCGGGGTTGTCAACATACTAATGGCCTGAAGGTTTTGAGTATGCATATGATTCATCAGTAAACATCTACATTTTCACCACTAGAGTTAATGTCAAAAACTGTTCTAAAAATATTCAGATTGAACCAAAAATAGGATGGAAATTAAAAGGAATGCTATGTTCTTGGTCTGAGGTGAATAAATAACAACTTTGCCTTTACAGAAGTGTCAGCATGGAACTTGCAATAGCAGTAAATTAAAAGTGACATATAATATGCACTTTGAATGCAAAGTTGCCTTCTACCAATTAAAACCTTACTTGTAAGTGTCACTAAATACTAATTTTAAATGATTTTATGTTCTTGTACATTTTTATTGATGAATGTGTCAAAAGGATGGAAGTTCTGAATAATCGTACAAACTTCACTGCATTACAAACAAAAGCTAATAGAGAACTTTATAAAGCAAAGAGATTAAATGTCAGCTTTCCTCTGTCAGCAATGGATCTCTGGTTTGAACATGTCTGATATCTAAGTGTTGTGACCCATGCCACAGGCTTTGCTCTTATTTGGTATGTTTGGTGTATTACAAATATTTCAAATTAAAAAAGTAATATATTGTATATAAGAAACAAACAAACATTTCCCGTACTTGCCACTAAAGAAATTTATGCTCTTTTGTTGTTCTTGTAGTTTTTGTTGTTTGCTTACTTTTTGCTCGTAGAAAATGAGAACTCTGAAGTTTTTCTGCACTCCACTGTCATTACCAGAAATTTTTGGCAGATGAAAAGAGATGCAAATAATTATCATAATGTGTTAGATAGCTTTATTTTTATTTCGTTGTTCAATTTTAATTATTTAATTAATCTATTTTTATTCAGGTAATATTGGTTTATAACATTATATGTTTCATGTTTACAACACTATATTTCTAACTCTATGTACCCTGCAACATGCTCGCCACCAAAAATCTAGTTGACCTCCTTTACCCATTTTGCCCTCTCACCCACCCCTTCCCCTCTGATAACGACTACTCTGTTCTCTGTATCTATGTATATGTTTTTGTTTGGTTTGATTCGTTCATTTATTTTGTCTTTGTTTTTTATATTCCACATATGACTGAAATCATATGATTTTTGTTTTTCTGAACCTGATTTAATTCACAGCATAATACCCTCATGGTTCATCCATGTTGTCACAAATGGCTATCCCACATCTCTTTTATCTTTCTATAGATGGACACTTAGGTTGTTTCCATATCTTGGCTATTATAAATAATGCTGTGATGTACATAGGATTGCATATATCTTTTTAAATTAGTGTTTTTCTGTTCTTTGGAAAAATACCCAGAAGTAGGATAGCTGGATCATATGGTAGTTCTTAATTTTTTGAGGAATCTCCATTTTTTTTATTAAAAAAATGTTATTGGAGTATAGTTGATTTACAATATTGTGTTAGTTTCAGATGTACAGCAAAGTGAATCAGTTATAAATATACATATATCCACTCTTTTTTAGATTCTTTTCCCATATAGGTTATTACAGAATATTGAGTAGAGTTACCTGTTCTATACAGTAGGTCCTTATTAGTTATCTATTTTATATATAATAGTGTGTATATTATATATAAATAATCTCCCAATTTATCCCTTCCCACACTTTTCCCCCTGTTAACCATAAGTTTGTTTTCTACATTCCATTTTGTTTTCTCTAGTGGCTGGACCAGTTTATGTTCCCACTAACAGTGTATGAGGGTTCCCTTTCCTCCATATCCTTGCCAATGTTTGTTATTTCTTGCCTTTTTGATAATAGCCATTCTAACAGGTGTGAGGTGACATCTTATTGTGGTTTTGATTTACATTTCCCTAATAATTCATGATGTTGAACATCTTTTCATGTACCTGTTGACCATCTGTATGTCTTCTTTGGAAAAATGTCTATTCACTCTTCAATCCACTTTTTCAGTTGTTTTTTCTTCTTGTTATTGAGTTGTATGAGTTCTTTATATATTTTGGATATTAACACCTTATCAGATATATCATTTGAAAATATTTTCTCCCATTTGGTAAGTTGTATTTTTGTTTTGTTGATGGTTGATTTTGTTATTCAGAAGATTTTTAGTTTAATGTAGTCCCATTTGTTTAGTTTTGCTTTCGTTTACCTTGCCTGGGGGGACCTAAATAGAAAGATACTACTAAGATTGATGTTAAAGTGTGCAATGCCTATGTTTTCTTCTAAGAGTATTATGGTTTCAGGTCTTACATTCAAGTCTTAATCCATTTTGAGTTATTTTTTGATATGGTATAAGATAATGGTCTAGTTTTATTTATTTATTTTTTGCATGAGGCTGTTCAGTTTTCCCAACACCATTTATTGAACAGAATATCCTTTCTCCACTATGTGTTCTTTGCTCCTTTGTCATATATTAATTGTCCATATATGTATGGGTTTATTTCTAGGATCTCAGTCCTGTTTCATTGATCTATGTCTATGTTTTTCTTCCAATACCATACTCTTTGGATTACTATGGATTTGTAATATAGTTTGAAATCAGGGAATATAACATGCCAGCTTTGTTCTTTTTTCTCAGGATTGCTTTGGCCATCCAGGGTCTTTTGTATTTCCATATAAATTTTAGAATTTTTTGTTCTATTTCTGTGTAAAATGTCCTTGGATTTTTATAGGGATTGTATTGAATCTGTAGATTGCTTTAGGTAATATGGACATTTTAACAATGTTAATTCTTCCAATCCATGAGCACAGGATATATTTCCATTTATCTGTGTCTTCTTCAATTTCTTTCAATGGTGTCTTATAGCTTTCAGTATACAGGTCTTTCATCTACTTGGTTAAATTTATTCCTAGGTCTTTTTCTTTCTTTTGTGATTGTGAATGGAACTGTTTTCTTAATTTGTCTTTCTGTCATCTTATTATTAACATATAGAAATGCAACCCATTTTTGTGTTGATTGTATATCCTGCAACTTTACTGTATTAGTTTATTATTTCTAATAGTTTTTTGGTGGATTCTTTAAGGTTTTATATATATATAATTATGTCATATGCAAATAGTGACAATTTTGCTTCTTCCTTTCCAATTTGGGTTCCTTTTATAACTTTTTCTTACCTAATTACTTTGGCGAGTACTTCCAATACTTTTAAATAAGAGTGGCAAGAGTGGACATTCTTGTGTTGTTCCTGATTTGAGAGGAATAGTTTTCAGTTTTTCACCACTGAATATGATGTTAGCTATGTGTTTGTCATATATGGCCTTTATTATGTTGACGTATGTTCCTTCTTTACCCAGTTTTTCCATAAATGGGTATTAAATCTTATCAAATACTTTGTCTATTGAGATAACCATATGGTTTTTAGCCTTCATTTTGTTAACATAATGTATCATGTTGATTGATTTGTAGATGTTCAACCGTCCTTGCATCCCTGGAATAAATTTCACTTAATCATGGTGTGTGATCCTTTTAATGCTTTGTTTTATTTAGTTTGCTAATATTTTGTTGATGATTTTTGCATCTATGTTCATCAGGGATATTGGCTTATAATTTTCTTTTTTTGTGGTGTCTTTGTCTGGTTTTGGTGTCAGGGTAATGCTAGCCTCATAATATGAGTTTAAAATCATTCCCTGTGCTTCAATTTTTTAGAAGAGTTTGAGAAAGATAGGTATTAAATCTTCTTTGAATGTTTGGTAGAATTTACCTGTGAAGTCGTTTGGTCCTGGACTTTTGTTTTTTTGGAGCTTTTTGATTACTGTTTTAATCTCTCTACTAGTGATCGGTCTATTCAGATTTTCTATTTCTTCAGTCTTGGAAAGTTGTATGATTCTAAGAACTTGTCCATTTTGTTGAGGCTTTCCAATTTGTTGGCATATTGCTGTTCATGATATCCTCTTATAATCCTTTGCATGACTATATATTTGCTGTTATTTCTCCTATTTTATTTGTGATTTTGTTTATCAGAGCCTTCTTTCGTTTTTTTTACTTAGTCTAGCTAAATGTGTGTTGATTTTGCTTTAGACAGGTTTGTTTTTAAATATGTTCCCAACACTAGTGAAAAGTTTAACTTTACAAAAGTAGCTCTCTTAATATATCTTTTAATATATGTGGCTGTATCTGTCACAATTATAAATTATGAAAAGTTATTATCTGTTTATGTTATAATATTTTACCTATAGGTATTTTATCACATTCTATTAAATATGAAGTATTTGATATAAAATGTTTTTAAACTCAAATAATGAATTTTAATTATGAATATTTTAAATGCTAAACAAACCAGAATTTGACCATCTAGAAGTATATTGTTTTTCTAAGCACTGAAAGACTACAAGTGTTTTATAATGCTTCCAACACAAAATTTACTTGAATATCATCTATTCTCCACTCCAATTTCTTTTCATATCAAAGCTAGAGTGATGTTTTACAAATCAGATATGATCATGTCACCACTTCACCCTACATAAATTATTCGATAGCTTTGATAACTCTTAGGATACAGGCCAAAAGTCTTAACATATACATCAGGATCCTTCATGATATTTTTATGTCCACCTTGTTTCACTCCAAACCTTTATATTCCAGCTACACTGACCTTTCAGCTCTAGCATTGCTACAGTTCTTTCTGACTCAGGTAATTATCAGCGCTATTCTTTCTGTCTGGACCTTTCCATCAACCAGATCCTCCTCTATCTTTTACTAAGCAAATATCATTCACTCGGCCTTCAGATCTTAAATGTTACTTTCTAAAGAAGCCCTTACCCTTCCTGCCCTCTACACTTCCCCACTCTGTGTCTAGGTTATGTCTCTCTGTCATATGCTCCTATGCTCCTGTAATTTTTTCTTGGCACATAATTTTTTATTAAATATTTATTTGTATTTTTATTCCTATGTCTACCTCCAGTATCTACTGCTACTACAGTGTTATCATACATTATAAGTATTTAATAAGTGTGTTGAAAATATAAATGAATGGATTTAACTTATTCAAATTAATATCCTATATGCTCTGATTAAGTTGACAGGGTCATTACAAATAGATAATTTTCATTCCATCTTACCATTTTTACTCCACTAACCTGCCTTTGTCAAGATTCTTTTTCCATTAAAAATTGCAGTGATATGATGTTTAATAAAGATGAGATGAAATGCTTTGATTCAGAGGAAGAGCAATATATAAAAGAGAAAAAAAAGAGAAATGGCTATCTCATCACCCCATGCTGCAACATTAATTTCTGTATGTTGCCAATTAAATATTTTCAGCCTGTATACATGGGTGTAAGTATTTGTGCAATAGGCTAATAGTTCTCAAATCAAAATAGATGCTGCCTTATGAAAACTGGACCCTGCTCAGCTTAAGCAAAATTTGCTTGTTGATGAAAATTGTTATTACTATGATAATAATACCACTATTACCCCTGCTGCTACAGATGCTGCCTGTACTATTATACTGAGATTTTCTAAGCACAGCAAAAGGTAGCTACTCAGAATTAGATTGAACTACTTAGGAAAGTAAGCAGTTAATTGAGGTTTTCTCCCTCATTGAAACCATAAATTAAAAGAGAACAAAAATACATAATTTCAAAAGATATCAGACAGCTGTCAGAAATATTTTATATTCAAAGGTATATTCAGTGATTTTTCCATTTGCAGGTATCACCACAGTACTTTCCCAAGAATAGGAAGAGGATCTTGAATCTATTTCGATTCTCTAACAAAGGGCATTTTCTCTATGATATAATGGCAATTATTTCTTAACACTGGTGGACATAATTTAGATGGTCATGCTTTAATAAGGTTTTTTTTTTTCCCTTGTTACCATCTATTTTCGCTAATGTCCTTGGCACTGGAGATTTTTAGAGTTTTCACCAAGCTCTCGTCCATTAGTGATACATGATGAGATTTATGTGAAAAATTCCATTAATATTAATGAGATTAGCTCTCATAACTCTGATGTTATTGCTGATAGAGTAGATTCTAGAAACAGTAAAATTCTGTACATTAATTAGAAATTAAATAGCATTACTTTGTCAAGTATATGAATACCTAAAATAGTTAAGTAATTAATATATGAGTATTTAGTCAAAGTCATGTAAATTCTAATAATTATGATAATAAAGAATTTCAATCAGTTACCATTTCATTCTGACGACTCTTTTTCTTTTAAGCCAACTGCTGTGAGCAATGTGTATGAACAATACCCAACAATATGGCTTGGCTGGATGTTGTGTGGAGGACTGGTTATCACTGAAACATCTTTATTTGCATGTTATGGGTCTGATTAGAATGCACATGCTACTGTATCTCTTCATGCCTGCTGTTTCATATTCATGTGAAATCTTCCTTGGCTACTCAGCACCCTCAATTCTGAACTTACGTATATTATTTGATATTGATGTTTTTTTCTCCTCGCACAATTCGAATGATTTTCTCAGAAAAATAATAGATATGGAAATGGCCACTACAGCATTTGTCATTCCTTTATCATTTATTTATCATATTTTCAATAAACATTTATTGAGCATTTATTATTTATTAGTAAGTGCCAGAGATATAAAGATAATGAAATTTATCTCTGTCCTAAAGGAATCACAGTCTACCAATAAACATAGACATGCAAAGTAGCAATGCAAATATATAATGGTGATTATGTATAATGCATTATGGTAGCACAGAGAGGAGTAACTCCCTGAACTTTTGGAGCAGACAATGTAAATGATCTGGAGAGGGTAGCAATAGAAGAAAAAGGAATTCCTCTACATTCTTGTATTCTAATTAGCTGGTTCTTGGGAGCAATAAGTACTTCAATATCCACATTTGAGATTTAATCAGGTAAAAACCAAAAAGTTGATATTGTTCTTTTAACTATATCATGCAACATTTTAATTATTAACTTTTTGTATAGACAAGAGAAGTTGGATAGATTGAAAACAGCAAAGAGGGTCTCCCTGGGACTGCTTAAGGAGAGTAGAGGATGGATCTGGTGATCAGGTTGAGGTCATTGTTTCTTAGCCTTGTAACTCACCTTCATACTGTTAGGCTTATCCCCATTCCAAATCCCTACCTCTTGTCTCTCACACTGCCTTTCCATTAGTCTTCTGATAAAATGAATATCCAAGCATGACACCTCTGTCTAAAACCTCCTTCTCACTCCTCACAGCAAAACTCAGGTAACTTGCAACGCCTACCAGATCTTCAAATTCCATACCCTGCCACGACTTCCAGGCTTCATTACCCTCTGGTTCCAACTCACACCTTGCATTACATCAAACAGAATCCCTCACAGTTACCTGACCCTTCCATTCTTTTTCATGTGGATGTCTGTGCAATAAAAGCTGCTTTCTCTAACTCAGCTTTGGTTTTCCTTGTGAAAGTTCATTCTGCCTTCTAAAACCAGTTCAAAGGCCACTGTATTAGTTTTCTATTGCTGATGTAATACATTACCCCAAACTCAGTGGCTTAAAACAACACAAGTTTATTATTTTGCAGTTCTGGAGGTCAGAAATCTGAAATAGGTCTTATGGGACTAAAATTAAGGTTTCAGAAGGGCTGTATTCCATCGGGAAACTCTAGGAGACAATATGTCCTATGGCCTTTTCCATTTTCTCAGGGTTACCTGTATTCCTTGATACATGGCCCTTCCTCCATCTTCAAGTTGAAGTGTAGCATCTTCAAATTGGGCCCACTGGGATAATCCAGATTAATCTTCCCAACCCTAGATCTTTAACTTAATCACATCTGCAGAGTTCCTTTTGCCATGTAAGGTAACATATTCACAAGTTTGCAGGATTAAGATACAGATATCTTGGGGTATTATTTTTCCTACCATCTCTGGTAGAGAAGTCACCATCTCTGTAAAGATTCATATCATCTCCATGCCCCCACCTAGGGTTAATTTTTACCATTTCATATGTATTAGTCAGCCCAGGCTGCCCTAACAAAATACCAGGTGGCTTAAACAACAGAAATTTGTTTTTCACAGTTCTGGGTGCTGGAAGTCCAAGATCAGGGTGCCAGCATGGCCAGGTTCTAGCGAGAGCTTTCTTCCTGGTTTTCACTTTCTTGCTGTGTCCTCACATGGTAAAGAGGGACCTCTAGTGTCTCTTCCTCTTATAAGGGCACCAGTTCTACTAGATCAGTTCTATGCTTATGACCTCATTTAACCTTAATCAACTCCTTAAAGACTGTATCTTCAGTAAGTCACATGAGGGATAAGGGCTCTCAGAATCATGTACACATGAATCATTACTTTGCCATAATTAACTGTTTTCACATCTTCCTTAGTTAGATTTGGAGATTGTTAAAGATAAGTTACATGCCTTTTCAGTACTATAAGACTAGTGCCTCAAAACTAACAAATGTTTATCTAACCAAAAATGTTTGATTTAGGGTAGAAAAATCAACTCAGCTATCCTTTCAGAATATAAAGTTAACTGCATGTCAATTAACAGGAGAAATTGCCAACACAGACCATAAGGCAGGCTGTGGTCTGTGACAGCCATGGTAATGGGAAGACCACCAGTGGTGCATATACTTAGTTAAAATTTACCCATGTCCATTGCCCCTAAATATCTCGGATATTTCTACAGATCTCTTTCATCTGTCAAAATAACAAATGACAAAATAATAGTGAAAACTGCCATAAAAGAGCAAAAGGAAAAATCTTATGATCCAAAATGAATAACATTTTAACTGACCTTCTAGGTAATTGTATTTATCAGAAATCATTTGGAATTACAAACCTTCACATGTTGATCTCAATTATGTTTTCCCCACTAAATTCACTTCAGAACTTTAGAATGTATGATAAATTCAATGTCATAGATATAAGTGCCTTAATGAACAATTTAATGAACAATTTCAAGAATATGCTAAAGTGTTTTACTTGATTTTATTAAGTAATGTATAAGTAGAAATGAAATTATAGCACTAAATTGATATTGAAAGTAGTGCTTCTTATTTATATCTGTTAGTAGTCATAAGGTGTTTCATCTTATTAACTTCTTTCAATGGACCACATTTAATTCAGAATCAGAAACAAGATTTAATTTTTTTTAATCTTATTCAGAGCCAGAACTAGAAAAAGTTATATGATTAGAGAGATCTTCTGTGAGAGATTTGTATTATAATACTATATTTGTTTTTATTTGTGGTATTTGAGAAGAATAAAGCTATAAGTTGCTTATTCTCCCAATTCATGATCATATCCATGATCATATTTCATACAGGATAAAGCTCATGCCAATGTAAACAGAAGATCAGTAGGGAGGAAATATTGCTCAGGTATGATATACAGAACACTGGCCAGATACTTAAAATCCAATGGAGGGGGACCTTCAAGATGGTGGAGGAGTAAGATGTAGAGATCACCTTCCTCCCCACAAATACATCAAAAACACATCTACATGTGGAACAGTTCCTACAGAACACTTTATGAATGTTGGCAGAACACGTCAGACTTACCAAAAGGAAAGAAACTCCCCACACACCTGGATCGGGCAAAAGAAAAAAGAAAAAAACAGAGGCAAAGGAATAGGGATGGGACCTGCCCCTCTGGGAGGGAGCTGTGAAGGAGGAAACGTTTCCACACACTAGGAAGCCCCTTCACTGGTGGAGATGGGGTGGAGGGGGAAGTTTTGGAGCCACGGAGGAGAGCACAGAAACAGGGGTGCAGAGGGCAAAGCAGAGAGAGTCCCGCACAGAGGATCTGTTCTGACCAGCACACACCAGCCTGAGAGACTTGTCTGCTCACCCGCCAGGGAAGGTGGGAACTGGGAGCTCAGGCTCGGGCTTCAGAGGTCAGACCCCAGGGAGAGGACAGGTTAGCTGCATGAAAACAACCTGAAGGGTGCTAGTGCACCACTGGGAGCTGGGAGGGAGGCCGGGAAAAAGTCTGGACCTTACTAAGGAGCAAGAGACAATTATTTTGGGGTGCACAAAGAGAGGGGATTCAGAGCACTGTCTAAACTAGCTACAAAGATGGTGAGAGCCGCAGCTATCGGCTCGGACAACAGTGACGGGCATGAAATGCTAACGCTGCTGCTGTAGCCACCAAGAATCCTGTGTGCAAGCACAGGTCACTATCCACAATCCCCCGAGAGCCTGTGCAGCACGCCACTGCCAGGATCCCGTCATCCAGGGACAACTTCCCCGGGAGAACACACGGTGCACCACATGCTGTTGCAACATCATGCTGGCCTCTGCCATGCAGGCTCACCCCACATTCCAATTATAGCTACTGTACCCCTCCCTCTCCCTGGCTTGAGTGAGCCAGAGCTCCCTAATCAGCTGCTGCTTTAACCCCATCCTGTCTGGGCAGGAACAAATGCCTGAGGGCGACCTACACACAGAGGTGGGGCCAAAACCAAAGCTGAACTCCAGGAGCTGTGCCAGCAAAGAAGAGAAAGGGAAATTTCTCCATGCAGCCTCAGGAGGAGTGGATTAAATCCCCACAATCAATTTGATGTACCCTGCATCTGTGGAATATGTGAATAGACAACAAATCATCCCAAAATTGAGGCAGTGGGCATTGGGAACAACTGTAGACTTGGGATTTGCTGTCTGCAACTGATTTGTTTCTGATGTTTATGTTTATCTTAGTTTCATTTTTAGCATGTGTTATCATTGGTGGATTTGTTTATTGATTTGGTTGCTCTCTTCTTTTTTTTATTACTGTTATTTCTTTTATTTTTATTTTAATAATTTTTAAAATTACTTTTATAAAATTTTTTCTTTCTTTTTTTCTGCCTTCTGAGCTGTGTGGCTGACAGGGTATTGGTGCTCTGGCTGGGTGTCAGGCCTCTGAGGTGGGAGATTCAAGTTCAGGACATTGGACCACCAGAGACTTCCCAGACCCACATAATATCAATCAGTGAGAGCTCACCCAGAGATCTTCACCTGAACACTAAGACCCCGGTCCACCCAATGGCCAGCAACCTCTGTGCTGGATGCCACATGCCAAACAATTAGCAAGACAAGAACACAACCCCAACCAGAGGCTGCCTAAAATCACACTAAGTTCACAGACACACCAAAACACCAAACCGGACGTGACCATGTCCACCAGAAAGACAAAATACAGCCCTAGCCACCAGAACAGAGACACCAGTCCTCTCCACCAGGAAGCCTACACAAGCCACTGAACCAACCTCACCCACTGGGGGAAGACACCAAAAACAACGGGAACTACGAACCTGCAGCCTGTGAAAAGGAGACCCCCAAACACAGTTAAGTTAAACAAAATGAGAAGACAGAGAAATATGCAGCAGATGAAGGAGCAAGATAAAAACCCACCAGACCAAACAAATGAAGAGGAAATAGGCAGTCTACCTGAAAAAGAACTCAGAGTAATGATAGTAAAGATGATCCAAAATATTGGAAATACAATGGAGAAAATAAAAGAAACATTTAACAAGGACCTAGAAGAACTACAGAGCACACAAACAATGATGAACAACACAATAAATGAAATTAAAATTCTCTAGAAGGAATCAACTACAGAATAACTGAGGCAGAAGAACGGATAAGTGATCTGGAAGATAAAATAGTGGAAATAACTACCACAGAGCAGAATAAAGAGAAAAGAATGAAAAGAATTGAGGACAGTCTCAGAGACATCTGAAACAATATGAAATGCACCAACAGTCAAATTATAGGAGACCCAGGAAAAGAGAAAAAGAAAGGGTCCGAGAAAATATTTGAAGAGATTATTGTTGAAAACTCCCCTCACATGGGAAACGAAATAGCCAATCAAGTCCAGGAATCACAGTGAGTCCCATACAGGATAAATCCAAGGAGAAATACACCAAGACACAAATCAATCAAACTATCAAAAATTAAATACAAAGAAAAAATTAAAAGCATCAAGGGAAAAGCAAAAAATAACATACAAGGGAAGCCCCATAAAGTTAACAGCTGATCTTTCAGCAGAAATTCTGCAAGCCAGAAGGGAGTAGCAGGACATATCTAAAGAGCTGAAAGGGAAAAAACTACAATGAAGATTATTCTACCCAGCAAGGACCTCATTCAGATTCAAGGGAGAAATAAAGGCTTTACAGAAAAGCAAAAGTTAAGAGAATTCAGCACCACCAAACCAGATTTACAAGAAATGCTAAAGGAAATTTTCTAGGCAGGAAACACAAAGAGAAGGAAAAGACCTAAAAAAGAAACCGAAAACAATTAAGAAAATGGTAATAAGAACATACATACAGATAATTACCTTAAATGTCAAAGGATTAGATGCTCCAACCAAAAGGCATAGACTGGCTGAATGGATCCCAAAACAAGACCCCTATATATGCTGTCTACAAGAGACCCACTTCAGACATAGAGACACATACAGACTGAAAGTGAGGGGATAGAAAATGATATTCCATGCAAAAGTAAATCAGCAAAAAGCTGGAGTAGAAATACTCATATCAGACAAAATAAACTTTAAAATAAAGACGGTTACAAGAGGCAAATAAGGACACAGTATAATGATCAAGGGATCAATCCAAGAAGAAGATATAGCAATTGTAACTCTTTATTCACCCAACATAGGGCACCTCAATACACAAGGCAAATGGTAACAGCCATAAAAGGGGGAATCAACAGTAACAAAATAATAGTAGGGAACTTTAACACCCCACTTTCACCAATGGACAGATTATCCAAAATGAAAATAAATAAGGAAACACAAGCTTTAAATGACACATTAAACAAGATGGACTTAATTGATATTTATAGGACATTCCATCCAAAAACAACAGAATACACTGTCTTCTTAAGTTCTCATGCAACATTCTCCAGGATAGACCTTATCTTGGGTCACAAGTCAAGCCTTGGTAAATTTAAGAGAACTGAAATCATATCAAGTATCTTTCCTGATAACAACACAATGAGACTAGATATTAAGTACAGGGAAAAAACTGTAAAAAATACAAACACATGGAGGCTAAGCAATACACTGGTAAATAACCAAAAGATCACTGAAGAAATCAAATAGGAAATCAAAAAATACCTAGAAACAAATGACAATGAAAATACAATGACCTAAAACCTATAGAAAGTAGCAAAAGCAATTCTAACAGAGAAGTATGTTGCAATAAAATCCTACCTCAAAAAACAAGAAAAGTCTCAAATAACCAGCTTAACCTTACACCTAAATTAATTAGAGAAAGAAGAAGAACCAAAAACTCTAAAGTTAGCAGAAGGAAAGAAGCCACAAAGATCAGATCAGAAATAAATGAAAAAGAAATGAAGGAAACAATAGCAAAGATCAATAAAACTAAAAGCTGGGTTTTGAGATGATAAAAAAAATGATAAACCAATAGCCAGACTCATCAAGAAAAAAAGGGAAAAAAATCAATAGAATTAGAAATTAAAAGGGAGAAGTAACAACTGACACTGCAGAAATAAAAAGGATCATGAGGGATTACTACAAGCAACTCTATGCAAATAAAATGGACAACCTGGAAGAAATGGACAATTTTTTAGAAAAGCACAACCCTCCGAGATTGAACTAGGAAGAAAGAGAGGATATAAACCAATCAATCACAAGCACTGAAATTAAAAATGTGATTAAAACTCTTCCAACAAACAAAAGCTCAGGAACAGATGGCTTCACAGGCAAATTCTATCAAACATTGAGGGAAGAGTTAACACCTGTCCTTCTCAAACTCTTCCAAAATATATCAGAGGGAGGAACATTGCCAAACAGATGCTACAAGGCCACCATCACCTTGACACCAAAACCAGACAAAGATGTCACAAAGAAAGAAAGCTACAGGCCAATATCCCTGATGAACATCGATGCAAAAATCCTCAACAAAATACTAACAAACAGAATCCAACAGCACATTAAAAGGACCACACACCATCACCAAGTGGGGTTTATCCCAGTAATGCAAGGATTCTTCAATATATGCAAATCAATCAATGTGATACACCATATTAACAAATTGAAGGAGAAACACCCTATGATTATCTCAATAGATGCAGAAAAGTCTTTTGACAAAATTCAACACCCATTGATGATAAAAACCCTGCAGAAAGTAGGCATAGAGGGAACTTTCCTCAACATAATAAAGACCATATATGACAAACACAGCCAACACCGTCCTCAATGGTGAAAAACTGAAACCATTTCCTCTAAGATCAGGAACAAGACAAGGTTGCCCACTCTCACCACTATTATTCAAGATAGTTTTGGAAGTTTCAGCCACAGCAATAACAGAAGAAAAGGAAATAAAAGGAATCCAAATCGGAAAAGAAGAAGTAAAACTGTCACTGTTTGCAGATGGCATGATTCTATACATAGAGAATCCTAAAGATACTATCAGAAAGCTACTTGAGCTATTCAATGAATTTGATGAAGTAACAGGATGCAAAATTAATGCACAGAAATCTCTTGCATTCCTATACACTATCAACAAAAGATCAGAAAGAGAAATTAAGGACACACTCTCATTTGTCACTGCAACAAAAAGAATAAAATACCCAGGAATAAACCTACCTAAGGAGACAGAAGACCTGTATGCAGGGAAACTATAAGACACTGATGAAAGAAATTAAATCAATACAAACAGATGGAGAGATATACCATGTTCTTGGATTAGAAGAATCAACATTGTGAAAATGACTATACTACCCAAAGAAATGTACAGATTCAGTGCAATCCCTGTCAAACTACCAGTGGCATTTTTCATAGAACCAGAACAAAAAATTACACAATTTGTATGGAAACAGAAAAGACCCTGAATAGCCAAAGCCATCTTGAGATAGAAAAGTGGAGCTGCAGGAATCAGGCTCCCTGACTTCAGACTATACTACAAAGCTACAGTAATCAAGACAGTATGGTACTGGCACAAAAACATAAATATAGATCAATGGACAGGATAGAAAGCCCAGAGATAAACCCACACACATATGGTCACCTTATTTTTGATAAAGGAGGCAAGATTATACAATGGAGAAAAAACACCCTCTTCAGTAAGTGGTGCTGGCAAAACTGGACAGCTACATGCAAAAGAATGAAATTAGAACACTCCCTAACACCATACACAAAAATAAACTCAAAATGGATTAAAGACCAAAATGTAAGGCCAGACACTATAAAACTCAGAGGAAAACATAGACAGAACACTCTATGACATAAATCACAGCAAGATCCTTTTTGACCCACCTCCTAGAGAAATGGAAATAAAAACAAAAATAAACAAATGGGACCTAATGAAACTTCAAAGGTATTGCACAGCAAAGGAAGCCATAAACAAGATGCAAAGACAACCCTCAGAATGGTAGAAAATATTTGCTAGCGAAGCAGCTGACAAAGGATTAATCTACAAAATATATAAGTAGCTCATGCAACTCAATATCAAAAAAACAATCAACCCAATCAAAAAATGGACAGAACACCTAAATAGACATTTCTCCAAAGGAAATATACAGATTGCTAATAAACACATGAAAGGATGCTCAACATCACTAATCATTAGAGAAATGCAAATCAAAACTACAATGAGGTATCACCTCACACCAGTCAGGATGGCCATCATCAAAAAATCTACAAACAATAAATGCTGGAGAGGATGTGGAGAAAAGGGAACCCTCTTTCACTGTTGGTGGGAATGTAAATTGATACAGCCACTATGGAGAACAGTATGGAGGATCCTGACAAACTAAAAATAGAACTACCACACGACCCAGCAATCCCACTACGGGACATATACCCTGAGAAAACCTTAATTCAAAAAGACACATTCTCCCCAGTGTTCGTTGCAGCACTATTTACAATAGCCAGGACATAGAAACAACCTAAGTGTCCATCGACAGATGAATGGATAAAGAAGAGATGGCAATATATACAATGGAATATTCCTCAGCCATAAAAAGAAGCGAAATTGAGTTATTTGTAGTGAGGGGGGATTGACATAGAGTGTGTCATACAGAGTGAAGTAAGTCAGAAAGAGAAAAACAAATACTGTATGCCAACACATATATATGGAATCTTAAAAAAAAAAAAAAAAAGCTTCTGACGAACCTAGGGGCAGGACAGTAATAAAGGCACAGATGTAGAGAATGGACTTGAGGACACAGGAAGGGGGAAGCGTAGTTGGGACGAAGTGAGTGCGTAGCATTGACATATATATACTACCAAATGTAAAATAGATAGCTAGTGGGAAGAAGCTGCATAGAAGAGGGAGATCAGTTCAGTGCTTTGTGACCACCTAGAGGGGTGGGATAGGGAGGGTGGGAGGGAGACCATGATGGAGGGCATATGGGGATATATGTATATATATAGCTGATTCACTTTTTTATACAGTAGAAATGAACACAATGTAAAGAAATTATACTCCAATTAAGATGTTAAAAATTATTCAATGGAAAAAACCATACATTTACACTGTTTCATCAGTTCTAAAGTATATACCTGTGGGTACTTATTGATTAAATTATATCTAAATGCAATTTTTTCAGATAAGATAATTTTTCACAATAAGGATATTGTGGCTTAGGGAATGTGTTAGTTTGTGGTTTACAGAAGTTAGTAAATGGTTTATAAATGCTGGGTCCAATAATGGAAGACATTATCAGCCCTGTTAAGAAGGGTATATTCAGTTCTTGACCAGAATCTGAGATTCAGTTTCTACTGTTAAATTGTTCCCTACTTCCCCTGTTCCCCATCCCAAATTTCCGAAAATGTATAGATTCCTGATCAGTTCACTGATGACAGATTATTTGACAGATATTTATATGACAGATTATTTAAGTTTAATTATTCATGAAGATTCATGATAAATCTGACCATTGATTGTTTCTGGCCACTAAACAAAGACAGCAAATATGTCCTTTATCAGAATTATAGAATTGTTCTGCTTTTCTCTATTTGCTTTTAGTTGATCCATTGGGATTTAAAGTTGTCTTTTTCTTCCAGTCCATTAGTAAAGGCCTCTCCAAGTAGAAAAGACATTCAGTATTCTAGCATTTTATGACCATAACCCAGGGGATACATCCTCACTGTACATGTAGTCTGAGCCAGGAGAGACCCCGAAATTGTTTAACAAACTTCTTTACTGCTGCCAAACGAGGACTGGTAACTCCTGCCCTGAGGTGCCATTGTTCTCATTGTTTCCCCTGCACCACCTAGATTCAGAGCATTCCATTTTTTTTCCAGTCATCACAACACAATGACTCTGGTTACATATTTCCATTTATATTAAGACCTGTATGTAGTCTTAGAGAAACCCAACCTAAACAAAATTCAGTTAAAAAAGAAACCCATTAGAAATTGATCTACAAAATCTCTGACAAAGCAGGAAACTTTTTCATAAAACATTCAAACCCAAAAGGAAGTCTATCAATTTCTGTTGCCATGTCTTTCTTCTCCCCCCTCGCTGCACCTCTTTGAAGTTTCCCCTCGCCCCCCCTGATCCTGGGTGGCTCGCTTGCTCCTGGGCCTGCTGCCTAGTGTTATGTAAGTATCTTCCTTTCCTTCACCTTGCGATTGCCTTTCATTGCTGTCCTGTATAAAAGCCTGTTCATTTCCTGGGTGTTGTAGTTTTTCTTTTTCTTGTTTTACTACAGCTTTTGTATGGAAGATATCCTGTAGAGGCTTTCTGGGAAATGGTACATAGAACTTAGGTTTTTGAGTCCTTTCTGGTCTGAAAATATTACAGTAAACTCAGCCTTAACTTATAGCATGGTGGACACACAGAAACTAAATTTGAAATATTTTTTTCTCTGAATCTGCAGACATCCATGCATTGTCTTCCAGCTATTTTTGCTGATGCTAGGAAATCTGATGCCATTCCACTTCTTGATATTTTTATCTTATATGCAAGCTTTAAACATCTTTTTTTTGTTCTTTCTGTTCTTCTTTTTCAGGATGATGGGCCTGTATGTGTGTGTGTGTGTGTGTGTGCTTTATTTATTATTCTGGGCACTTGGGGGAATCTTTCAATTTGGAAACTAATAGTCTTTGGTCCTGAAAAAAATGTTTTAAATTATTTCTTTGATAAGAGAAGGATGCCAGGTTTCATCTTCTCTCTTTTCAGAAGCTACTCTGAATCTGGTGTGAGATCCTTTAGACTAATCTTCTTATGGGCATATATTTTTCATCTTTGTTGATTTGTTTCCATTTTTGTTAGACTTTTCTCAATTTTATTTTCAACATTTCTATTTTTTAAATAAATACCCACCATCACCATTTTTTCAGTTCTAAGAGTTCTTTTTTGTTTTATGATTATTTGTTTTATGACCTTCTGTTCTTATTTTATGAATGCAATATCTTCTTTCGTTCCTCTGAAAATATTAAGTTCCTTCATGTCTAAATTTACTTCTGTTCCTTACACTGTCTCTGCTCCTGTTTTCTGAGTCTACTTTTATGATTGTATGTTTTGGTTTCTTTCTGTCAGCTTAGGTACTTTTCTCAAATATTTGTCAGTTTTTGGCACTCACAAGCATATTAGAACTTCTATGTGTGGGAGTGGCTTGAAAACAAAAGACTTTACTGTAAGACCCCCAGATACAGGTTTCCGTACATTTTTTTTCTGTTTGCTCTGTCAGGTTCCCTGAGATGAATTTCTCAATCTCTTCCTTGGGGGTATAAGCCTAGTACTAGTCTACCCTCCTGAAGGAGTATAGAGAAAAAAAAAATGTCAGGTAGATTTTTACTTAAACTCTCTTTTTGCAGTACATAATTCCCTTCCTTCTTCCCAGTGTCCTTTGGAGCAATACTTGATTCAGAGTATCCAGTAACATCCGTGAAATAGGATGGAACAGTATCTAGAAGACCAACTCCTCTTCATAAGAACTTAACCAACAGTTATTTTCAGCTCTTTATCTCCATTTTCTGAGCAATCTGGGAGATTTTTAGCTTGGATCACCTTAAGTTTAATTGACTCCTTACTCTGTAGCTTTAGATTTTAACAGTGCCCAGTATTCTAAGTCAGTTATTAGTTTTCCATCTACTTTCAATTTTCCAAAATTTTGTTGTTATGTCTAGTCTTCTTTATCTGCTATTGACCTTCTCTCTCCTTTTCATCCTAATATATTTAGTCCTTTTTGTATTTACCCTCATTTTAGTGTGCTTTCTGGGAGTGAGCTAAAAGTACACTACCAATGTGCACTTTGAACTGTCATCCATTATTACAGGATCCATCTCTTTGCCTTTGTCAGCTGTTTATTAAGTATTCCTCTTTCAACCATCTCTCTCAAAACACACACACACATATGCATACACACACTCATATGAAGAAATACACCAATACATTACACACAAAGATTCATTTTCAAACTATCTGAAAGAATACTTTTTTCTAAAACTCACCTTTCTCAAAATACCTGTGTAACCCTGCTTTCATGATTATGAATTCAATGGCCAATGTAAGAAAAATGTTTTTGCAGATAGTTATATTGTATTAATTCTTGGTCATTAACTTTTCCTATTTTGGCCAACACAATAGGTTGAATGGTGTCCCTACAAAAGATATGTCCATATTCTAATCATTTGAACCTCTGAATGTTACCTTGAGATAAAGAGAGCATCCTAGATTATACAGGTGGCCCCTAAATCCAATGACAGTTGTCCTTATTAGAGTCCAGCAAAGGAAGATTTCAGATAGAAGAGAAGACATGAACGCATGGAAGAGAAGGCCACGTGAGGACTGAGGCAGTGGTTAGAGTCATGCAGATGTGAGCCAGTAATGACAAGGATTACCAGAAACCACAGAAGCTAATAGAGGGACATAGAATACATTTTCCCTTATAGCCTCCAGAAGGAACTGACTCTGCTGACACCTTGATATCATACCTCTACTTTCTGGCTTCCAGAACTGTGAGAGAATAAAATTCTGTTATATCAAGCCACCCAGTTTGTTATGATAGCCCTAGGAAATTGACTCTACCCTTTTTCTGCTACTTGAGTAAACAAACTTAAGATCTACATACCCCAAATCCTATTCCCCTGTTGGCCTGAAGTCAGAGGTCCCAATATGGCAGAGCCAAGATGAGGTGGAATGGGAAATACGATTACTCCCCCAAGCCGACTGATTGACATGCAATACTGAAGGAGGTGGCCTGTGTGATTCAAGGAATTTTAACTTCAACAAACTCTTCTTTTCTAATTTATTGAAGTTTAGTTGATTTACTATGTTGTGTTAATTTCTACTGTACAGCAAAGTGATTCAGTTATACATATATGTACATTCTTTTTCATATTCTTTTCCATTGTGGTTTATCATAGAATATTGAATATAGTTCCCTGTGCTATACAGAAGGACGTTGTTATTTATCCATTCTACATATAGTAGTTTGCATCTGCTAACTCCATCCCTCCCCTATCCCCTCTCCTCCTTGGAAACCACAAGTCTGTCGTCTATGTCTGTCAGTCTGTTTCTGTTTTGTAGATAAGTTCATTTGTGTCATATTTTAGATTCCACATGTAAGTGATATCACATGTATATGTCTTTCTCTTTCTGACTTACTTCACTTATGATAATATCTAGGTCTATCCATGTTACTGCAAAAAGGCATAATTATATTCTTTTTTATGGCCGAGTAGTATTCCATTGGACGTGTGTAACACATCTTTTTTATCCATTAATTTTTGGTGGACATTTAGATTGTTTCTATGACTTGGCTATTGTAAATAGGACTGCAATGAACATTAAGATGCATGTATCTTTTTGAATTATAGATTTCTCCGGATATATGCCCAGGAGTGGGATTGCAGGATCATATGGCAACTCTTACTTTTAGTTTTTTGACAAACCTCCATATGGTCTCCATAGTGGCTGCACCAATTTATATTTCCACCAACGGTGTAGGAGGGTTCCCTTTTATCCATACCCTCTCCAGCATCTGTTATTTGTAGACTTTTTGATGATGGCCATTCTGACCTATGTGAGGCGATACCTCATTGTAGTTTTGATTTGTGTTTCTCTAATAATTAGCAATGTTGAGCATCTTTTCATGTGCCCATTGGCCATCTGTATGTCTTCTTTGGAGAAATGTCTATTTAGGTCTTCTGCCCATTTTTTGATTGGATTGTTTGTTTTCTTGATGATGAGTTGTATGAGCTATATGTATATTTTGGAAATTAATCCCTTCTTGGTAGCATTATTTGCAAATATTTTCTCACAGTCTGTATGTTGTCTGTATGTTATGTTTATGGTTTCCTTTGCTGTACAAAAGCTTGGAAGTTTGATTAGGTCCCATTTATTTATTTTTCCTTTTATTTGTATTTCCTTGGGAGATTGAGCAAACTGGTTTTATTGGCTGAGGATAATAGAAGTCTAGAATCAGTATGATACCATACAACTAAACCATACTATTAGTATTACCCCAGGTAAAATTTCTTTTGAGTCTAAATAGCTTGTATCTATCAAATATCAGTTCTATGATCAATGTGTGAGTCATTTTTAAAAATCATGTTTTAATTCAAGCCACTTAGTGATTTAGACTGGAACTATTATAGTTCTTTTAAAAAAATTATTGAAGTATAGTTGATTTACAATGTTATATTAGTTTCAGGTGTATGGCATAGTGATTTAATATTTTTATAGATTTTACTCCATTTAAAGTTATTGCAAAATAATGGATAAATTTCCCTGTGCCGTACAATATATCTTTGTTGCTTATCTACTTTATACATACACAGTAGTTCATATCTCTTAATCCTTTACCCCTATCTTGCCCGATCTCCTTTCCTTCCCCACTGGTAACCACTAGTTTGTTCTCTAAATCTGTGAGGGAGCTGTTACCATTTCAAGCAACACTGAACACATTATATCATTAGTCTATTCAATAGATCATCATGAATTCTTTGGAAATTATTTATCTATCAAAGGAAACATCCTAATGGATTCTATGTAGTGTAATATTCTTCTACAGATATATCTGCTGCACATTTCTGACAATTAGAAAACTACAGAAACATCTTTCACATTTATATCAGGAAGATAAACTGTTATTATATTTAGTTTACCAATAAACAATATCTACTATAGTTGTATGTTCCTTTTTTTACATCTTTATTGGAGTATAATTGCTTTACAATGGTGTGCCAGTTGCTGCTTCAAAACAAAGTGAATCAGTTATACATATACATATGTTCCCATATCTCTCCCCTCTTGCATCTCCCTCCCCCCCCATCCCAACCCTCTAGGTGGTCACAAAGCATCGAGCTGATTACCCTGTGCTATGTGGCTGCTTCCCACTAGCTATCCATTCCATGCTTGGTAGTGTGTATATGTCCATGCCACCCTCCTGCCCTGTCACAGCTTACCCCTCCCCCTCCCCATATCCCCAAGTCCATTCCCCAGCAGGTCCGCGTCTCCATTCCCATCCTACCCCCAGGTTCTTCATGACATTTTTTTCTTAAATTCCATGTATATGTGTTAGCATACGGTATTTGTCTTTCTTTCTGACTTACTTCACTCTGTATGACAGACTCTAGGTCCATCTACCTCACTACAAATAACTCAATTTCATTTCTTTTTATGGCTGAGTAATATTCCATTGTATATATGTGCCACATCTTCTTTATCCATTCATCCAATGATGAACACTTAGGTTGTTTCCATCTCCGGGGTATTGTAAATAGAGCTGAAATGAACATTTTGGTACACGACTCTTTTTGAATTATGGTTTTCTCAGGGTACATGCCCAGTAGTGGGATTGCTGAGTCATATGGTAGTTCTATTTGTAGTTTTTTAAGGAACCTCCATACTGTTCTCCATAGTGCCTGTACCAATTCACATTCCCACCAGCAGTGTAAGAGTGTTCCCTTTTCTCCACACCCTCTCCAGCATTTATTGTTTGTAGGTTTTATGATGATGGCCATTCTGACTGGTGTGAGATGATATTTCATTGTACTTTTGATTTGCATTTCTCTAATGATTAATGATGTTGAGCATTCTTTCATGTGTTTGTTGACAGTCTGTATATCTTCTTTGGAGAAAGGTCTATTGAGGTCTTCTGCCCATTTTTGGATTGGGTTTTTTGATTTTATGTTATTGAGGTGCATGAACAAATGCCAGAGATTTCTGTGCATTCATTTTGTATCCTGCTACTTTACCGAATTCATTGATTAGCTCTAGAAGTTTTCTGGTAGCATCTTTAGGATTCTCTATGTATAGTATCATCTGCAAACCATGACAAGTTTACTTCTTCTTTTCTGATTTGGATTCCTTTTATTTCCTTTTCTTCTGTGATTGCTGTGGCTAAAACTTCCAAAACTGTGTTGAATAAGAGTGGTGAGAGTGGGCAACCTTGTCTTGTTCCTGATCTTAGTGGAAATGCTTTCAGTTTTTCACCATTGAGGATGATGTTGGCTGTGGGTTCGTCATATACGGCCTTTATTATGTTGAGGAAAGTTCTCTCTATGCCTACTTCACGGAGGGATTTTGTCATAAATGGGTGTTGAATTTTGTCAAAAGCTTTCTCTGCATCTATTGAGATGATAATATGGTCTTTCTCCTTCAATTTGTTAATATGGTGTATCACGTTGATTGATTTGCCTATATTGAAGAATCCTTGCATTCCTGGAATAAACCCCACTTGACCTTGGCATATGATCCTTTTAATGTGCTGTTGGATTCTGTTTGCTAGTATTTTGTTGAGG
>NW_020174562.1:77893-78703 GCF_003031525.2 Neophocaena asiaeorientalis asiaeorientalis
ATAATTGCTTTACAATGGTGTGTTAGTTTCTGCTTCAAAACAAAGTGAATCAGTTATACATATACATATGTTCCCATATCTCTCCCCTCTTGCATCTCCCTCCCCCCCCATCCCAACCCTCTAGGTGGTCACAAAGCATCGAGCTGATTACCCTGTGCTATGTGGCTGCTTCCCACTAGCTATCCATTCCATGCTTGGTAGTGTGTATATGTCCATGCCACCCTCCTGCCCTGTCACAGACAGTGTTTCTCCCTCTGCTATATTTTAGAAGAGTTTGAGGAGGATAGGCATATGCTCTTCTCTAAATGTTTGATAGAATTCGACTGTGAAGCCATCTGGTCCTGGGCTTTTGTTTGTTGGAAGATTTATAATCACAGTTTCAATTTCAGTGCTTGTGATTGGTCTGTTCATATTTTCTATTTCTTCCTGATTCAGTCTTGGCAGGTTGTGCATTTCTAAGAATTTGTCCATTTCTTCCAGATTGTCCATTTTATTGGCATAGAGTTGCTTGTAGTAATCTCTCATGATTTTTTTTATTTCTGCAGTGTCAGTTGTTACTTCTCCTTTTTCAATATTTGCCTTATGTATTGACGTGCTCCTATGTTGGGTGCATAAATATTTACAGTTTTTCTATCTTCTTCTTAGTTTGATCCCTTGGTCATTATGTAGTGTCCTCCTTTTTGTCTTCTAATAGTCTTTATTATAAGGTCTATTTTTTCTGATGTGAGAATTGCTACTCCAGCTTTCTTTTGGTTTCCATTTGCATGGAATATCTTTTTCCATTCCCTTACTTTCAGTCTGTATGTGTCC
>NW_020174562.1:79043-127268 GCF_003031525.2 Neophocaena asiaeorientalis asiaeorientalis
ATTCCCTTGTGTGTTATTTGTTGTTTTTCCCTTGCTGCTTTTAATATGTTTTATTTGTATTTAATTTTTGACAGTTTGATTAATATGTGTGTTGGCATATTTATCCTTGGATTTATGGGACTCTGTGTGCTTCCTGGACTTGATTAAGAATTTCCTTTCCCATATTAGGGAAGTTTTCAACTATAATCTCTTCAAATATTTTCTCAGTCCCTTTCTTTTACTCTTCTTCTTCTGGAACCCATATCAAGTGATTTTCGCCATTTGATATTATGTGGAGCTGGGAGGTCTCTTGTGGACCAGTGTCCTGAAGTTGGCTCTCCCACCTCAGTGGCACAGCACTGACTCTTGGCTGCAGCACCAAGAGCCTTTCATCCACACAGCTTAGAATAAAAGGGAGAAAACGTAGAAAGAAGGAAAGAAAGAAGGAAAGAAAGAAAGGAAGAAAGAAAGAAAGAAAGGAAGGAAGGAAGGAAGGAAGGAAGAAAAGAGGGAGGGAAGGAGGGAGGGCGGAAGGAAGGAAGGAAAGAAGGAGGGAAGGAAGGAAAGAAAGAAGATAAAATAAAGTTATTAAAATAGAAAATAATTATTAAGAAAAAAAATTTTTTTTTAAAGAAAAAGAAAAAACGGATGAATAGAACCCTAGGACAAATGGTGGAAGCAAAGCTATACAGACAAAATCTCACAGAGAAGCATACACATACACACTCAAAAAAAGAGGAAAAGGGGAAAAAAATCATAAATCTTGCTCTCAAAGTCTACCTCCTCAATTGGGGATGATTCGTTGTCTATTCAGGTATTCCACAGATGCAGGGTACATCAAGTTGATTGTGGAGCTTTAATCCGCTGCTGCTGGGAGGGATTTCCCTTTCTCTTCTTTGTTCTCACAGTTGCTGGGGCTCAGTTTTGGATTTGGCCCCGCCTCTGCATGTAGGTTGCCGGAGGGCGTCTGTTCTTCGCTCATACAGACGGGGTTAAAGGAGCCACTGATTCGGGGGCTCTGGCTCACTCAGGCCGGGGGGAGGGAGGGGCACGGAGTGCGGGGGGAGCCTGCGGCAGCAGAGGCCGGTGTGACGTTGCACCAGCCTGAGGCGCGCTGTGCGTTCCCCCTGGGGAATTTGTCCCTGGATCTCGGGACCCTGGCAGTGGCAGGCTGCACAGGCTCCCCAGAAGGGGGTTGTGGATAGTGACCTGTGCTCGCACACAGGCTTCTTGGTGGCAGCAGCAGCAGCAGCCTTAGCGTCCCATGCCCATCTCTGGGGTCTGCACTTTTAGCCGTGGCTCGCACCCGTCTCTGGAGATCCTTTAAGCAGCACTCTTAATCCCTCCTCCTCGCGCACCAGGAAACAAAGAGGTAAGAAAAAGTCTCTTGCCTCTTCGGCAGGTCCAGACTTTTCCCCGAACTCCCTCCTGGCTAGCTGTGGCGCACTAACCCCCTGCAGGCTGTGTTCACGCCGACAACACCAGTCCTCTCCTGGCACTCCGACTGAAGCCCGAGCCTCAACTCCCAGCCCTGCCTGCACTGGCGGGTGAGCAGACAAGCTTCTCGGGCTGGTCGGCCCTGATCCTCTGTGCAGGGATCTCTCCGCTTTGCCCTCCGCACCCCTGTTGTGCTCTCCCCCGTGGCTCCAAAGCTTACTCCCTCCGCCACCTGCAGTCTCCGCCTGCAAAGGGGCTTTCTAGTGTGTGGAAAACTTTCCTCCTTCACAGCTCCCTCCGACTGGTGCAGGTCCCATCCCTATCCTTTTGTCTCTGTTTATTTCTTTTTCTTTTGCCCTACCCAGGTACTTGGGGACTTTCTTGCCTTTTGGGAGGTCTGAGGCCTTCTGCCAGCGTTCAGTAGGTGTTCTGTAGGAGTTGTTCCACATGTAGATGTATTTCTGGTGTATCTGTGGGGAGGAAGGTGATCTCAGCATCTTACTCTTCCGCCATCTTCCCCTCGTCCTCCGGTTGTATGTTTTATACACTTTTATCTTTTATCAATGCAGCTATGAAGGCCTAAAAATAAAATGGTCATTATTACTGTTCAGATTTAAAAATATATCCCAGAAGATCTTTTCTGCTTTGCTCTGTAATGTCAGGATGTTTGTGGTTTCACAGATATTTTCTATCATTGTGCTACTAGAAAAATTTGAGTAGAAATCTAGAGCAATTCATTCAACAAATAATTAGTAGACATCTTCTATGAGCTGGTCTTTGTGCTCAGTGCAGGAATCTATTTTAATAGTAGTTTTTATTTTCTTTAAACTTTCTTATTGACTCACTCTCCAAATGTTAATATTAAAACATACACACCAAATTAACATATATCAGCTTTAAACTTTGTGGAAGATCTAAATCTTTTTTCTAAGAACAGAGTCAGGAGAGAGGAATACAATGAGCTTTAAATGTTAAGGAGCATTAAGTATGCCTAGACATTATACATTATAATATTCGAATGTATTGAACTATTATAACTATTATATCTGAATTTAAATAAGTAAGAATTTTATTTAATTCCTGGCATATGGCAGTAAACGTACCAGAGCATGGGAAGATGTATAACATGGGACAGTCACCTAAAAAATGATAAGGTACAGAAATATCTTTTTCTCCTCTCTCTAAGAATTTAGTTTTAGATACAGTTGGTGTCACGTGTGTGTGTGCGTGTGTGTGTGTGTGTGTGTGTGTGTGTGTGTGTGTAGTATGAGAAAGAAAGAGTCTTTGTGTTGTGTAGATCACTTTTGTTTTGGTGTCACAATCCACACTTACCCAAATTTTGTTTAGCTTTCTCAAACCACTTCCATACCAAAGGTTCTACTAGTTTGTTAGCTGTAATTTCTTTATAGCTAGATCAATGGAGGAATACTTACTCCTCCCAAAATAAGCCAGATATTAAACAAAAATCTAAAACTTTCCCTTATAAATTCTCATTTTTGAAGTGTCAGTAGGAAATATGATTTCCAGCTTTGTGTGAATAAATAGATAATAATGGGTAGGTAGAAAATATCACCCATTCAAATGATCACGAGACTGCATTGTTTGATTTAACATTAATTTTTAATTAGTATTTTTGAGAGCCTACTCTGTGCCAAGTACTCTGTCAGTTACTGAGACTGATGCAAATAACTTAAACGTAGTTCTGACCTGGCTCCCACCTTGGTAGAGAAAATCGCAATTTAAAAACCATGACAAAATAAACCTTGTAATGTCTTTGTGGACAGTGTGAGCATCAATGGAGAGCAAACTTTGGGGACATGGATGAAAAGTTTACATTGTAAGTGTAGCAGATGCTTCATTTCCATGCTCACATCCCTTCAGTGAGCTGTATCTTACTTCTAATACCAGCATCTGCATCTCTTGGCCAGATTTGTTTTTTTTCCTGAAGACATTGAAAGGGCACACAGCCCTAATGGTAAGCAAGCCCAAGACATTATCCTCAATCAGTGGCTGGGAGGAGTGTGTAAAGATCTTAGGCTCCTTTTCTCTTAGGTGGGTTAATGCTGTGATGTGTGTTTTACTGTTTCCCAGGTTTCCTGTAGGTTAAACTCTAATCATCCCTTGATAGTGGACCTTTTATTGGCTGCCCCTCCTACCCTGAATGACTCCCCAGCTTTCCTACAAGGTTTTCCTCTACATCTCAAATGAACTTAGTGCACTGAAATCCTGTTACATGTCTGCTTCTGGTGGATATTTGATTATATAAGTGGCTTTAGGAAGCAAATTCTGTGAATAGGAGACTAAAATTGGAACACTTGTGAGACAAATGGGAAAGAAAACTCCCTTTGAAGAGAGTATGTAGGGGAATGATACCCCCTGACATGCTAGAGCATCACATCAACAAGAGTCTCATATGTGGTGACCTGGGATGAGATGTAGGTAGAGGAGGCAGTGGTAGTTTATATGGCATCACCAGCATTTGAGAGGTGTGATGGGGATGAAAATCCTAAGGATCTGGAGTTTGTTGGTTGTTGGGAAGGAAAGTAACCCAAGGAAGGAGAGTAGGACATGCTCAAATCAGCCAATTATTCATTCAGGTCACAGTATGAAGGCCAAAAGATCTTTATTCCAGTATTTACTCCTTATTTCCTGCAGGCAGAGAGCAGATTTGTTGAAAAGCTGGCTTCAGAGCTCATTGTAAAACTAGAATTACCGAAAGTCAGGTTGAAATCCCTGAAGTTGTTCCCTCTACAAACATCCCAGTCAAGGTCATAAATCAGAACACATACCACATACCAGATGGATTAATGTCATATTCAAAGTCTTAAAAGTGGCCAGAACACAAATGGATTATGAGACATGACAGTGGAATATAATAACCTTATTCAAAGAGCAGCCACATTTACATCATTGTGATAGATATGGCATTGTTTGTTTTGCAAAAATATGTTGTATGAACGTAACTTTTTGAGTACTTTATTATATTGAATAGTGCCCCCTCCTCAAAAAAATATATGTCTAAATGATAATCCCTGTTATCTGTGAATGTAATTAACTGCAGATGTAATTAAGGTAAATATTGAGATGGAGTCACACTGGATTAGAGTAGATCCTAAATCCAATGAGAATATCCTTATAAGGAACAGAAAAGGACACACAGGGAAAAAGCCATGTGAAGGCAGAGGCAGGGATTGGAGTTACGTTGCCACAAGCTGAGAAACTACCAGGAACTGGAGGAGGTTAGGAAGGATTCTTTGCTAGTGTCTTCAGATGGAGTATGGCCCTGCTAACACCTTGACTTTGGGCTGCTGTACTCCAGAGATGTGAGAGAATAAATTTCCATTGTTTTAAGGCAATATAGCAAATTTAAATTTCTAGAATAAAAGTGCTGCCTCTGACTTCACTAATTGCAGTTGGTTCTTGTGAATGCCCTAAGGAGACTGAAAACTATCAGTGCAAGTGTGCGTTTTAAGGGGTTGAGCAGGAGTGAGCAGGATAAAAAGCAGGATTGTGGAACATATCCTAGAGCACAATTGCAACTTGGGAGGAAAATTTGTCTTTTATATATTTCTTGAAAGTTACAATCCTCGACATTCATATACATTTTTTATTTAGTTTTAGGACTTAATTGTAGTACCTCTGACACAAACTAGTTATCTAGACATGAATTAACTCACATTCCTTGAGACTTAGTTTTTTTCATACACAAAATGAGGGATTTCAGACAGGAGAAAAAAACCTTTTTGTTCTAAAATAATCTCACTGTGATTTCCTGATACATTTAAATCATACAATCAAAGAACTTTTGTATAAAAGTATTAAATTGATCAATAAAAGTACATGTATAGAGTTGGTCAATTTTGTTTAATTACTGCCACAGCGATCCATTAGTTACCTGTCTTCATTTTATTTTTTTTTAAATTTTATTTATTTAATTTTTAAATTTTAGGTGTTTTAGGTATCCATTCTTTTTTTTTAAAATTAGTTAATTAATTTATTATTTTTGGCTGCGTTGGGTCTTTGTTGCTGTGCGCGGGCTTCCTCTAGTTGCGGTGAGCGGGGCTACTCTTTGTTGAGTGCATGGGCTTCTCATTATGGTGGTTTCTCTTGGTGCGGAGCACGGGCTCCAGGCACGCGGCCCTCCGTAGTGGTGGCTGGTGGGAGTATAGGTGGTCACAAAGCACTGAGCAGATCTCGCTGTACTATGCAGCTGCTCCCCACCAGCAGCCACCAGCTGCTTCCCATTCTACATTTGGTAGTGTATATATGTCCATGCCACTCTCTACTACTCTTTGTTGAGTGCATGGGCTTCTCATTATGGTGGTTTCTCTTGGTGCGGAGCACGGGCTCCAGGCACGCGGCCCTCCGTAGTGGTGGCTGGTGGGCTCTAGAGCGTAGGCTCAGTAGTTGTGGCGCACGGGCTTAGCTGCTCCGCGGCATACGGGATTTTCCCAGACCAGGGCTCGAACTGGTATCCCCTGCATTGCCAGGCAGATTCTTAACCACTGTGCCACCAGGGAAGCCCACTGTCTGTATTTTTATTGCCTACATTCAATCTATTTATCTCCTTTCATTAAGAAGTAGTGATTCAAACACATGGATTCTGTTAACGGTGGCAAAATCAAGTGTTGATTCAACTCTTCCTATTCAGTAGTACAATTGGATTATGTTCAGTACCTTTGATTCTGTGACCTTGTTTACATATTCACTTATAATATTAACAAAAAATCATCACTATGCAGCCTTAATGTTGAGATGAGAAACTTGCTGCTAATAATCAAAGTTTTATTGAGGAACATTAAAATCTCATTGCTTTGTTTCTTATTATTAATGAAGTAAAACAAGTTTGCATCTATATTTGAATATAAAAGCTGACATATGCTAAATAAATTAAGGATATCTCAGTTGGTAATTCAATATATGGAAGATAAACAAATACACATCACTACATTCAGTGTTTTAAAAATTTGCTGTCCATTTCCTGTACAAAAATCTTTTTATCTTCAAATGTATACCCATTATTCCTTTTTTGCCTGTTCTAACTCATAAAAGAGCATTTTGTTTCTCTATTGTATATATAATCAGAAAGCTTTTTTTAAAAAATTTGGAGTATTTTAGATATTGCCTTGTAAATATTCAGTATGTCTAAAAAAATTAGTCATGTGCGTCAGTATTTTTTTTTGCTTTGAGTAAAATCATATAGATTGCGCTGTCCAATATAGTAGTCACTAGCCATATGTGACAATTGAAACTCAAAATGTGGCTAGTCCAAATTGAGATGGGATATATGTGTAAAATGCATAGCAATTTTGAAAATTAAGTACATAAAAAAGGAATGACAATTATCTTAATGACTTTATATTTTATACTGAAATAACATTTTAACTATATAAGTTTAAATAAAATATTGTATTAAACTAATTTCATCTGATCCTTATTTTTTTTTTTTAATGTGGATACTAGAAGATATATACTGAATTATACTCACATTTGTGGCTCATTTGATTTTTCTGTTGGAGAGTGATGGTCCTGTAAATCTTCTGTATGATTTGCAAGCTAGCTTACAAGGAAATAAGTTATAAGAAACGGAGGATAACATGTATTAAATACGTATTATGTATGGGACTTTATCCTATTCCTTTTATATATGATCAATTCTCACAAAATCTTCTGAGAATGATGTCATTATTTTCCCCATTTTACTGTTAAGTATTCTAAACCTTAGATTGGTTAGTTAAGTTTTATTTTTTAAAACAGGTCTAGTTAAAAGTAAAGTCAGAAGCCAAATCATGTATTATCTGCTACTTGCAAGTTTCTTAGATTTAATAAATTTAATTTCTTATTTTTTCAACATCTTTATTGGAGTATAATTGCTCCACAGTGGTGTGTTAGCTTCTGCTATATAACAAAGTGAATCATCCATATGTATAGACTATCCCCATATCCCCTCCCTCTTGCGTCTCCCTCCCACCCTTCCTATCCCACTCGTATAGGTGGTCACAAAGCACTGAGCAGATCTCGCTGTACTATGCAGCTGCTCCCCACCAGCAGCCACCAGCTGCTTCCCATTCTACATTTGGTAGTGTATATATGTCCATGCCACTCTCTCACCTTGTCCCAGCCCACACTTCCCCCTCCCCGTGTCCTCAAGTCCACTCTACACGTCTAGGTTCTTCAGAGTCTTTTTTAAAATTTTTAGATTCCATACATATGTGTTAGCATACAGTATTTGTTTTTCTCTTTCTGACTTACATCACTCTGTATAACAGACTCTAGGTCCATCCACCTCACTACAAATAACTCAATTCTGTTTCTTTTTATGGCTGAGTAATATTCCATTGTATATATGTGCCATATATTCTTTTTTTTGTGTGTGTGTTTCGTGGGCCTCTCACTGTTGTGGCCTCTCCCGTTGTGGAGCACAGGCTCCGGACCCACAGGCTCAGCAGCCAAGGCTCACGGGCCCAGCCGCTCCATGGCATGTGGGATCCTCCCGGACCGGGGCATGAACCCGTGTCCCCTACATTGGCAGGATGACTCTCAACCACTGCGCCATCAGGGAAGCCACCATATCTTCTTTATCCATTCATTTGTCCATGGACACTTAGGTTGCTTCCATGTCCTGGCTACTGTAGATACTGCTGCAATGAACATGGTGGTACATGACACTTGTGAATTAAGGTTTTCTCAGGGTATATGCCCAGTAGTGGGATTGCTGGGTCATGTGGTAGTTCTATTTGTAGTTTTTTAAGGAATGTCCAAACTGTTTTCCATAGTGGCTCTATCAATTAACATTCCCGCCAACAGTACAAGGGGATTCCCTTTTCTCCACACCCTCTCCATCATTTATTGTTTGTAGACCTTTTGATGATGGCCATTCTGACTGGTGTGAGGTGATACCTCATTGTAGTTTTGATTTGCATTTCTCTAATGATTAGTGACTTTGAACATCCTTTCATGTGTTTGTTGGCAATCTGTATATCTTCTTCGGAGAAATGTCTATTTAGGTCCTCTGCCCATTTTTGAATTGGGTTGTTTGTTTTTTGATATTGAGCTGCATGAGTTTCTTGTATATTTTGGAGATTAATCCTTTGTCAGTTGTTTTGTTTGCAAATATTTTCTATCATTCTGAGGGTTGTCTTTTCATCCTGTTTATGGTTACCTTTGCTGTAAAAAGCTTTTAAGTTTCATTAGGTCCGATTTATTTGTTTTTGTTTTTATTTCCCTTCCTCTAGGAGGTGGGTCAAAAAGGATCTTGCTGTGATTTATGTCATAGAGTGTTCTGCCTATGTTTTAATCTAAGAGATTTATAGTGTCTGGCCTTACATTTAGATCTTTAATCCATTTTGAGTTTATTTTTGTATATGGTGTTAGGGAGTGTTCTAATTTCATTCTTTTACATGTAGCTGTCCAGTTTTCCCAGCACCACTTATTGAAGATGCTGTCTTTTCTCCATTGTATAATCTTGCCTCCTTTATCAAAAATAAGGTGACCATATGTGTGTGGGTTTATCTCTGGGCTTTCTATCCTGTTCCATTGATCTATATTTCTGTTTTTGTGCCAGTACCATATTGTCTTGATTACTGTAGCTTTGTAGTATAGTCTGAAGTCAGGGAGCCTGATTCCTCCAGCTCTGTTTTTCTATCTCAAGATTGCTTTGGCTATTCAGGGTCTTTTGTGTTTCCATATAAATTGTGAAATTTTTTGTTCTCTTTCTGTGAAAAATGTTGGTGGTAGTGTGATAGGGATTGCATTGAATCTGTAGATTGCTTTAGTAGTATAGTCATCTTTCTTGTATCATCTTTAATTTCTTTCAGCAGTGTCTTATAGTTTTCTGCAAATATAACAAAGTGAATCATCCATATGTATAGACTATCCCCATATCCCCTCCCTCTTGCGTCTCCCTCCCACCCTTCCTATCCCACTCGTATAGGTGGTCACAAAGCACTGAGCAGATCTCGCTGTACTATGCAGCTGCTCCCCACCAGCAGCCACCAGCTAAGTGTCTTATAGTTTTCTGCATACAGGTCTTTTGTCTCCTTAGGTAGGTTTATTCCTAGGTATTCTATTATTTTGTTGTTGCAGTGGTAAATTGGAGTGTTTCTTTAAGTTCTTTTTCAGATTTTTCATCATTAGTGTATAAGAATGCAAGAGATTTCTGTGCATTAATTTTGTATCATGCTACTTTACCAAATTCACTGGTTAACTCTATTTTTTTTTGGTGGCACTTTAGGATTCTCTATGTATAGTGTCATGTCATCTGCAAAGTGACAGCTTTACTTCTTTTCCAATTTGGATTCCTTTTATTTCTTGTTCTTCTCTGACTTCTGTGGCTAAAACTTCCAAAACCATGTTGCATAATACTGATTTGGTAGTGTATATATGTCCATGCCACTCTCTCACCTTGTCCCAGCCCACACTTCCCCCTCCCCGTGTCCTCAAGTCCACTCTACACGTCTAGGTTCTTCAGAGTCTTTTTTAAAATTTTTAGATTCCATACATATGTGTTAGCATACAGTATTTGTTTTTCTCTTTCTGACTTACACTTCTGTGGCTAAAACTTCCAAAACCATGTTGCATAATACTGGTGAGAGTGGGCAACCTTGTCTTGTTCCTGATCTTAGAGGAAATGGTTTCAGTTTTTCACCATTGAGAACGATGTTGGCTGTGGGTTTGATTTGAGAAGGATAGGTGTTAGTTCTTTAAATGTTTGATAGAATTCACCTGTGATGCCATCTGGTTCTGGGCTTTTGTTTGTTAGACGATTTTTAATCACAGTTTCAATTTCAGTGCTTGTGATTTTTCTGGGTTTTTTTTCTTTCTTCCTGCTTCAGTCTTGGAGGGTTGTGCTTTTCTAAGAATTTGTCCATTTCTTCCAGGTTGTCCATTTTATTGGCATATAGTTGCTTGTAGTAATCTCTCATGATCCTTTGTATTTCTGCAGTGTCAGTTGTTATGTCTCCTTTTTCATTTCTAATTCTATTGATTTGAGTCTTTTCGTTTTTATTCTTGATGAGTCTTGCTAATGGTTTATCAATTTTGATTATCTTCTCAAAGAACCAACTTTTAATTTTATTGATCTTTGCTATTGTTTCCTCCATTTCTTTTTCATTTATTTCTGATCTGATCTTTATGATTTATTTCTTTCTGCTAAGTTTGGAGGTTTTTTGTTCTTTCTCTAATTGCTTTAGGTGTAAGATTAGGTTGTTTATTTGAGATGTTTCTTGTTTCTTGAGGTAGGATTGTATTGCTATAAACTTCCCTCTTAGAACTGCTTTTTCTGCATCCCATAGGTTTTGGGTCATCGTGTTTTCATTGTCATTTGTTTCTAGGTACTTTTTGATTTCCTCTTTGATTTCTTCAATGATCTCTTGGTTATTTAGTAGTATATTGTTTAGCCTCCATGTGTTTGCATTTTTTTACAGTTTTTTTTTTTTTCCTGGAATTGATATCTAGTCTCATAGCATTGTGGTCGGAAAGATACTTGATATGATTTTAATTTTCTTAAACTTACCAAGACTTGATTTGTGACCCAAGCTATGATCTATCCTGGAGAATGTTGCAGCAGCACTTAATAAGAAAATGTATTCTGTTGTCTTTGTATGGAATGTGCTATAAATACCGATTAAGTCTATCTTCTTTAATGTGTCATTTAAAGCTTGTGTTTCCTTATTTATTTTCATTTTGGATGATCTGTCCATTGGTGAAAGCGGGGTGATTAATCCTAATCTTGATTGTAGGTTTTTCTGTTTCAGCACTTTAAATATGTCCTGCCACATGCTTCTGGATTGCAGAGTTTTTGCTGAAAGATCAGGTATTAACCTTATGGGAATTCCCTTGTACATTATTTGTTACTTTTCCCTTACTGTTTTAAATATTTTTTCTTTGTATTTAATTTTTGATAGTTGATTAATATGTGTCTTGGCATGTATTTATCCTGTATGGGACTCTCTGCACTTCCTGGACTTGACTGACTATTTCCTTTCTCATATTAGGGGAGTTTTCAACTATAATCTCTTCAAATATTTTCTCAGTCCCTTTCTTTTTCTCTTCTTCTTCTAGGGACCCTATAATTCAAATGTTGGTGCATTTAATGTTGTCACAAAAGTCTTTGAGACTGTTCTGAATTTTTTTCATTCTTTATTCTGCTCTGCAGTAGTTTTTTCCACTATTTTATCTTCCAGGTCACTTATCCATTCTTCTGCCTCAGTTATTCTGCTATTGATTCTTTGTAGATAATTTTTAATTTCATTTAATGTGTTGTTCATCATTGTTTGATCGTTCTTTAGTTTTTCTAGGTCCTTGTGAAACGTTTCTTGTATATTCTCCTTTCTATTTCCAAGATTTTGCATCACTATCATTACTCTGAATTCTTTTTCACGTAGACTGCCTATTTCCTCTTCATTTGTTTGGTCTGGTGGGTTTTTACCTTTCTCCTTCATCTGCTGTGTATTTCTGTGTCTTCTCATTTTGTTTAATGTACTGTGTTTGGGGTCTCCTTTTCTCAGGCTGCAGGTTCATAGTTCTTGTTGTTTTTGGTGTCTGCCCCCAGTGGCTAAGGTTGGTTCAGTGGGATGTGTAGGCTTCCTGGTGGAGTGGACTAGTGCCTGTGTTCTGGTGGATGAAGCTGAATCTTGTCTTTCTGGTGCACAAGACCACATCTGGTGGTGTGTTTTGTGATGTCTGAGAACTTAGTATGATTTTAGGCAGCCTCTCTGCTAATGGGTGGGGTTGTGTTCCTTTCTTGCTATTTGTTTAGCATGGGGTGTCCAACACTGGAGCTTGCTGGTCGTTGAATGGAACTGCATCTTAGCATTGAGATGGAGATCTCTGGGAGAGCTCTTGCCGATTGATAATACCTGGGGCTGAGATGTCTCTGGTGGACCAACGTCCTGAATTTGGCTCTCCCACCTCAGAGCCTTGGGTCCCACAGCTGGCCAGAGTACTAAGACCCTGTGAGCCATATGCCTGGATAAGATGGGCTATGAGTTGGATGTCAGCCACTGCCCTGTTGTAACTCTGTCTCAGCTGTCTCCAAAGGTCACCCAGATATATTGGGTTATTCCACCATTCCTCAGAACTTGCACATGACAGTCTTGGATTTGTAGATGTCCTCCTGATACTCTTCATTGAAATACCTTGACTTCATGATGGTGAGAGATATGCTAATAGTGTTGGTTCTCTTCAGTTCAGTGACTGGGACAGTCTAAGCCTTTATGTGGCCAAGTCAGGAGCAGCTGTGCAGTGGTCCCAAAGTAATAACATGTCAGATTCCAAGAAGGCTTTCTGCAGTGCCTGAGCAGTATTCCCAAGCAGCCAGTCCACTCAGCTGCAGCATTCTGACTGGGGATCTCTGTGGGACCCTCAAATCAGGATTTCTGCCTGCCCTAGAGCCAAACTTGCCCACCCAGGCAAGGAGCAGAGGAGAGCATCTTCTGGCTCTGTCTCATCAGAGGAGTGGACACCTGGAAGCTGTGCAGCCAACAGCCTGGGAGCTCACAAATTTAATTTCTAGTAGAAGATGTCAGAGATTGTTGTTGTCTTCAGTATCTACTTTCCCACTTATTATAGTAATAGAATTCTTAATTTTTGTTGGGCCCTGATTTCCAACCCACTTGCAGTTCTATATAATGTACGACTAAGGGATGCAAGCAGATGGGAATCTTCCTCAGGGAATCTACTTCAGAATGATGATGTGTGTTCTTTGCCTCTTCTTCTTTACCCCTTTCTCCTTGAATGTGTGATGCCTGGAGTCAAAGCAATTAGTTTGGACTTTAAGACTTTGGGATAATAACACTCCTAGGATAAGATTACTTGAGTTTCTGGAAATGTCACACAGAAGAATTGGCATAAAAACAGTTGGATGATTTACCTCAAGACTTCCACATGTGAGAACAGTAAAAATAGATATTGTTGAAGGTATTGATATGCTTGGTCTTTGTGATTTTTAAATATGCTTAATCCTACTTGATAGCAATAATAACGAAATAGCCGTTAAAATGGAATGAAAAGTATTTCTGTAATAGGTTTCAATTTTTGGATAAACAGTAACTGAAAAGTCTGAAGAATAATGATAACTTGGCAGTAGAAAATGGGAACGTTTTAACCAAGGGACTTGTAGGGCTTTCTGGCCATGGTAAGAAGCAGAGGGGCAGAAAAGGGGATAAAAGAATTTAACAAAATACAAATGACAAGCAAAAGATACAACCTGACATAGTTGCTCTACAATTGTGCCTAAAACCCTTTAGTATCTCAGAGACATCTTTCATTCTTACCTTAACTAGTGCCATTTGGTGTTCAGATCTCCTTCCCACATCATCTTGAGCTCAGAGATGGCATAAATACACCCGAAAGTGGTAAATATATGCTATAAGCAGGAACAAGTTCAGTACTTTCTCTACTATACTTTAGGTTAACAGAAGCATATAAAATGAAGGATAACAGAAGCAGATAAAAATGTCCATTCCTGATCTGTCTCAACCGTATAAATAAGGGAAAATGAACAAAATCCATGAGAGGAGACTCCGCTTTTCTACCACGGCTATACAAAAGTGTAGAGCTGGTAACCAATACAAAAATGCCAACAATAACTGATACCTCCAAATGTAAAGTGGACAGCTCGAAAAATGGGGAAACTATTCATTTTATTTTGCTACTTGCTCAAGACTTGATTTTCATTTTTCGCACTTTTAGGTCATCATTTTGCCCATGAAGATTTTCATTAAACTTTCATCTGACAGGCAGGTCTTCAAACCTGGAATTAGTTCCGTAATAGGAATCCTTGCTTGAGGCTCTATCTGCATTTCTAAGTCAGAACATTGCTCATGATTTTTGCCAGAGGGAATTTTTAGAGGTTGGTACAGATTCTGGTTTAAGGACACTCTCCTAGTCTTTTCCCTCCATCCAAACCTTTCCGTTCAGTCTTACTGAATTTATTTAAGCAGTCTTGCTCTTCTGGACTTTAAGCTGAGGAATAAGAATAAGTAAACATAGATATTGACCACTAGAGATGGTATTACCTACCATGACTTCCTTGAAATATAAAGCAGTGTTGAGACTAAACAGTGTGATTTTAAGGAAGTTCACAAAATCTATTAACTGAGTTAAATTTATAAGTTACTAACTCTCAGTGGCCTGCAGAAATTGTTTTCTTTTTAATTTTTTTACTAATCTAATTACATTATTTTCTTTATATATGTTATGTACCAAAATAAAACTTTCTCTTAAAGAAACTGGAAACTAAAAGCAGATAAAATGAAAATTTATTTGGGATATTTTTCTATACCCAATACTGTATTCAAGGCTGACATATTTAAGAGATGAGAATATTCCTTCGGAGTGTAGAGTAGGCAAAAATCCAAGCATGGTGTGACTCTCTAACTTAAGAAAACTGGGTTAAGCCTTTAAAAACTAAGGAGCAAACAAAATGAACACAATGATTTAGAAAATACTCTACCTGTTTTCCCTCGGTTATCTTAATGTTTTAAAGACATTGGTCCTGCACAGATGGTGCTCCTGAAACAATGCTGTCTGCTTAAGGGTTTAATATAATTGTGAAATTCAGCATTCCTGGGATATAGCTACATTTCTCAGAAAACCTATAAATATTTCTCAGATGACTTTGAATATAAGAAGTGACTCCAAGCTAATGAAAATTGAATGGGGGCTGGAGTTTTTCCCCAAAGCCTAATGTTTAGAATTTTAATCTACCGAATTCAGTCAGCCCTAATTAGAGGACTTCAGCACTACACAGACATCAATCACCATGTTATGACTCTGGGGAGGCACGTGTGTGTAATTAATCACCATGCATACCTGCCATTTCTTCTTTTCCCTTGTGAAGATCAGTAGGGAAAGAGATGAGTAGAGTTACCACATTGTGTAAAAAGTGCCACATCTTAGCGGCTCAATTATTTTACTTTCCCAGAAGAAGAGCCTTGCTTTAAAAAATTGCTAATGTTCATTTTTTCCATTCTTCTAGTATACACACTCATGGGCATTTTCTTCTTCTAGCCTGAAAACTGCAGAGCTATTTCCCTAGGTAGGGAGCAGAGGGTGGGAAATTTACTGACTGTCTTATGAAGAGTGTGCTGTTCTGCCTCAAAGGACAGAGTTCCCCCATGTGAATCCCCAGTGTTTATCCATGAAACACCTGTCTTTTCTTTGAAGACTTCCGTCAAAGTACTGAGAGAATCTGACCTTTCTTAACTTATGAGATAATGACAAGACTGCCAAACATGTGCTGTCTCATAATTGCTCTTACAGATCTGTGCTATAAGCTATGATTAAATACCAGGAGAAAGGTCATGAAAAGATAAAACATAGAAAATGGCTTATTTATGGAAATTAATGAATTTAGAATTCTGTAGCACCTATGATAAACTACACATACAGTGAGACAATAAGTGTTAATGAACTTTAAATGTTGAAGAATATTTTTCTGCTGGGCCATCAGCAAGTTTGGGTATGAGTGGCAGATTTTGCATATTAAATGCTGATATTTGTACTCTGCAGGACAATAATGAGAAAAGGGGTGGAGTTGTCTTTCACTGTAAAATAATAAAGAATAAAGGACTCTAGTCTCTAGTTTCCCAAGGGAATTGTATTCTTTAAGTTACTCAGCTCAAATGTAATTGTGTCTCATCCAAATTTCAAATTCAAAAATTTTCCCTTCAAACAAATCAGAGGAGGCAGAAACAACATACACCACTGGGTCCAAGGTTCAAAAACCATTGGAAGTATCAGAGTGGACCATAAAGATAGAGCAAAGAAACTACTGGACTTGGAACAAAATTTGCTTTTGTGGCAACTCTTCACTGTAGGTAAAACAATGCATCTTAAGGCCATGACACAATTTTGGGGGCCTTTGACCTGAAGGCAAGTCAAGAGGTTCCTAAAGCTCTGAGAGGCAGCTGGTAAATGAGAAAGCTTATATCTGAGAACAGGAACAAATAGACCTCTGGTTAAAAGCCCCAAAATTAATGCAGCAAGAGAAAATGCAAATCAGAAATTGTTCAAAGATAAAAGTGATGGTAGCAGAAGCAGAGTACTAGGAATTTGAGTTGTGTGTTAGAATTTGGACTCAAAGACAATTAAATGAGCCTTCCTTATGCAAAGAAAGGCAAGCACAAAATTTTAGAAAAGGACTTAAAAATCAAACCATGATTGGATATTCTGCTTCTGCCTATCTGAGGCTAGGTTAATTCCTGAATCGTTAATTAGAAGGAAGCGTATCTATGTTACCAAGTCTCTTGACATTGCAATTTTGACAATTGAGGATCCAAGGGAAAAGTCAAGAAGAAAATGCCAGTCATGCAATCTTAGCAAATTTTATTTTTTTGGCTCCAACCCTTTACAGGAAAGCAGATTGTGATGAATCCAAAGTCTGTTTCAGGCAGGAAAATATTTGGGATTACATTAGCAAGAAAAGGTTGCAGATGATATCAGAAATTTATTTTTTAAAACATAATTGATATGAATTCAGGTATATGTCAAGTAGCTAGCAGAAAGAGGGATGATCAAATTTGTGTAAAACATTAAAATGAAGACATGAGCTAATATTTTGTGATCTAACTTTTAAAGCAATTTCCCGCTTGAATTTCAGGAAAGGATTTAGAAAGGACTTAGTTCCAAAAATTTTTAATAAAAATACTATAAGGTTACCAATTTTTCCTTTGAAACAATAGGACAGAATCAACCTTCTTCTTTGTAGAAAAATAATCTACTTATGATTTCTAAGTAAAGGCAGCAACAGAAAAAGTTAAATAGCAAGAATGTTACCAGTAGTGCTAAGGAAACATTTTATGAAATGAGGAAAAGCAAAGACAATGTCTGATTGCCTGCACCTTTAAAGACAAAAGCATTGAAAAGGAGAATGATGAATTATGTTGTTTGAGAGATTTTTTTCTGTAGAGTACTCATGTTTTAGGTCATCCTTTCATCCAATAGTGCTGATTCATCAGTTTGAAGAAATTAATAAATTCAATGCCAGGTTTGGTATCACGTTCTTTGTGGGAGCTCAGTAAACATTAATCAAGGGAGCCGATGAGAATTTACAAAGGAGAAAAACAGTATCATCCACCTATTTGTGACATACAATAAAAATTGTAGTAGCCCTGGCATTTAAAATATGGGCTACATGTGGCAGTCTTTCTAATTTTGGTGACCCTGTTTCAAGGGCAAGTTGACTTCTTTGATAGATGGATAATTCTATCTTGAATTTCTAATCACATTACTCTGCAAAGTTCCCTTTAAAGAAAAAGAAGTACCTAAAGTACCAACAGTTATGTCTATGCAAAATGTCAAATGGAGTTAACATCTTTCTAAATTATAAAAATGATATTGGTACCTCTTCAGTACTCAGGTTGCAATTATTAGATCTGAAGATTTAATGTGTTCAGTTACTCATTTTGGTAATTCAATAGATAAATATTTAGGGAACTTACTGTGAGCCAGGCTATCAAAAATAAATGAATACCACCTCCTTCAATTATTAAAATTATCATTATTACTTAGTGCATTGCATACTAATGAGGTAGTAGGATGAGGGAGAGGGCTAGGGGGACACAGTTCCCATAAGAAGAAAGGTAGGAGAGGAAAATAACATTCAGACATTCTGAAGGTACTTTCCTATACCTCATTTCACTTAGTCTTTAACCTTTACATCACCCCACTGAGATAGGTGTGACTACCTATCTTCCCTATATATTTTTTTCTTTATATTTCTTTTTTAACAAATGAAAAATTCTTTGCTTAAAGTTATGTGATTCTCCTAGCAATTAAATTATGTAGCTAGGATTTGAAGCTGTGTCTATTTTACTTCTGATATAGTATATCAGTATAACTATAGTGGTTATAATTTTAACTACATTGCCTTAGGATCTAAGGGGAACACTTCTACTATGACATCCCTACTGAACCGTGTTATATCATTCCTAGCTATAAAACAGACTAATGGTTCCAGGAACCCATAACAACAAGTTTGAACTAATGGCCCGTTTTGCTCAATGACACAGTCATTTCAAATCCCACTGTTTACCATTACTTATTGTGGGAAATATTTGTAATTTCCAGAAACCAAGCATCCTAGTTAATGCATTATCACCTGAACTCTAATTTCCTTACTATCTTGGACATCTAATCTGTTCCCATTTTTTATCCCTTTTGAGAAGGTCAAGATTAAAGCACTGTGCCCTTGGAATCTCTGAACCAGTAATTAACAACCCATAAATCTTCAGTCTTTTACTTATGCTCACCTCCTGAACCTATCTAAAATTAAACTCTCTGCTGAGGATAATGCTTTCCCTGCATCCCTCAGATCTAGGAGGTAGATAGGATGTCCTCAATTTTTAAAAGCTTTATTTTAAGCATTTCAATTTTCTACTACACTTCTTATTGATTCATTTTATTTATTCTACCATATTTATTTTCTTCCTTCATCAACACCATCTTTCCTGCACTTCCATTTTCACTCAATTTATATACATTGAGCTATCGTTAAAATGACTGCATTGAAAACATTCACAATTCCCTTTCCCAGTCAACCTCCATCATCTTTGAATGCAGGGTCCTCCGTCTCTGCACGTGCCACAAAACTGCTGGCTGTAGCTGGGGGGAGATATCACAAGCATGGTGTTCCGTTTCACTAGTAATTCAAAACTGCAAACAAATACTAGCACTACCAAGTAAACCTACTATTTTTTGTTGGTACATTTTCCTTTATCTTCCAAGTTTTTACCACCTCTCTTTCCCACCATCCTTTACTCTCATGTAATGATTTCACTTCATGTTTCATTGAGAAAATAAAACCTAACACTGAAAAAGAACATTTTTTTCAACTAATACATCTATAATCCAACATAATTTTGTATCTTCCATCTGCCTTCTCTCTTATTCCATTACTTTTATCTAAATCCCTTCTTTATCCTTGGTTCTGGATAATATTCATTTGATTTTAGTCAAAATTTTAGATTATTCTCTATTCATCACTCTCTTCTAAATCATCAAATTATCCTGCTCCACTAGATTATCAACATTAGCTGATCTAGTGTCTCCTACTAAGTGAATTATAACTCCACTGTAAAACAAACAAACAAACAAATTAATCCTTGATGACACAACCCCTCCAGTGATGGGTCATTTTCTATTCCTCTTCATAGAGAAAATATTCAAAGCATCTTCTACAATTTGTGTCTGATTTTCTCATTTTCTGTTTACTTGTCAACCAATTTTAGTTGTGCTTCTGTCCCCACAACTACTGAGACTATACTAACCTAGGTGATAAAAAAACAGCACATTGCCAAACTTACCAATATTTCTTTAGCCTCATCTTACTTGAAGTCTCATCAATACCCCCTTCTTTCTGGGATGGGTCCTCTCTTGGATTCTTTCATATCGCATATTCCTGACTTTCCTCTTCTCTCTCCTTTTCCCTCCTTCTTAGGCTCTCTTTTCAGGATATACCTACTTAAATGTGCCCCAGAGGTTAATCTGGAGGACTTTAGTTCTTTTCTATCTACCCTCCACCCCAGTGATGATTACATCCAATACCAAGGCTATAAATAATATTTTTATGTGATGATTATGCAGTTTATATGTTCAGATGGCTAATTCAATAATTTATTATACATCTTTAGTTGGATATATAATAGGCATCTCAAACTTAGCATGTCCAATAGGCATTGCATCTTGTATCCCTTCCCAGGAGTCCCCTTCTCAGTAAATAACACTGCAGAGCCCACAACTTGGAAACACCCTTTATTTTTCTCACTCGTGTTTTCGTCATCCAACCCATCATTACGTGCTTTTAGGAATAACTCAAATATTTCCAAATATACCAATTTTCCCGCCTCAATTTCTAGGCCCCATTCAATCAGTGTTTTCGTATAGTATTTAGAATGACAGTTTTTTTTTTATAAATCCAATCAAATAATGCCTCTTTTCAGCTATAAAATTCCTCAATGACTTCACATTTTTAAAAGCATAAAATCCAAACTTCTTACTACAGCCTTTAGGCCTACCAGCTGTCTCACCTGATTCTGAACTCTTCTCATTCACTATCATACAATCATATCATACAGGCTCTTTTTGTTCCTTTTCCTTGCTTCAGGGCCCTAGCTCTTGCCCTTTCTATTCTTTGCCAGGAATGTTTTCTTAGGGACCTCCCAGTACTGATTCCTTTGTGTTTCTTGTCTCTCAGCTCATGTCTCATCTGTAGAGAAGCTCTTCATTTTCACACAATGAAAATCCTTCCCCATGATTCCATCACATCATCTTGTTTATTCATTTTATTTCAAAATATGTTGTAACATTATTTTTCTTTTCCATTTAAATTTAAATTCAGTCAGAATAAGGGTCTTGTCTACCCTGACAAGATGAGACGTAAAGTTCTCTTGCCTAGAAGCGTCACTTGCACGTAGTAGGTACTCAATAATGATTTGTTAAAGAGCGAGTCAGTGGATATGTCATTCCCCAGGATCATCAGTAAAGGAAATATAAATGCTAGACAAAAGAGACTGTGATGCCCAAAATTCAAAAGCTTGTTACAATTTTCATAAGGATTAATCTTTATAAGTGTGATAATGAAGAATGTTGCTATTTCTAGGATGTCAACAGAGGCAGCTAATAGTGCAGAATGTGGGCAAGATGAGTCTCAGAAGTGAGACTTGGAAGGTCCAAAAGAGCTAATTTTTTACTTCAGAAATTCTAATTTTTAAAATTCCATTTTCTTACCATTTTTGGAAACATCTCATGTTTCTTAAAAGAGTAACTGGAGCCACATTCTGTACACTAAATCCATGTTTTGATTTAATCCCATAGCACATGTGATGGGGATGGAGATAGTTACATCAATGGACTTTCTGTTTACTTATAAGCTTTCCTATAAATCCATGTCAGAGATGCTACTATGCTTTTAACTCTAAATTAATTAATCTCCCTTTACCACTTTATAGATTTATTCCTTTCTTGGTGTCCAAAACCTTTAAACTCTGATTTTGTTTTGAAAATAATAAATCATTCTAGAGAATGGATGAAAGATTTGTTAAGACAGTGGCTGGTAAAAGAGACCTAGAAATGCGAGGGTATGCTTCACAATGGTAACCCTCCGTTTCCCAAAAGTATAAGTGCAGGTATATTGATTAACCCAGAATCTAAATTTATTGTTCAGATGCCCAATGATGATCCTGGTTCAATTATTTAAAGAGGTTTTTTGGAAGACAGTTCTTCATGGATCTCTCATGTTTCTGCCTGTCTTGCTAACAAGGCACTAACTGCCCTTTTTCCAGATTCTTTTCAAGGATGTCTGTATAGAAAACAACCTTGAGAAATAGTGATGGTGTCTCCCTCTGAAGCACTAAAAATGATTGAAGTTGCCTATGCTCCGGGTTCTTCTTTTGTAATGAAACATGATACTTGTGCAGTTATCATCAGGCCCTGTTTTCATTACCATGTGAGAATTTGGGCTTGGCAGCTGAGGCAAAGTGCTGAAATTTTGGTTACTGCTATTTCTTTGAGTTATCAACTCTCCTTTTTCTCTAGCCTAGGAGCTGTGTGTCTTTTACCAGCATCTATATAGTGATGACAGGCTAAATTGTTTGCTCGTGAGTAGGTTAAAATTTCAGATCCTTCGTGGTTCTTGATAGTCATCAGTATTTATCTAGTAGTCTACGAGCTCATCAATGCCATTTGTTTCTTATGTGACAATATCTGTTTATCTCTTGTTATTAACTATTTGCATAACATTACACCACTATTTGTATTTTATAGAACAAATTCCATTAAAGTGAAATTTGATAGTACTATATTAATATCTACCACTCTCTATTTTCTTTCTGTCTTTTAAAAATTAACCTTGACTTTTTGTTTTATTTGCTCTATTATTAAAAACATGCAAAAATAACAATTTGTGTTTTGAATTAAGTTTAGGAATTATTGTTTTGGAGATGTGTTCCCACAAAATACTAAAATGTTTGCTCTGATAAAAATTACGTTGGGTAAATTTGAGCATTTTCTGTACAAAATATTGTAATTTGAGAACTTCTGTGCCTTTAGTCTGGATAAACCTCAGAATGAGTTAGTTTAATGAAAAAATTCAGTCTCTGTTACATAGCAAACTGACTTAGAAACACATAAGTTGAAATATACCACAAACAAAATTGTTATCAAATCAGTAGTAGTTCTTCACAGCTTCATAAGGTATGGCCATTTAACTACACTGACTGTAACATTTCTCCATGGTTTGTTTGTTCATCTATTTATTCATTCATTTGGGAGAACTCAAACTGAATGAGATACATGGACTTTCTGTTATTAGGCCTTCAGATGGAAAAATAGAGTCTTATTTGCCCAGAAATGCATATATATATATCCCTTTATGTATAACTTCCTATGTGGACTCACTAGATGTTTTCACATTCATAATTAATTGAATAAAAGTACATTCCAACAACTCATCAAATTTAAACAATAAGAAAAAGAACTTCTGTAAGTGTGTACATTCAAACAAAAGGTTTTCTGTCCTAGAATTTAGATCTTCAGAGGAAATTGGATTGGAATAATAGGAAGGGCCATCCAATGACTTCAAAATATATGATTGTCCTGATGGTTTACTAAGAAATTTGCATTCCATAAATTTAGCCATGTATGAGAGTAAGCAATCAGATCATACATGTGTAAGAGGACTCAGAATTCAAATCACAGTAATCTTGAGAGTGATATTAGGGAAGCCCAATTTGAATTTAATAAATCAAAATTTGATCAAGCATGTATCAAACTGTCTTAGTCCATTAGTGTTGCTATAAAAAAATAACACAGAGTCGGTAGCTTATAAACAACAGAATTTTATTTCTCACAGTTCTGGGGGCTGAGATGTCCAAGATTGGGGCGGTAGAGCGTGGCAAAGGCCCACTTCCTGGTCCATAGCCTGTGCCTTCTCTCTGAATCTCTGTAGGGTCTCTTTTATAAGAACACAAGTTCTTATAAAACTAGCTGGCTGAATCCCCCTGATGACAAATTACCTCTCAAAGGACCTACCTCCTAATACCACCATAATGGACATTAGGATTTCAACATCTGAATTTGGGGGGGAAATATTCAGACCATAGCACAAGCCAAGTTTAGAGACTGAAGCCTCTGTTATTTCTAACATACAAAAACAATTTACCAAATGCTTACTATGTGTGAAACATTGTATATAAAATAATGATCAAAACCAGTAAGAACCCTGACTTCCTGGAGCTTGCAATTCAATCCACATTGACTAAGTAATTATTTAAATTAATTTAAATTCAAAATTTTGCTAGATACGATGAAGTAACTACTCCAGTGTTATAAAAGAGATTTAATTTAGTTTCACACTAAGGAAGGCCTCCTGAGAACAGCAGGGCACATTGGAGTGGAATATAAATAGAAGAAAGCCCCGCAGAGTCTCTCTGGGGTTGGTGGTGGAGAAGGGGCTTGTGGATACTTAGAACCCAACATTCATATTCCTCTATCAAGGCTTCCCAAAGTGATGGAGAGTATTTGTTGCTAACTAGCTAAAAGAGACTTCTTAAATATCTACTAATTCCTGTGTCCCGTGTCCATATTTACCAAACAAACTTTTGATAATATGGTGTCTGCTATAACTTGCCTTCAGTGAGAGAGGATATGAGTCATATTTCACATCATTACACATTTTATAAAATATTATTTAGATTATAATTTGACTTTACATGTTACTCAGGCTGCAGGAAGGAAAAGCACTAACTTTAGCATTCTTGTCACATTTGCAGCTGTATTGTAAATTAGTATATTAGCATTTGGCTTTCCTCAATCAGTCTGTTTGAGCTTAATGTATATCCAACTTGGAGATATGGATATCTTTAAGATGTGCCCCCCAAATTAGTCTGTGTATATAAAAGTCTTTACCAGCTTTCAGACAGTGGTGAATTCATTGAGATAAATGCTGCCTTCTAAGGCTGCAGTGGCCAGGTTAGGTGGCCAGAAGGATCTCTTCAGTTTACATACTTATTTCTTTGTTAAATAAGAACTATTTATTCCTTTAGAACTGATTTACAAACAGTAAGGGAACATCTGTTTATTCATGCCTGTTCAATGATTGTAAGTGAGTAGGAAAATAACACAATAGAAATTATACTGGATAATATAAGTCCATATCTGATAACCAAAATTAGTTGCTTACTTTCCTCAGTGGAGATACCATGCATCTAGTTAAAGCTTGATGAAATGTAAATTTGAAAATAAATAGAAAAATAAACTAGTTATTTTTAATGTTCACAGATGACAATTATCAAATATAATTAATTATTGCAAATTATTTTAGAAAATTATTAATAGTGATAATAAATATAAGCACAAACCCTTATAATTGCAATAAGTAAATGCAGAGGAGAATGTATAGATAAAAACTCCTTCAGGAGATGATCTAATTCCTTTGCCTACTAAACTCTTAGGAAAAAAATTTTAGACTGAACCCACCTTGTTGTTATAATAGTGTATGTGTGTATTTCTGTGTTTTCTTAACTAGTATACCTTTTCCCACATAAACTATATTTTCCATATTACAAGTGATATAGCTACATATTACATATCCTGTCTGGCATTATTCATAGCACTGTATTCTACTGTATTTCCAACTAACGTCTCTCAGTGACAAGAACAATCACTGAAGATGGAAGTCAGCTACACCACAAATCGGCAACCAATAAATTTGTCTCATGTAAATTCTCAAAATCCCTAAGGATCTTTCGGTCATAGAGGCTGGAGAGTTTTTCTGACAAAGCCAATGTAGCAGTTGATATTACTCCTTATTAGAATACATGTTGGTAAGGTTATTAATTGGGAAATTGAATCATAATTATTTAGCATTGATGTTAATTCTCCATATGATGAATGGGAGTTTATGAATGTAAGACTGGCCTTTCCTACTCGCTGTGTTTTCTTGAGTAAATATCTCAACTTCTCTCAGCAGCAGTTTAGAACAAGTAGATTTAGAACCCATGTGTAATCGTTTTAGCCACATTCTTTCCAATGGTATTATTTCCTTTGCCCTAATGTCCCATCTAAAAATCAATCCATACCTCTGGCTTTTCTGAATCTGAACTAATGAGCAATAACAAATAAAATCACATAACCAAGCAGACAGGTGCTGCTCTATACGTGTACACAACCGTCTCTACAAGGCTTTTAATAGTCCCTGGAAATTCTTTATATTTTCCAAGTCTTCCTTTTAACCCATTCTCCAATTACTTCAAACCTCTGTTTCTCTTCGCAAACCTTCCATATGACATTTTCCTCTTTTCACATTCTGATAACATCTTCTAGCCTCCTAAACCTAAACCCATAAACAGGCTTTTCTGCACCCTCATCTTCTGGTTCCATTCCTCTTGCCCAGGCTCAATACTCCTCCCTGGCTTCAGATTCCATCTTCTCCTGTTTCTCAGGACTATCCCACTATTGATTTCCTCTCTTTTACCATATTTTACTCTTTTTGTACTGATACCTTCTATATTGTTTTCTTATTGCGACTGTAACAAATTACCACAACTTTAGTGGTTTAGAACAAGACAAATTTATTATATTACAGTTCTGGAGGTCAGAAATCGATCTTCGAGGACTAAAATTAAGGTGTCAACAGGGCTCTGTTCCTCAAGGAGGCTTTAAAAGAGATTCTGTTTCCTTGTCTTTTCCAAATTTTAAAGGATACCTGGATTTCTTCACTTGTGGACCCCAGAAAGCAATCATGATTCCAATCTCTGCTTCCAACCTCCTATCTTTTTCTCTGATACTGACACTCCTGTCTTCTTAGAAGAACCATCTTGGAATATACATTGAGCCCATCCAGAAAATCCAGGAATATCTTTCCAACTCAAGATACAAAACTTGAGTGCCATGTTGCTGCAAATGGTATTATTTTGTTCATTTTATGGCTGAGTAATATTCCATTGTGTATATGTACCACTTTTTTAAAAAATCTTTATTGGAGTATAATTGCTTTACAATGGCGTGTTAGTTCCTGCTTTATAACAAAGTGAATCAGTTATACATATACATATGTTCCCATATCTCTTCCCTCTTGCATCTCCCTCCCTCCCACCCTCCCTATCCCACCCCTCTAGGTGGTCACAAAACACTGAGCTGACCTCCCTGTGCTATGCGGCTGCTTCCCACTACCTATCTATTTTACGTTTTGTAGTGTATATATGTCCATGCCACTCTCTCACTTTGTCACAACTTACCCTTCCCCCTAAAGTCCATTATCCTAAAGTCCATTCTCTAGTTGGTCTGTGTCTTTATTCCTGTCTTGCCCCTAGGTTCTTCATGACATTTTTTTTCCTGAAATTCCATATATATGTGTTAGCATACGGTATTTGTCTTTCTCTTTCTGACTTACTTCACTCTGTATGACAGACTCTAGGTCCATCCATCTCATTATAAATAGCTTAATTTCATTTCTTTTTATGGCTGAGTAATATTCCATTGTCTATATATGCCACACCTTCTTTATCCATTCGTCTGTTGATGGACGCTTAGGTTGCTTCCATGTAATGGCAATTGTAAATAGAGCTGCAATGAACCTTTTGGTATATGACATTTTTGAATTATGGTTTTCTCAGGATATATGCCCAGTAGTGAGATTGCTGGGTCATATGGTAGGTCTATTTGTACTTTTTTAAGGAACTTCCAAACTGTTCTCCATACTGGCTGTACCAATTCACATTCCCACCAGCAGTGCAAGAGTGTTCCCTTTTCTCCACCCCCTCTCCAACATTTATTTTTTCTAGATTTTTTGATGATGGCCATTCTGACTGGTATGAGATGATATCTCATTGTAGTTTTTGTTTGCATTTCTCTAATTATTAATGATGTTGAGCATTCCTTCATGTGTTTGTTGGCAGTCTGTGTATCTTCTTTAGCGGAATGTCTATTGAGGTCTTCTGCCCATTTTTGGATTGGGTTCTTTGTTTTTTTGTTATTGAGCTGCATGAGCTGCTTATAAATTTTGGAGATTAATCCTTTGTCAGTTGCTTCATTTGCAAATATTTTCTCCCATTCCGAGGGTTGTCTTTTGGTCTTGTTTATGGCTTCCTTTATGGGTAGAATAATCTTGGCTGTAGGTTTTTCTCCTTCATCACTTTAAATATGTCCTTCCAGTCCCTTCTTGCTTGAAGAGTTTCTGCTGAAAGATCAGCTGTTTACCTTATGGGCATTCCATTGTGTGTTATTCGTTGTTTTTCCCTTGCTGCTTTAAATATATTTTCTTTGTATTTAATTTTTGACAGTTTGATTAATATGTGTGTTGGCATGTTTCTCCTTGGATTTATCCTGTATGGGACTCTCTGTGCTTTCTGGACTTGATTAACTATTTTCTTTCCCATATTAGGGAACATTTCAACTATAATCTCTTCAAATATTTTCTCAGTCTCTTTCTTTTTATCTTCTTCTTCTGGAACCCCTATAATTCGAATGTTGGTGCATTTAATGTTTTCCCAGAATTCTCTGAGACTGTCCTCAGTTCTTTTCATCCTTTTTCCTTTATTCTGCTCTGCAGTAGTTATTTCCACTATTTTATCTTCCAGGTCATTTATCCATTCTTCTGTCTCAGTTATTCTGCTTTTCATCCCATCTGGAGTATTTTTCTTTTCATTTGTTGTGTTGTTCATCATCATTTGTTTCATCTTTAGTTCTTCTATGTCCTTTTTGTATATTTCTTGCATTTTGTCTATTCTATTTCCAAGATTTTGGATCAAGTGGGCAGGTCCATGTCTGGTGGTGTGTTTTGGGGTGTCTGTGGACTTATTATGATTTTAGCATCCTCTCTGCTACCGGGTGGTGTTGTGTTCCTTTCTTGCTAGTTGTTTGGCATAGGGTGTCCAGCACTGTAGCTTGCTGGTCATTGAATGAAGCTGGGTGTTGGTGTTGAGATGGAGATCTCTGGGAGATTTTTGCCGTTTGATATTACATGGAGCTGGGAGGTCTCTTGTGGACAAGTGTCCTGAATTTGGCTCTCCCACCTCAGAGGCACAGCACTGACTCCTGGCTGCAGCACCAATAGCCTTTTGTCCACACAGCTCATAATAAAAGGGAGAAAAAGTAGAAAGAAAGAAAGAAAGAAAGAGAGAGAGAGAGAGAGAGAGAGACAGAGAGAGAGAGGGAGAGAGAGAGAGAGGAAGAAAGAAAGAGCATAAAATAAAATAAAATAAAGTAAGGTAAAATAAAATAATTATTAAGAAAAAAAATTTTTTGAAAGTAAAAAAACAAACGGATGGATAGAACCCTTGGACAAATGGTGAAAGCAAAGCTATACAGACAAAATCTCACACAGAAGCATACACATACACACTCACAAAAAGAGGAAAAGTGGAAAAAATCATAAATCTTGCTCTCAAAGTCCACCTCCTCAATTTGGGATGATTCGTTGTCTCTTCAGGTATTCCATGGATGCAGTGTACATCAAGTTCATTGTGGGGATTTAATCCATTGCTCCTGAGGTGCTGGGAGAGATTTCCCGTTGTCTTCTTTGTTCGCGCAGTTCCTGGGGTTCAGCTTTGGATTTGCCCTTGCCTTTGCATGTAGGTCGCCGCAGGGGATCTGCTCTTCGCTCAGACTGGACGGGGTTAAAGCCACTGATTCGGGGGCTCTGGCTCACTCAGGCCGGGGGTAGGGAGGGGCATGGAGTGCGTGCGGGGTGAGCCTGCGGCGGCAGAGGCCGGAGTGACATTGCACCAGCCTGAGGCGCGCCGTGCGTTCTCCTGGGGGAGTTGTCCCTGGATCCTGGGACCCTGGCAGTGGCGGGTTGCACAGGCTCCCTGTAGGGGGGTGTGGATAGTGACCTGTGCTCTCACACAGGCTTCTTGCAGCCTTAGCATCTCATGCCCGTCTCTGGGGTCCGCGCTGTTAGCCGCGGCTCACGCCCGTCTGTGGAGCTCCTTTAAGCAGTGCTCTTAATCCCCTCTCCTGGAGCACCAGGAAACAAAGAGGGAAGGAAAAGTCTCTTGCCTCTTCAGCAGCTCCAGACATTTTCCCGGACTCCCTCCCGGCTAGCCGTGGTGCCCTAACCCCCCTTAGCCTGTGTTTATGCCACCAACCCCAGTCCTCTCCCTGCGCTCCAACCAAAGCCTGAGCCTCTGCTCCCAGCTCCACCCACCCCAGCGGGGGAGCAGACAAGCCTCTCGGGCTGGTGAGTGCCGGTCGTCACCGATCCTCTGTGCGGGAATCTCTGCGCTTTGCCCTCCGCACCTCTGTTGCTGCGCTCTCCTCCACGGTTCCGAAGCTCCCCCGCTCTGCCACCCGCAGTCTCCGCCTGCGAAGGGGCTTCTATTGTGTGGGAACCTTTCCTCCTTCACGGCTCCCTCCCACTGGTGCAGGTCCCGTCCCTATTCTTTTGTCTCTGTTTTTTTATTTTTTCTTTTGCCCTACCCAGGTATGTGGGGAATTTCTTCCCTTTTGGGAGGTCTGAGGTCTTCTGCCAGCGTTCAGTAGGTGTTCTGTAGGAGCTGTTCCACATGTAGATGTATTTCTGATGTATCTGTGGGGAGGAAGGTGATCTCCGCGTCTTACTCTTCCGCCATCTTCCCCCCCCACATCTTCTTTATCCATTCCTCTGTTGATGCACATGTAGGTTTTTTAATAAGTACCAATGATTTTCTAACTTCTATTTTTAGTATAGATCTCGTTTTATTTCATAGCGTACAACTAATTACTGTAATTTTCAATTAGGTACGAAAACACTTTATGCCCTAATCTTTTTCCATTTCTTGTATTCCTTATCCTCAAACAGAAGTCTTGAAATATATTCTTGCATTTGTCTCTGTATCTCTGCCATCAACCTGTTATAATTCTTATGTTCTTTCTTCTAAATACATCCTGAAATTTTGTAATTCGCTCATTTTTTATGCCCATTACCACAGTTCATGCCAATGTTGTCTATCATCTGAATTATCTGTAGAGCCTTCAGGTGAGTCTCCCTGCTTCAAATATGGCTTCCCTTCCAAGCTATGCTCTATAATGGAGGCAGAATATTTTTAACACTCAAACGACCTTTTAGAATTCTCTTACTTAAAAGCTTTCATAGTTTCTTCTTAGTCTTAGGTGGGACTAGCTTCATGGGCATGTGACATGAGCAATTCCACAGGGTCCTACTCTTAGAAGGTCCCCATCTTGATTTGGTGCTCACTCTACCGTGTTGAAATTCTTAATAATTTTTGAACACAAAGCCATATAGTCTCATTTTTGCACTGTCCCTCACACATTATGGAGCCAGTCCTGCTCTTAGGTAAAATTTTCATATTTTACTATAGCTTTTAAGACTTTCATAAGTAGGTCCATTTTCTCTGTCTTGTCAGCCACTCATACTGCTCTTTCTGTCTGAAAACACAGACACACACACGCACGCACATGCACGTGCACAACTCAAACATTTGCACTCCATCCCCAACCCTTTGTTAAAATTCTATTCAATCTGTAGATCTCTGTTTCAATATTATTTTCTCTGCCTTGCTACAATCTATTCCATAGCCAGTATTAATCACAGGGTATCTCTGCTGCTCCAGTATGTCACTCATCTCCCTCTATGGTAACTGTTATATGCTTTTCTGTATCTTTCAGAGATGCTAAGCTCCATGCCACTGTTTACTACTTCATCCATCTTGTATTACATAGTTCCTATAGTATTATGGATATATGTACTTAATTGTGAATGGTTAACAAAGAGTAATTGTCTTTTTTACTTTTTTCAAAAGAAATAAACATGCAAATGCTAAAACTGTCTACTTAATATGAACCTGTGCCAGCAAATAAAACATAGTTATTATTTTTCTATTGATCAGATTTGTACATCTACCAAAATTCAGAGAGAGACTAGCATCGTGGGTTTTACCTCTTCAAGTATTGCAAGAAAAGGGAATATGTTTTCAAATCAGAGCACAAATCTTTAAAATTATAGCATCCATCATTGACTACTGTCTTTTTTGACTTTTACAGGAATGGTCTTTTATAGTTATACAAATACTGTTATTCTGAAAAAGCAATTCAATTGCTAGCTAAACCCTATGATGAAGACCAAAAGTAGTGAAAAATTGGAGGTCAATTTTCCTGTCTTGCTATGATTGTCAAAACAACTCTTATTTGCTCCATGTAAATAAAAGACAATGGTGGAAATGGTATTAACATAAAAGCCTAAGGGAAAGAGATATCCCATGGTCTATTTTTTGGTAAAAGAAATAGCCTGGTACACAATGCTAGAAAAACATTGAAAAATGAGCTTCTGCAAATGTCTAAAGTGGACCAGAGTGGGAAATAACTTTTCTACCACATAATTTTGTCCTAATATCTATTCTTATCAGGTTCTCATTGGGTAGTAGGATGGGCCTGAACAGGCTACAGCACTGCTTAATTATCTGGACTTTATTATCACCATTCACTGAATTATGATCATTATTCTCATGAAGCAAAATTTACACAGAATCTACTATCCTCAAGATGCTAAGGGAATTGCAATAGATAAGTATCTTAATTAGATTAATTTAAACATTTTAAAATTGTATTTTAAATTTTATTAAAGAAGAGCTCAGGACCCTCTTCCTTGTTATACAAATGAAAACATGATTTTGCTTTTCTAATAATCCTAACTTATCTTTCTGAAAAGTGGTTCTGCCCTAGGTCCCTCTAGCTCCATTAACCTAAGAGCATTTCCCATATATTTAAAGAAGTGAACAGGAAGATTAAGTTAGATAAAAACTTACAGACACTGTGAGCTTTAGGAAACATGCTAAATAATAAAACATAAAATCAATTGCAAAATAATGCAGTTGCAAGTCCAAGAAAATCATGTGATCACATGACTAGCACCCAGGAAAAAAGGATCTGTATGCTGGGCACAGATATGGCACCAGCACAAAAGACAGATGTTTTCCTAAGCACTATTGTATAACCTTATTTGGGTACAGCCGGGGGACATTGCCAGTCAGATCCAGGCCGTGTTCATTAGAGAAGCGGTGAAAAGTGTTAACAGAAACTGATTTTTCCCTTCCAAGAACTATCTGCTAAAGCAGAGTTGTCAGTCAGCCTTTGGGAATCTTTGCCCATGTGCAGATGTTGCTATTCTCTTGGTGCATAATCAGATCTGTCATTAACACCTCCACAGTCTTCTATATTTGGGCAGAGAAGAGAGTGTTTTTCTCTTATGCGGGAATCTAAGTGTTTTGCTATGCCCTAGTCAAAAATAAAATGGAAATTATTTCTGGGATCTCATTTATGCTTTATATGATCTTGCGTGAAAATTTAGGTTTCTTCTCAATGTTACGATAAGCTTTCCAAATTGACTGAATATTGTCCTGCCTTAGAAAATGGAAGGCTAGCTAGGCAGGCAGTAGACCTTTCCTCACCCTGTGCTCAATTTTACCACTTATTTTTAATGCTGTTTTATCCTTGACTATAAAAGCTCACTATTTGCTGAATGTTTTACCTCAAAGTTTCAAAAAAGAAAGGGAAAAAAACTCATCTTAAAGGCCTATTGATTTTTTAAGCATGTTTTGGTTTTGCAAGTTAGAGATGGAATGATTAACTTATGGTTAAATGTTGATTTCCTGTTCTCAAGAGCAAGGATAATGTGTTATACTTATTAATAATAAATAACTTATAAATTGTTAGCCATAAGAATAGGCACTCAGGATATACAGAATCTAACAGATTCTGGGCATGTCATGATAAATATGACATAATTTTTATTCCCTTGATGATATTAGCAATGATCACAAATGCTAGCCCTTCTTTTGGGCACCCTGTAGGAGAGCATTCCTAATCCCCCTGTTTGAGATAGGTATGTTCAGGTGACTTGCTTCAATTTATGAAAATTGGTACAGAGGTGTTGTTTCACCTTTTGAGTGGAAGCCTGAAGAATCAGTGCATGGTGTGCTGGTATTTCCTTCCCTGTTAATTGTCATAGCAATTCTGAAAAGATGAGATAGGGCCTCTGCTAGCCTTGAAGACTTGCAGTTAACAGAACCTCCTGCCAACCCACATCAAACATCTGGTATGAATGAAAAATAAACATTTAATATTTTTAGCCATGAGATGTAGGGATTGTTTTCTACTGCAGTGTAACCTAGCTATCCTGACCTACATGAAATAAGATCAAAACAATCTAAAAGAATGCATAGGAGTTAATAATAAGAATGGAAGGGAGGAGTGTTCTAAACAAAGAGGGGTATCAAAAGCAAAGGAACAGAGAAATTTCAAAGTCCATCGCTGGGGGATAAAACACAAACTTAGTGACTCAGGTTTGATATAATCAGCAGAGAAATTTGCTCAAAGAATAGGTTTTTAACCACATATTGAAGACATGAGCAGAACTGGTGGAATTGTTGAGGGAATATGGACTGAAGGAAATGTCAAACATATGTTGGAAAGGGAATCAGATGCTACTTCTCCTAGAGAGCATATGCTCCTTGGAAATCTCTGCCTTACCCTTCTGACTCCTTTCCATAGCCTGTGGCAATTGTGGTCTGTGAGAATTCCTCAGATACAGCTTTTGACCTCTTAGAAAATCTGCAGAGTTTTGTCCTGGTGCCATTTATAGTCTACATGTATTTTAAAAAGTGGAGAGGGGCTTCCCTGGTGGCGCAGTGGTTGAGAATCTGCCTGCTAATGCAGGGGACGTGGGTTCGAGCCCTAGTCTGGGAAGATCCCACATGCCGTGGAGCGACTAGGCCCGTGAGCCACAACTACTGAGCCTGCGCGTCTGGAGCCTGTGCTCCGCAACAAGAGAGGCTGCGACAGTGAGAGGCCCGCGCACCGCGATGAAGAGTGGCCCCCGCTCGCCGCAACTAGAGAAAGCCCTCGCACAGAAACGAAGACCCAACACAGTCAAAAATAAAAATAAATAAATTTAAAAGAAGGCTCAACATTTAAAAGAAAAAAAAAAAAGTGGAGAGGAAAATTAAGCCAGATAAAGTTTACAGATGTGAAGAGCTTTAGGGAAATTAATGGTCTAGTCCCAATTGCAAAGCAGTGTAAAGAAAGAATAAATTTGAAATTTAAGGGATTAAAAGTTGTATCATATTACATTTATTTAATATAATCTATACGCTTTTGAATTACAATATTTGACTAGTAAATATTGCATAGAGAAGTTGTTTTTTTTCAAGCTGAAGTTTTATTTAAAATGTAAAAGGAATGGTTCTTGAAAATGCTGATGAATAAAGCAGAAGGATACAGTGCTCTCTTTCAGCTAGTCAATCCAAGTACAGGATAACATACAATATTTAAGTGCTGGTAGGATTTTACAGTAGTTTAGTTAGAGGACTTGAGCCTAGATTATGTAGAAATTCTCAGGGTATAATCTGGGTTCTGAGTTTGCACCTTTACTGAGCATGAACGAGGGCTTGTGCTCAAATCCTTTGGCTCAAAGTTCTTTGCATAGCATCTGTTGCAGTAGATTTCACCTTCCTTCCTAGTCAGGGTTGTTGATACAAGACTCTTCCCACACTTGGCACATAGAAACACATTTGTGCCTGGACTTTCCAGCTACAGTTAGCTTCTCTGAAGCATATATGAAATCCCCATATCTGGTACACTTCTCATCACCTCCCTATTTATGAGCATTTTTAGAAGTACTTGGATTTGTTGTAGCCCTGTAAGTTTGGATGCCTAGCCTCTCACCACCATCCATCTGGAACATGCCAGGGCCCCTGCTACACTTAAGCCTTTTGGCCCATTCTTCTTTCCATGGCAAGATTTACAGTGGGTCTTTTCATCAGGAAATGCTGCAGTCACGCTATCTAATTTTTTCCTGTCAATCATGAACAGAAAGCAACAGTGAAAGCTTCTCCCAACACACTGAAGCTCTTCCACAGGGTTCACAATGCTCCCACCAGCCCCAACTCATTTCCACTCCCCAGACCCCAGACCGGCTTTTGGAGATGGAGGTAGGACCGTGCAACTCCAGGCTGGGCAGAGAGGAGCAGTGCACTGGTGGAAGTCAGGGAGCCAGGAGAGTTTTTACAAGTTTGGGTGTATTTCCTTTAGAGCTGCTATGAAAACATTCTCTGACAGAGAATTTATATATTTTCTTAATATTTTTATATTGTCTTAATAATGGTGAATTTATATATTCAATGGCTAAGCACCTATTATTTTCAAATTCATTAATGTTATTTGAAATTGTTCTTCCTGAAGAACTGTATTTATTCTTAATACTGTGCATGTTCAATTCATTTTCTTTAGATTCTTAAAAAAAATAATAACGCTTGGGGAAAAAAAACCAGTCCAAACAAAATGTACAAACTAATTTGGTTACCAGTCTTCAAAATAACAGTAAAATTTCATTGACTATTTTGTTGTTCTATAATTAGTATGGAAATAAAGGGACTATAAATAATCAGGCTGGTGCTATAAATCTAAACTTGTCAGGCTTAGCTAGTTAGGAACTGATTTTGTGTGTGTGTGTGTTTTCATTAGTCATGAAATATATGCAGAATTGCTTCCATGTCAGTTTTAAGTAACTGAACACTTCTGTATATGCATATCCCCTGGGGATATTGGGAATAGGAATTCCCCCCAAAATTAAGTACCAGATTGTTTAGAAGCATAGATATAAGGGATAAAATTTTACCTTTAGCTATGTTAATGCAAATCCAGTCACAGTCATGAATATATTATTTTTATTCTTCTGGATCTGAGATTGATATATCAGAAATGAATTTTAGCCCATTTATCCTGCTGATATAACACATTACATGTGTACCAGGTAGCTCATCTTTTTTTGCTTCTTTTTTCTGGTATTACAAAATATAACCAGTAGCTCATTTTCTTATAGAATCTGAGAACTCTCTCCAACTCTGAAATGGTTAGACTATCATATCAGTGTAAACCAGAGCAGCGCTTGATGCTACTGACCCTGGCAGGCTCCCTCTCCAGGGATTTCATAACAAACATGTTGATTGAATTGATCAGTGAACTCAGTGAATCACTGGCTGATTCCATGAAGCAACCCGATCTCCTATGATATTGTTGAGTAGTTTTTCAATCTTGATCAAATTGAAGAGTCATGTTGGTATTGTATAGGCAAAGTTCAAATTTACCAGACTTTACTCAGGGCCCTTTTTTATTTGGTCATATTTTCCATAAATATGTATTTGGATATGTGGTATTTGTGTGTGTCTGTGTGTGTGGAGGGGGGCAGGATTTTGTAGGCCTTAGTTATCATGTATTATATTGTACTACTCTATCCACTCAAAGTGAAAACTAAACATGATGTCAGGCACGAAAATGTAATGTTTTGGGGTTTCCATTTAATATATCACTTATATGTGGAATCTTAAAAAAAATGGGTACAAATGAACTTATTTACAAAGCAGAAATAGAGTCATGGATATAGAAAACACACTTATGGTTACCAGGGGATAAGAGGGGAAAGAGGGATAAAGTGGGAGATTGAAACTGACATATACACACTACTATATATCAAATAGATAACTAATAAGAACCTGCTGTATAGCACAGGGAACTCTACTCAATACTCTGTAATGGCCTAGATGGGAAAAGCATCTTAAAGAAAAAAAAGAGTGGATATATGTATATGTATAACCTGTAAGTTGTATTATAAATCAACTACACTGCAATAAAAATTTAAAAAAGAATGACAAACTATGGTTATCTATAAGCAAAAAAAAACAAACTATGGAAACACATCAAAAGAATTTGAAAGTGTCTCCATTAATACTTTAGTTGATATTTACTTGGCTGATTTACCTATCAAAAGTATTATATTTTCCTGTCATTTATTTTACCTGTTTTCATGGACTCCACAGCATAACTTCAGATGGGCCTCCTGGGATGGTGAGATGTCCCGTATATACACACTAGACAATCTATAAATGACAATGTACTTAACTTGTCTAGGAGTTGATCTTGAAGGAGAGAGATTATGAATCATAGTAATTGAAGTGTTGGGTCCCCATACATAAAGATAGCTAGTATTTACTGAGTAGTTACATAGATCAGGCAGAATCCATGTTTTACATGAATTAATTTCATTCAATTGTCTCAGTAGCACTGTACACTGTTACTGCCCATTATTTGTACATGAGGAAAGTAAGTCTTAGAGAACTTAAGTCATTACTTTTAACTGTGTAACTTGGATTCTTTTTTCTCAGTTTTATTGAGAAATAACTGACATGTATCTTTATGTAAGTTTAAGGTGTACATCATGATAGTTTGATTTACATATATTGTGAAATGATCACCATAATAGGTTTAGTTAGCCTTTATTCATTTAAACACAATAAAAGAAAAAAATTCTCCTTGTGATGCCTAACTTGTGTTCTTAAACAACTTGCTATAACAATGTGGGATTTTTTTTTCAATGCATTATATGAGTTCCTTGAACTGCAAGACTATTGTTATGTAATTGCCCATGTAAAAATAAAAGCAAGCCTTTATTCTCTTTTTAACACTAACCACACATAAAAGTGAACACTGGACGTCTCAGAATTATCAACTGTGCAGTTTTGGTTGCAATACTCATGGGATGAATATAATGCCATGATCAAAAGGTAGAAGGGGAATGCTGTGGAGAGAGATTAAAAGAGGACTACCAATATTTCCTATGACTGACTGCACTTGTAACATCAGATAATAGACTGTTAAAGAGTCAGAGCTAATGGACCAGTTTATTTTTTTACATAAGGTGTTCTTTATTTTTTTTGAATTTTATTTATTTTTTTATACAGCAGGTTCTTATTTGTTATCCATTTTATCCATAAGGTGCTCTTATTCTTTTCAGATATAAATTAGCCCAATCATATTAAATATCATGCACTATGTGTAGAGTTGGGTAATGATCTCCATCAGATAATGAGTGCAGAGGGTTCAAACTGTCCCTCTGTTCCAGCTGTTTCTTCTTATCTTAATTTTCCTAATTGGGTTACAATTAGGCTGTGAATGAGACTTTAATGTGGGAATTGGAGCTTTTCAACGAAAAGGTTTACTTCTTTTATTGTTTTGTGGTTCTTAACTTTCAGAGGCCTATTTCTTGCTACACATTAACTAAAAAACATTACAAAGTATTTAAGACGAGCTTCTGGCATGCCAAGAATAACCTATTTACATCTCCACAGAGCTAACATTTTGGCTGCAAGAAAAACACTATTTGGGAAAATTTTTTCAATTTGTTTAGGGCATGAGATGTTTATTTAAAAACTATTATAATATCTCATATTTGTTTCTGACATTGTCTACAGGCCTGACTTCACTTACTAATTTGAAAGCTATCAGCTGGACAAGCTTTGAATAGGAATGGTAAAAGTCAAATCTAAGTCCTTGCTGTTCAGAGTATGATCCTTGGATCAACAGTATCAGCATCACCTGGGAGCTTGTTGCAAATGCAGAATCTCAGACCCAGTTTGGTTTTAATCCTATTGAAACATAATCTGCATTTTAACAATTCCCCAAGTAATTTATATGCATATCAATATTTGAGAAACCATTTTAGAGTCTGATTATAGTAACAAATCAAAGGCAATTCCAAATTTAAAAAAAATTATTTGTCTCATCATCCATTCTGATCATATACAAGAAGATATGAAATCTCAACTGGGTCATCTAGTGACAATTAGATTTAACTTTTTAATAACATTGCTACTTTAGATTTTTAAAAACAGGTTAAACAACTTTGAAAACATTACATGAAAAAAGCACAGAGGCAGAGTTGAGTTGGAAAGTGTTGGTTCTTTAGGCTGTTGTTCTCTAAGGAATCTAGACGATCTAATTTTCTTCTCCCCTGTGGGTCAGTGGTGCTGAAGTTCGAAGACTGATATAAGGCTCTGGAATCAGTGGAAAGTATTTCATTACATTCATAAATTTTCCCACTCTGTTTTCTTATTCATTTTAGTAATCGTAGACCTCTTATTTATTATTTAAGTTCACTTTATCCAATTAAATGTACTTTGCCACTTGAAACTTTAATTAATAATGCATTTTCAAAATTCCTGTTCTAGACGACCAGATTCCCGAGGAATGCTGTGCAGCTATTTATTTATTGACAGAGTGTCATCTGTTGCCAGCCATTGATGTCAAGGTGACTTAGCGCTGAGATTTTTGTGGTTGTCCTATGACAAGCAGGACACCCTTGTGAAGTTTTTCATTCTGTCAGTGATCACTGTGTTATCTTTCTTCACCTATTTCTTTGGTGTCCTGAGATTTGAAAATGTTATCCACAAGTTTCATCTGTACTTTAATTATTGGACTACCCTTTTCCTGGTTGAGGAGGGGTTTTATCATTTCTGTAACTTGTTTGGTGGCCAGGATTGGTACTATTTGGAACAAGTCATTGGAGAGACAGTTTACCTAGGCTTAAATGATTATCTCTGCTGCAAGTTACCATGTACTTCATCTTATCCACATTATATATAATCAACATTCAGAATATCTGTATGTCCCTGGCCTCTCTTTTCTCTTCCTTCACTTTCATCATCAAGTATTAACCTCTTCAAAGAGCTTGAGAATGGTTCAAGCAGCTGGGCCCCTTGCTACTCCCATAATTGCTATAATACCTGAATGTATCTCCTGATCTGTGGCTGTATTCTGAGATAATGAAGGGATGACTATCTTTTGCATTCTGCTCACCTACGACGTGCTAATTAAGGCAGCAAACACTGGTTCCATGTATTGCTGGCCAAGTATGTCCTTCCTTACTCTACATGGTCTCTTCGTTGGAAGAAGTTTATATATTCTTGATCAGCTCAGTTGCTTTCCATGTACTCATGTAGGTGCTCACAGGACATTTCTCCCAGTGAATCTCTGCAGCCTTCTGTACTGTTTACTACCTGAGCACCATTTTTTGGATGAGGTTCTCCTTTGTGTGTTTGCGTCTCATTCTGCATCAGAGAACACAGCAAACTTTGTAGTCTTTGCTCCTTGCTAGATCTGTGCCTTTGTGGATTACCTGTGTAGCAAGTTGAATACCTAGCAATTCAAAACTCTTTTCCAGAGTACCCCCTCCCTGGTGGCTTTGTCCTTTTCACCGTGGAAACTCTCTTCTACTGACCCTGGAGTGGGTGTTTCTACTCAGTGATGGATCTTTTCTGTGCTAAGATCCACATTCTCATTCTTGGTGCTAGCGTCAGCCAACAGTCGGGTCATACTACCTTCTGTTACTTGCAACAATAAACCTTAAATAACACAGGTACACACATGTCTTCATTTTCTATCTGATGCTTAACTTCCTCAAAAGAATTTTGGAAAAAAAATGGCAAAATGTAAGATTTTAAACCTAGGTGGTTAGTTTATGAATATTTGGCTTATTCTATTTAAGATTTGAATTGCTTCACAGTGATAATAGTTTTAAAATATAATTTTGTTTTTTTCCAAATAGTTTTAAAAGATTAAAAATTGAGAAAAATACAGAACTCCTATGAACAACTTTTCAAGCTTTTATATAGCTATGCTATTGCTGACTTAGGCAAAGCAACAATGCCAAGAAACTTTAAGCTTTGAGACAAGCCAAGTTGTCTTGGTGCTCCCTCTGTATGAATGTTCTTCTCGCCCCAAAACACAAACCTTGGTCCTCATGGACCAGATACTTTATTAATTGTGGTCTTCTCCAAAAGCCTTTCCTGTTCAATAACTAATAATCCTCCAACTTAATTCTTTCTAATTCTCTACTTTACTTTTCTCTACAATTATTCACACTATTTTTTTTATTGGGGTATAGTTGCTTTTCCCACCACCAGAATATAAGCTCCATGAGGACACAGTATATATCCAGTACCTAATAGTGTCTGCCACATAGTGGGCACTAAATAAATATATGTTGAATGGATAGATGAACAAGAGAACTGATATCAGGTAATATGATCTTACACCCTTCAGATGTCTTTTTTTTTTTTTTTTTTATATTTTGGAAGAGTTTGAGATGGATAGGTGTTAGCTCTTCTCTAAACGTTTGATAGAATTCACCTGTGAAGCCATCTGGTCCTGGGCTTTTGTTTGTTGGAAGGTTTTTAATCACAGTTTCAATTTCAGTGCTTGTGATTGGTCTGTTCATATTTTCTGTTTCTTCCTGCAGATGTCTTGATGTGTGAGAGTTGGGCCCTTGGAGGGTCTCTTTTCTTAACATCTTTTGCTTCTGATGCTCTGAAGCTTCTTGACATCTGGATTTATACAGATGAGCCCGTGGTTAGCTGAAATACACAGGAGCGTCTATTTTAAGATTTACTACTAACAAGAATAGAAATTGTGAATTATCACAGTGATCCAAGATAATCTAATCTGTATATAGCAGACCCTGCGTCAATGTAAGTGAGCATTCTTAGGATTCTTCTTCTTCTTCTTCTTATTCCTAATAATAATAATGTTAATCTTATAATCTTACTAATAAAAAGATAATAAGATTAATAATATTAATCTTAATATTAATAGCCACGCTACTGTGAGTTAACCAGAAGAAACTGGGATTTCCTCAAGATCTATAATACCCAGGAGAAGAGTCAATAAGTTTGATGTTCTTTACCTCCTCAGTGGTGAGAACTAATAAGAGAAGGAAAGGGAAAGAAATGATAAGCACTCAAAACACTCACAGAAGTAGTAAACTGGCCTTCAGATAGACAAAGAAAGAAGACTAGCATTGTGATAAGTATCCGCTTCAGAATGCCACATTTCTGATTCCTTTTCATACTTTGAATGCATCTTTTAGATAAGGATTTAAGGAAGATGTCTTTACTGAATAAATGATGGGAAAGCTACCTCTTCTGTGTAATGAAGTTCTTTTAATTAAGAGTGATACTTCACATGAGTTATTCCAACTCATTTTAAAATTACAAGATGGGAAGCATGTCAGGCCAGGCCATTTCCCAGAACAAATGTAAATGTTTACACCACTGCAATACCATCACGTGATGATGTATATATCTTAAAATGATAAGAAGGATATTTTAATCCAACTAACAGAACAACAAGTGGAAAAGTAAAAGACAACTTTGTATATTACCAGTTACATTTTTCTCAATCTTAGAGTAAAAATATATTTTCTTTTCAGTTTTTGCTCAAGGAATACTGTAGACCCTCAGTGACCCAGAAACCTGCCACAGAGAGTGCATTTCTTTGTCTGTAAAGTTGAGATCAAGAACAAAGAAGGCCTCCAATGTTTAAAAGCAAGGAACAAATGGCTTTATGGTGGAAGCACAATGTGTTATTTGGATAAGACAATGGAAAATGGAAAAGTAGAAGCTGTGGACAGGGTCTGGAAAGATATTTTCTCTACCTGGCTTACATAATTGCTATAGGGATTATTCATTTACCATTAGCAGATATTTTGTTTCCTTGATACCATGATTTGACCTGTTTTTTTTTTTTTTTTTTCCTTTGGTAAAATTAAGAATCCAGTTTTATGCCAGTGAGTTCAAGTTGTGCAGACTCCCCCTTCCCCCCGCCCCCCCAAACACAAGAACTGTCTGTTTGCTAAGTATCTATATGGACACTATACCCTCTTACCCTCTTAAAGTATAAGCTCCACACAGGCAAAGTTAAGTGCAATTGTAAATTGAGATTCCTACTATTGATTTAGCCCCAATGAAAACTATTGTGTTTTTTTTTTTTATGATTCATATTCAACCTTTAGTAAATCATTCCTGGAATTTATGAGATTGTTTCCCATTTTGACATAAATGCACCTGGGGAGATTGCCAAAGGACAAACATTTTTATTGGACATTTACAATTTTGCATAAATTAGGTTCTTCTTCCTCTTCCCCTTCCTCTCCTCCTCTCTCTCTCTTCCTCATTCTGTTCTTCACTCTCTTTTTCTCCTCTGTTTCTTTCTTGTGTCTGTTTCTTTGCCTGTGTAGTGTTCTCAGAACGGAAAAAACACAAAGGGCCTCAACTTTTTGCAAATATTTATTACTCTGGCCAGAAGAATGCTGAATCTAAATGCTGTTTACTTTTAGCCAAATGTAAAATATAACACTTTGTTTTCCTAAGAGATTCTGTGTTCCCTTAGGAGATTCAGGTCTAGGTGTCAATTGATGGGTCCCAATTCTCTCTCAACAATAAACTTGATTGTTGGTCTACCTCTTTGTTTTCTCTTTAATGAAATGAAGATACTACCAGTCGTGTGTAAGATATGGTTATCTTTCAGCTGCAGTTGGTCAGCTCTGTGCTTATCTCCAGGAATGTCTGGAAGTCTGGTGCTGACATCTGATAAGAACGAAGATGTGTTAGTTATTGATAAAGGGCAGTTTACAGTTTGAATCTCTCATACAGGTGCCCAGTGCCAAATTGTCTATATTGTTTGGAGATGGATTGATGGTTTATACTTGTTTCAACCTACAGAGGTGTGTAACAAGTAAGGTGTAAAAAAAAAACACTGCTGTAAACTTTTGAGTAACCCTGAAAACAAGATGCCTTACACGTCTTGTTGGTTTATAATCTGAAGACAGAGAACATTTGCAATTGAAAGACAAATTGCAGATGTTCTGCAATGGGCTGCATCTGGAAATGTTAAACCCTCTATGATGGTACGTTCTTTCTCCTGCTGTACCGTACTCTACTTTTTTAAAAAGCTTTTTGTCAGTGCCTCCTGTGGAGGCTTTCAAGTTCTCTCAATTATTAGGACCTTTGTAATGGGTGTAATGACCTTTTTTTCAGATATAGTTGAGAGATCAATTTAGATAAGGTGTTATTACTTTAATTTTCTTCTTCCCTGTGCTAACTCTGACTAGAGTAAACATATTTGAAAAGTGAAACACAGAGGATAGTAATAAAAGATTTGTTCCTATCTCGAAAGTCTTTCAGGACGTGAACCATTTTAAAGAAATGTCAGACTATAACATATGCGGGTACATAATTTCCCAACGAATATTTTGGGAAAAAATTTCTGTGAAGTGGTGTTTGACATCTGTTTTGACAGCATAACAGATTTTTTTGGCCGTAATACATTGGGCATGTTGATGCTTACTTAGTGTCATATTATTGTCTTTCTTAAAAATCTGCAAATAAGACCTTTTCAAATGAATTATCCAGTAGATGTTTCCAAATTACAGACAATAATTCAAGTTCATATTTTAGGGATAGTGAATTTAAGAGTTTGTAAGTGCCTCCTTGGCATTGTTTCACTAAAATTTTACAATGAATTTAAGAAAAACATACCACTCAAGGAAGGCTTACTTAGTTTATAGTTATTTTATAATCATTGTTATTAAGGCATTTCAAAATAATGCTTTATTTTATTGTTTATTCTCCATGGTGTCCAAAATAATTATTGTTAGATGTCCCGACCACTTTTTTTTTTTTAATTATTTATTTATTTATTTTTGGCTGCGTTGTGTCTTCGTTGCTGTGCGAGGGCTTTCTCTAGTTGCGGCGAGCGGGGGCCACTCTTCATCGCGGTGCACGGGCCTCTCGCTGTCATGGCCTCTCTTGTTGCAGAGCACAAGCTCCAGATGCACAGGCTCAGTAGTTGTGGCTCACGGGCCCAGTTGCTCCGCGGCATGTGGGATCCTCCCAGACCAGGGCTCGAACCCGTGTCCCCTGCATTAGCAGGCAGACTCTCAGCCACTGCGCCATCAGGGAAGCCCCCTACCACTTTTTAATAAAAGACATAATAATCCCTGAAGGATGCATCTGATAGCCTCAATAATATTCATAAAGATGAATATTAAACTATACTCTTTGAATTGGTGATTACCCTGAATAAAAGGGAGCATTATGACTTTCATGTTAATTGTCAAATTTCACTTTAATAAAAAAACTATATATAATTATCCTAACACACACACACACGCAACCACACTAGATTTTTAGTGCTGTATTTTCACACAGGACAACAAATAGAGAAATTCTAATTAGGTTATTTGCTACTTTACATTCTTCTCTATGTTTTAAATTATTATCATGGATGTCTTTTAAAAACTTATATACGCCCACATTAAAGCCAAATCAATATCATTTTGTTTAGGAGACAGATATCTTAGCCCCCAGCTTTCAGGACACAAAGATTTTAACAGATCTTTTTTCAGTTTACACTGCCTTCTCCCTCTCCTTCCCATTTTCTATTCCTAAGATTGCCAGAATAGAAATATTTGTATTTTTCTTTTGAAAGAACGTTGTCATACCCTATTTTCTGAGATAATACTTGAGAATTTTCAAAGTGATATTCATCTATGCTTTCTTGATCTCTCCAGCTAAACTATATTTAAGGAGAGTTGATTTTTTGTTTGTTTGTTTTGCCTTTGAAATCAACTTTACTTTTAAAAAATATCCCAAAGGAATTCAGGAACAGAGAAATTCAGCTGTGACAGCTCAGTTTCTGATAACAAACAGGTTTTACTCCTTCTATAAATGAGCAACTCAGTTGTAGTTTGACTAGTTTTATCAGTAGAAAGAAAACAGAAAATTTTCTTTTTCTCATTTTCATTAGATCATTGTTTTTATTAGGCTTGGATGTCGAATGTCAAATGCATTCAGTGAGGACAAGATTGATTTATCATATTCATTGTAAAGTGGTGATATCTAATGAGAATACAAGCACATGTTTTGCCTTTAAAATAAATCAAGGATATTATAGTCAATATATTGTTTAGAAACTTGGAGTAAACTTAAAGACTGTGATGGGAAAGACCAGATGTTGGACACTGTAACATAAGGAACAAAGAATAAAAGTATTCCTCTTATCTAATTAAAAAAGGAACAGAGAAAGGCAAGCTTTAAAATATTCTTCAAGCCCATGACATTTTATTTGAAAAACGAAACAAGCCAACCTAGTATTTTTCACTTCAACCATAAATAGACAAACTAAAAGGGCTTATGTCATAGCACAAATATATGAGATCTCTAATATCCTGAACATGAAAAGTAATATAAATTTTACCAGTTTGTTCAATATATCGTCAAATTTTAGCTGAGTGTGTATGGATTTGATGACTTTCAAAATCCTTCCAGCTCCATGAGTTGCTGAGTCTCTCAAAGTATCACCTTTCACTGTTTGACATGCTTTTAACTGCAAAACATCCTTCCATCATATACAATAAAAACAGGTTTCAAAAAACGAGATGAAGCTAGGAATGTTTAATCTAATTTCATTTTACAGAAGTAGAAAAAAAAAACACTAAGATTTTGCAGTGCTTGGGTTTCTTTTTTTTCCTCTGTAAAATAGTAATTTCATTTTTAAAATAAAGCTGTCATTAGATAACTTTTTACATCTCAGTGGTTTTGTGTAGCTTTGAGCAGTGTACAATATGTTCTCCTTTCCTTGAGGTTGTCTGACATAAGTGAATTTGTGGTGGCATAAATATATTAAGGGGAACGATGTTTCACTGGTAAAAAAAAAATTGCTAACATCAACGCTTCCATATAAGGAGAGGATAAATAAAAGAGAAGTTTATCTTACGTGGTACATTGTCCTCTTTACGCAAACCATTGCATGAAAAAATAAGCAGTTTATTTTTCCCAATAGCCCTATTTAATACAAATATAACACAAATAAAGCAAACATTTGGTAAATTTTAAGTGTTCAGTACATGCAGACATATAGAAATATATAAAATCATTATATATTTGCAGAGAAAGAACAAGATCCTTGAGATGAGCTAATTTACCTGTAAAATGCTTACCACTAAACAGTTTAAAAATTATCGTTTCCCATATTTATTTCCGATATACAAAATTCATGCTGAAGATACTTATGTTAGTAAGTCAGACCATATAGGATGTCTGGGATAGTTCATGCTTCACCTATGATAATGAGACTGTTACAACTATCCCTGTTACAACTGTTACAAACTATCCCTTTAAAAATCTCTCTCTAGAGCTTCCCTGGTGGTGCAGTGGTTGAGAGTCCGCCTGCCAATGCAGGGGAAACGGGTTCGTGCCCCGGTACGGGAAGATCCCACATACCGCAGAGCGGCTGGGCCCGTGAACCATGGCCGCTGAGCCTGCGCGTCCGGAGCCTGTGCTCCGCAACAGGAGAGGCCACAACAGTGAGAGGCCCACGTACAGCACACACAAAAAAATCTCCCTCTATAGATCTATGTAAATAATCAAGGGCTAAAACTTTATATCATTTTTTTGAGGTATAATACTGAATCCAAAATAATTATGATTATATAAGGTATAATACAAAAACTAAACTGTATGCTTCAGTGCTGTATCTCAGAATAATAATAATAGCACAAATAGCAAATAATAAATATAGTAAAAGTAATAGGAAAGATACATAGGGTTTACTCTGTGCTAGGTACTACTGATTATAATATCAGATGTATTTATTTAGTCTAATTTTTTTTTTTTTTTTTTTTACGGTATGTGGGCCTCTCACTGTTGTGGCCTCTCCCGTTGCGGAGCACAGGCTCCGGACGCGCAGGCTCAGTGGCCATGGCTCACGGGCCCAGCCACTCCGCGGCATGTGGGATCTTCCGGACCGGGGCATGAACCCGCGTCCCCTGCATAGGCAGGCGGGCTCTCAACCATTGCACCACCAGGGAAGCCCTAGTCTAATTTTTGAGGTAAAATTATTACTTCATCCACCATAAAGATGAGAAAATGGAGTCACAGATATTAAGCGACTGGCTAGGGTTACCAGCCTAGAACGTGATAGAATTAGGATCTAAAATGAAGTAGGTTACTTTTAGAAACGGTCTGAACTACTTTACTGTACTGTGTCTCTATAGAAATAATGTTTTTGAAGTCATAAGCATAATTTCTGATTTTTTTTTTTTTTTTTGGTATTTGCCCTTAGTAATACATTTCTAATCTTGAATATTTTACTTTATTGTATTAGTTTCCTATTTTTCTATAACTATATATATATATATATATA
>NW_020174562.1:127317-247058 GCF_003031525.2 Neophocaena asiaeorientalis asiaeorientalis
CAGCTGGCTAAAATCAAACTGGCCAGGCTGCACTCCTTTCTGGAGGCTCTAGGAGAGAATTCACTTTCTTGCCTTTTCCAGGTTCTAGAGGCTGCCCTTTGTCCTTGGCTGGCTATAGCTTCTTTTCATCTTCAAAGCCAGCAGTGGCCAGTTGAGTCTTTCTCATGATGCTGTCTCTCAAATTCTAATTCTCCTATCTCCCTCTTCCCCATTTATGGACCCTTGTGATTACACTGGGACCACCAGATAATCCAGGGTAATCTCTTTATCTTAAGGTCAGTTGGTCAGCCACCTCAATTTCATCTGCAACCTATATTCCCCCTTGCTGTGTAACATAACATATTCACAGGTGCAGGGATTAGAACATACACATCTTTGGGAGACCATTATTCTGCCTACCACCGTCCTTATGTATCTATATTGGGTATTTTATACCTGCATGTGTGTAAGTATATGTGTGTGCAAAATAACATCACAATATAATGAGAAATGTAATTATCCATTTAATTGACTGTACCTTAGACATTTTTGTTTGTTAGTCTAAAATTTAGAAAATGTTACCTAACTAACCATTGATGAGTTAGTTTTTGTTGGAAATTGCCATTTGGTCAGTAAACTGAAGTGAGACAGTGTGGGGACTGCAATTAAGGCTCCCTGCAGAATTGGGAAAGTGACAGTTGGCATGGATCATATTATTTAGTATCTGCAGGTTGCGGTTTGCAGCCAGTAGAGGCTTATCCACTCTCCCACACTCTTTGGAACCACACTGGTAATAATTTTCTAAGCCTTTGTGAAAAGTGATTAGCTTTTGATAACAAGTCTGTTATTATCCTGGGTCACTTGCTCACATTTACTTTGCTTTTTTGCTTTTTGATTTGTTTCCTGATAAGCAAAGGGAAATTAAAAGAAAAAAATTTTTGTGTTAAAATTATTTAAACAAGCATATATGCTTATTTTCTCTCCAAAATGTTGGATTTAAACATGAGAAAGAGCACTCATTGAACTGGTGTACTTTGTATATAATATTTAAAAATGGAAGAAACTACTCCTAAATATTTATTTATAGAGTAACTTGAATCATGCTCAACTTTTTGCTCTATTTTAAAATCATGCCTTATAATTCAGAGCTAACAGAGTCCAATAATTCTCAGCATAAAGAGAATATTTATTATGAGGCTAGAAATTTTTCTCTTCACTGTATAAACTTTTTCCTGAGGGGAATTTTCTTTAGGGTTCAAGTCCTTTCTTGGAAATAATAACCTACAAATATAGGCCTGAAAGATTGAAAGATACAAGCAATGTCTACATGCAAACAAACATCGGACAGAAAATAGTCACTATGAACACCTGTGTTTATGACCCACATAATGATTCTATGGTATCAATGGAAAAGGACTAAAAGGAGTTGTAATAATGATTTAGGCTGAGCCCATGAATTGAGAAGTACATTAATACCAGAAGCAGTGTTTCTCAACTCTTTTTTTCTTTAACTATTACCTCTTAAGGAACCTTTCTAGACATACTCTTCTTGATCACTCCTTTCCTTCCATGTAAACCATAGATTTACTGTGTGTCTGTTTACAAATGGTGGCCCCTTGGAGAACCACAAACTATTATAATATCTAAGATGCCAACTCCCAAAGACACAATTTTCACATCTTGTAGATTAAAATCATCTTCAGTGAGAATACATGATATAGAGTGATGGCAGTGGAAGGAATCTCAACAAACTGTTATTAAAAACACTTCACTTTACAGACAGTAAGCTGGGACACAGAAGGAACCTGATTTGTCTAAAAGGATGCATACTTAATCGGTGTTGTGGGTAAAATAAAAGAAGTATAAGGCATAGAATTTGTCAATTTGCTTTTATATACACCTAATATTGACCAAAAAAAGAAACACCACTGGAAAGAAAAGAAAAAAAAAAAAAAAATAGTACCCACAAGATGACTAAATGATGATGTAACAGTCTGGGCACTGGAGGTGTTACATCTTAGTCTGATACTTTGATATAAACAGAATGTAACATTATTTGAAAGTTCAAAAGCTAAGTATTACTTGTATGAAAATCTATAATAGAAAAAAATCCTTTGAGAAGAGCTCAGCAACAGAGACTTAAACATTCCAATACAAGGCAAGGCTTGTTTAAATGTCAGTCACTGGTATTCTCTTGGTATTTTCCCTGGGTTAGAGCTTGTTCAACAAAGTAAGGAGTTCACAACTGTCAGATGCTGGCATTTCAAAGGGTAAAAGACATCTTTATTAAACAATCAAGACAAAAATCTCTTCATGTACAATAATGTATTAAATATCACCTAGAAAATAGTATTAAAATTTCTCTTTCTATATATGAAAAAGTATCTGTTCTTAGAGATATAGAAATATAAATAATAGTCATAATCAGAAAATAAAACTGCCATTTGAAGTTAATATCTTCATATTCCTGATCTAAATGACTACAGAATAATTAGCAGAAGGTTATTGTTAAGATCAGAGCAATAAACAATGTACTATGATTAAATTCCAACATTTAGAGAGAGAAAAAACAAGCCAACTTCCTTGCTCATAGAGAGAGATGGTTTCTGGCAGGTAACTGCATACATTCTTAGTTGGAAGCACTAGACCTCTAATTAAAACTATCAGGATTCTCTTAGTCCAATAAAGTATTCTAAATTGCTTCACTCTACATGCTTTACTTTTAGTACATTCCTAGAAGTCTTAGGAATACCTATTGTAAAGTAATACAAATAGTGTGCAACTCATAGGGAAAATAAAATATAGTAGGCGGTTTTATGTAACTAATATAACTAACATAATTCAAAGCAGGTATTTAAATTTTGAAGAAAAGAATAGATAGTTGTGTCCTTGTCTTGGTCCATGTGTTTGATCATGTTAACATTTATTCCCCTTGAAACCACACTTTATCCAACTCAGCTATCCTATGTGTCTCAAGGCCAGTAAACTCAAGCAAACCTCCTTCAATTTCATTCATACAGATTTCCTAGGACCTTGTCATGTTTTTTATTAGCCTTACTCCTAAATCAATTTTGAGTTTTACCTGGTCCCTGACTCCTGGTTTATATTCCATTGTGATTCTTCTCCTCGTTTCACTGGCTGTACCCTTAAACCTAGTAGATTTTTGGCTTAATATTTTATTCCTATATATCAACTAGAATATAACACCCAAGTCTCAGATCCAGGCACCATATCTCCCAAACAGACATCATTGGCTGGTGCCCAAGCTGACATTGTTCTACAGAAATCAGACAATTAATTTATTCCTTCATTTTTTCTTTTACTCATCACAAAATTATTTATTGAACATTTCAATAGTCAGGGAACTCTGCTAGGCTTGGAAACACAATGGTGAATTGGAATGAGTGCTTTTTAATTCATGGATCTTACATTCTATTTCAGGAGACAGATATGAAATAAATAATAACATAATTACACAATTAATTATTCCATTATAATTTTGATAAATACTACAAATAAGCTCATAGAGAATTTATATCATGTAACTAGAAACTTGTCCTATGCTGGTAAGTCAGAGAAAATTTCACTGTATAAATGACATTTAATCAGAGGCTCAAATAATATAGTTTACTTTTCAAAGAATAAGGAGAAAAATAAAAGAAAGTGAAAAGCACAAAAGACCTAAAATAGGGAGGAGCCTGGCTCATTAGATGAACTATGAGAAAACCAGTGGCAGAAAGTAAGTGGTGAATAGAGGTGTATAAATATATTGGTGATGTAGATAGATGTCAGATTATATAGGACAATTTTAAGCATTTTGAATTCATCCTGAAAGCTTTGGGAAGACATGAATGACTATAAAGTTGCAAAATAACATGATCATATTTAGGTTTTATAACTATTTTTCAAGAAAGACTATGGATAATGAATTGGGGGTTGTAAAGCAGCTACTAAAAATCAGTTAGATCAAAGGACACAGTCAACAGTGAAAAGGCAATCTAAGGGATAGGAGAAAATATTTGCAACTCTATATCTATAAGCATTAATATCTGGAACTTCTATAACTCAACAACAAAAAAGTGAAATAACCCTATTAAGAAGTGAACAAACAAATAGACATTTCTTCGAAGGTGATACACAAATGGCTAAGAAGTGTGTGAAATTGTGGTTACCATCACAAATTATCAGAGAAATATAAATCAACACCACTATGAGATATCACCTCGCACCCGTTCAGATGGTTACTATTAAAAGGAAATGAAAACAAGTCCTGGTGAGGATGTGGAGAAATTGAAACACTTGGCACTGTTGGTGGGAATGCAAAATGGCGCAACTGCTATGGAAAACAGTTTGGAGGTTCTTAAAATATAAAAAAGAACTACAGTGTGTCACAGCAATCCTACTGCTAGGTATAAATATAAAATAACCTAAAACAGGTCTTGAGGAGATATTTGTATACCCATGTTTGTAGCAACACCATTCATAATAACTAAGATGTAGAAGCAACACAAATGTCCGTCAAGGGATGGATGAATAAACAAAATGCAGTATACACATACAATTATTCAGTCTTAGAAAGGAAGGAAATTCTGTCATGTGCTTCAACATAGATGAACCTTGAGGATATTAGGCTAAGTGAAATAGGCTAACCATAAAAGACAAATACTGTATGATTCCACTTATATGAGGTATCTAAAGTAGTCAAATTCATAGAAACAGAAAGTAGAATGGTAGCTTCTAGGGTCTCAGGGGAAGGACGGATAGGGGATCTGTGGTTTAAAGGGTATACAGTTTCAGATTTGCAAGATGAAAAAGTTCTGTAGATCTGTTTCACATCAATGTGTATATACTTAACACTACTGCACTGTACACTTAAAAATGGTTAAGATGATAAACTTTGTTATGTGTTTTTTAACCGTTATAAAAAAGTTATTTAGGAGCTATTGCTACAGTTCAAGAAAAAAGTTGAATGGTAGTTTGGGTTAGAATTATAGCAGTGGAGATCAAGAAAAAAGGACAAATGTAAGAGAGATTTTGAAAGTAGAATTAACAGCCGTATTAGGTTAAATATGTGGAAAAAGGAAGAGGAAGTAGACAAAGAATTACTGAGATTTTTTGAATTATAAAACTGTATTTGTGCACTATTATGCCTGAGATACTGACAGTAAGGAAAGTCATGGAAATAGATGAGATCATAAACCGTTTAAGAGGCCGAGAGTCGAGAAAGAAGAAAGTGAGATATAAAGAGAATCTAATGCTCAATCTGACCATCTCCAGAATTTACAGCTCAAGTCAAGGAAAATGAGTTAACAAAAAACTGAGAAGAGGAATATCAATAGGTGTACTCTAAATCAGTTAATCATTCAAACTCACATTTACCAACTCTTTGTTACTTACCTATTAATATTAACAAAAAGAGATTACTTACAGTAATCTTACAGGAAAGAATTCCCCAAATATTCTAATCTTACACTCTATGATGATCAAATAAGAAACTGCATGGTTTCATTTAATTCTTTCTTTGCTTTGATTTATATAAAATATGTCGATGTACAGATTGGGATGAAGTTCTAAAATAAGCAACTGATTTTCAACTTTACAATCATATGCAAATCCATATATATTTAAAATTCCTCTGTGCATTTTTAATAATTTGAAGAAACAAAAATTAACCCCTTTTCTACACTAGAATTAGAAACTTCAGCCATTATGTATGTAAAAACAAAAGATAACAACAAAATGTCCTTATTTATAGTGGCATGAAAAGAAACTTTGTTATCTAACCAAAAGTGCTTATTCTTCTTTCAACAACTGAGCAAAATTGGATCTTTTATTTGTGTTTATGTTAGCATATTAAATATACTTGGGTTTCAAATTTTTGTAGTTTAATTTAGGGCAGAAAGAGTAAGATTATGTAAAGGTTATTAAAGGTGGATTAATACATAATACCTTTAAAAGATGGGTTAAGTGAACTAATTGTGTATATTCAACATAAATCAACTTATGTGTAGATTCACCACTGAGTTCAGAATATTTTTTTACACTATAACAAATTGAGTGCCTGGGAATACTAACTCTTATGTGCACAGTTCATGGACAACTTTCAAAATGTGATCATTTTTTACCGTCTGAACACACTGAAAATTGCCCCTAATTATTAAAATTAATTATTAAATTATAGGTACATTGATGAATTAATGTCCAACTCACTCTCTTATAAGGAAATTAGAATGAGATGTAGCCAAATATATTTCCACTCTACTGTTAATCACATTATAGATAACATGTTATTGAACAGAGATAGATATCTTATTAATAAAGACATTTTAGGTCTATCCTTGAATTTCTGCCTTATGAAATGTTGAGTGTTTTAGGTGCTGTAAATCACTTAAATGTTTATTACTTGGTGCTCCTCTGATAAGATGATCTAATATTAGTTTCTCTGAATTTCAATTTACAAACCCAAAGTATTATAAACCACAGAATAAGAAATTTGTGGTATAGAATAAATACTTACTTGAGTAATTTTTTTTAAATTTTAAGATACTACTTGAGTAAAGTATTTCTGAAGATTTGTTTCTGTCTATATTTCATACTTTTTTTGGGGGGGAATTAAAATCTGGACTTCAAAATTTGCAATAAAATTAATTGCAAAAACATTTAAAAAATACTCTTTTAGAAACTAATTAGAATAACTTTTCTTGTTCTAATCATCTTGCTATTTTGAAGTGTAACTTTCAGTATGTTAGTCATTCAAATGTTGATGTTTACTCTGGCATGAATCTTGCTTTTGCAGATCTTTTTAACCTTGGAGTAATTTATAAACATTTGAATTAACTTTTTCTTTTTCTTTTTCTAAAAAGATTCTATCAGGTATTCTGATACAATTACAAATATATTCAGAGCTAACAGTGACATATTATTTCCATTTTATTCCAAAAAAATTAATTTTCCATTGGGAATAATTGCAAATATATAAGTAATGACCTTAATATTTTTATGGACTATAAATGTAGCACTGTAGAATAGCAAATATCTGAAAATAAAGCTCAATTAAAAGAATAAGACAAAAGATCATGAAGGCATTTAAAAAATAATCTACCTTTTATTTCAGCATGCAAAGTAAATTGCAGAGAATTATTATGCAATTTCAGTGGATTCTGAGGGAACACATTACTATGATAAAGTAACTTTTTATTAAAAAAGTTATAAAACCACTGGTGGGCTCATATACACATAAATATATGCATGCATATGTATATACGTATAATTTATAACTATAAAAATATAATCAGTAATAGTTTAACTCTTTATATGAATATACAATAATTATATTGAAATGATAAAGAATAAACAAATGCTCATTACATATATTTCATAGGCTATAATGTTTAAAGTATTATTTTAAAATCCTTCATTGAAAATTAAGATGAATGGTGAAATATATTACATATATATGTATGTGTATACATTTATATATACTTTTAACATATATTGCTTAAATTCAGAATTTGTGTTAACATCTAGATCTTCACACTGTGGCACATACTATTATATATAAAATCCTGATATTTTCTGTTTAAAAAACTTATTTCCACAATTTGAAAATTGTATAGAGGCTTGAAATAGTTCTTATTCCTATTAAACTGGGGCATCATTCCTTTCTTGGAACAAGTCAATATAATATTTAATTAAAGTCAGCACTTCAGTAAATGTACCCTTGCCCTTGAAAAGATAAATCGCTTAACTCAGGAGAGAAAAACAAAGTGTACACAAACTTCACCTTCTATTTAGAGAAATGCTGGAGTGAGCAGGTTGTGGCATACATCTCTATCAGCTGACCCTTGGAAGGCACTGGTAGGAGAGTTAACAAAGGAAAAAAATCAAACTAAACTGTTTTATGTGTTGAATAAAGAAAGCAAGTAGAAGCAAAAATAAGGTATTGTAACCTAATCCAAATATTGAAAAAAGATTAGTAAAACTTAATCTTTACTCTATTGTTTCTAAACTTGTTTAAATGAATGTATTTTCCATAAATTTTTGCTCACATCATTGAAGAAGTGAGTTGCCATAATTATTTTACATCATAAAGATTCACTGGACGTTTAAATGAGTTTTTTATTTTCCCGCCATGGTTCCATATCCCAACCAAATTTTAAAGAGATGTTATCATTCAGCCATGTGTTAAGTAGGTATTAACACAAGGGATGCTGCTAGCATCTTAATGAAGAATCGCTATCAAATAATTATTTACTTTTACTTTTGATTCTTTCTGTGATTAGTTACTATACTAACCTTAACATTTTCACCTTTAAGATTTCCATTCCTTAAATATCTTTTGGAAGCTATTCTTATTTTAAGGAAAAAAAACATAAAATTATGCTCCAGCTGGGTTGGAACCAACCCTGTACTATAATATGCCTATATTGAAGCCCATTTTCTTTTTTTTTGTAAACAGGTCTTTGTATTCCTATATTAGGAAATATATCTGGGTATTTTAATCACCATACAGAAGCTGAACTTTACTTAACATTATTAATGAAGTAGTTTAATATTAACTAGAATTTGGAGGATGCAGAACAAAACGTTATTTTACGTATTTGAAAAAGCAAGTTAGATAATCGGTTCTCATCAAAGTCACTAATTTTCACAGTACTATCAAAGCATTTATTAAACTATTTTGATTACATTTTATATACTTGCTTATTTAAATGATTTCTAATTACAAAATGATGGGAAAATTACTCCAGTCATATTTTTTTTCCTCTCTAGCACTTGGTTGATTAAATTCCCTCACCACCTAAAGACTATAATTACTATTAGCACATTTTTAATTCTAAAGGGTATTTGACCATTTTTCCCTTATTTTTATGATTAATATATGTATATACATATATATTTGTATGAAAGAAATTTTCATTAAAAGTTATTACAAATGCAAACTTAATTGTGTTTTTAATTTAGCTTGTGGGCCTAGCTAAAGCTATAGCTACTGAGAATACCTTCATAACTTAAACAGGACAGGAAACAGTACAAATTTAGATCAAACTGTTTCTTACTGAGAGTAGAAAATATGGAAGGATATCTAACAGGTGCCTAGTTCTCTAAGCAAATAGAACTAATGAGGCAAATTTTCCATTTTGCAGAGAATAAAAGGAAAGAGTAAGACATGTAGCAACAATTGAGGAATATATGATAAGCCATCTGGCTTAATGATGTAAATAGATGATAATTTCCATATGCAGTTCTCAATATTGGTACAAATGCAAGACTACTAAATGAGTACCTAACCCACTTAAACATCTGCCAGAACTCTCATGCAGCTACAGTAAGCTTACCTAGCTGATACTTGATTAATTTTTTTGACCAGTTACTCTCTATATACAAGGTAAATGTCAAGGGAATCTGATAAATTGGACCATACTCTGACCAAAACAGCTATTAGGCCAAATGCAACTGATGGGGTGAGTCCCTAGGAGTAAGTGACCTTGACACTGAAAAGGACAAAACTATGCAGAAAGAAATACACCCAGGTATAGAAAAGTGTTCTGCTTTATTTAAAGAAGAAATGTGCCCTTCATTCATAAAATATTACATGTATAAATATGTATCAAAGCTTTCATGCATAAAAGTTTTCAGATATAAATATCTAAAAGGGAAAATATAATCAAAGAATCTGGAGATCTACAAATATGTAATTTTGAATTGTCAATCATATATTGTACTGATTTGTTATTTATTTAACAAATACATGTTTTCTGAGGGGAAAGTTTAAAAAATGCTTAACGAAATCAGTTTAGTTTTACAAAAAATTCTCCAATCAGTTTAAATTTTTAACTAATAAATACAAACAATAGGAAAAAAAAGTTAAGTAAATGAGAAAATGTATGAAGTCACAAGAAAAATGTTGAGAACTTAATTGCTCACTTTTTATATTTAAAGCAAAAAAATATATATCAGAAAGGACAATGATCACTTCCATTTAACCTAATAAAAAACAATCCTAGAGAAAAATGTGATAAATTGTGTCTTTATAACAGCAGTTACCCAATTTGATGTACTCACCAGTGTACAACTAAGATTTTTTAAATTAAGAGATAAGGAAATATTTGAATTCATAACTATAACTACCAATTATCTGATGATATTTCCAGTTTTTTTTTTTTTTTTTCGGTACTCGGGCCTCTCACTGTTGTGGCCTCTCCCGTTGCAGAGCACAGGCTCCGGATGCGCAGGCTCAGCGGCCATGGCTCACAGGCCCAGCTGCTCTGCGGCATGTGGGATCTTCCCGGACCGGGGCACGAACCTGTGTCCCGTGCATCGGCAGGCAAACTCTCAACCACTGCGCCACCAGGGAAGCCCTATTTCCAGTATTTTTTATCAAACAATAAAATGGTAGTTAATATGACTATATTATTTTTATTTCTTATAGTCAAAATAAATTATTGCATAATTGACATTTCTCTTGATTTTACATACACTTGCTTATTACATATGTGAACTGAGTAGTGTACATGGATAATAACATCTTTATTTTCATCCCTATATTCATTCATTCAACAAATATTATTGAGCAACTACTATTTCCAGACACTGGTACAGCACTTGTGAAGTGTCAGAGAATGAAGAGTCATTGGCTTGTGGATATATTTTGAAGGTAGAGCCATCAGAATTCTCTGACAGATGGAACGTAGGTTGTGAGAGAAAAAAGAATCAGAAATGACTCTAACATGTTTTTCCTGAGCAAAATTATCCTATGGATTCTTAAGAAAAAATTTAGAAAAAAAATTGATTTGAGCGGGAACAAGGTACTATAAATCAAATTTTATGAGAATCCTAAAACAGAACCATCCTCCATAGGACATAAGAATTAAAATTGTGGACAACCTCAGATGATTTTCACAGCAACAAAAATAAGTAAATAAAAACATTAAACTGAGGAACAAAAATTATATTTAAAAACTATAAAAAGTAAGAGGAAGGTGAGAGTAGAAATAGAGGAGTAAGTAAGCTAAGAGAAAAACCTCACAAGTTGGAAAAGATAAGGTAAGATAAAATAACCCCTCCAGTCAATGGAAAGGAGAAGTTAAATTGCGGTCTTATATATACAACAGCCCACATGTATTAATGATGTCAGATTTGAAGCAAAAATTGTTCTACAATCAGGTGCTTCAGCTGTATCTGCAGCTAGAGGAATAGGAACAATGAGAATGATAGCTAGAGGAGTCCCATTTAAAGGTGAGCCTTAAGAATGAAGAGTCCCTGAAATGGAAGAAAGGAGTACAGAAAAAAGAGAAGGACACTGTAACACGTGATAAAAGACAGGAGCTAATGCACAGTAATATTCAGAAGAAATATGCTGTGTGTGCTAAAGGGAGAAGTATATCAATGAGGAAATCGCTTTGATTTCCTACTTCCTTCCGAGAATATTTTAAAGACCATTTATTTTCTTATTAATACAGAAGACTGGACTTGAAAAACTAACAGATATACAAGACAGCAATATTTTTGAAACATTAGTTGATGTTTTACTCCTGAAATTGCCCTTCTTTTTCTACTCGCCTCCACTGTTTCATTCAATTAAGCAGATTTGGAATAATTATCTTGGGGTGAAGGATATGAGTTAGATGGAAAATAGAAAACACTCTGTAAGTTGTTACTTTTGTTTCCAAAACACTAAGCCCCTTTAAAAAATTCACTGGGCCTATGGTATATTTAATGTTTAGGAGAGTGAGATTTGAGGACTGTGTCTTTCCTCTGGAGCAGTGTTTCTCATCCTGGAGCAATTTTGTGCCCCTGGGTAACATTTGGCAAGATCTGGAAGCATTTTTGAATGTCAACACGAAGTAGGATGGGTGGTGCTGCTGGCATCTAGTGGGTAGAAACAAAGGATGATTGTAAACATCTTACAATGTGCAAGACAGCCCTTCCACCCCAGAAAAGAATTATCCAGCCCCAAATGTCAAGAGTGCCAAGGTTGAGAAAACTTGCTCTAGGGAGGCTGGAGAATATTCCCTTTCTTTCATAGGAAGACAGGAAACTATGAACAAGAAAAGAGAGTAGAGGGGGTGGCTGATTGTGAAGGAAAGCATCCATTTCCCTAGTAGAGTCATGGATGTTGTGAGGACATCTTGTCTCACAAGCTGATACCTAGAGGCATGGCATGAGCACAGTAAAGAAGGACTGTGCCTTGTGTTCAGGACAGTCTGGTTTGAACCTGGCATCATGGTGATTCTGTATGTCAGGGAAGTTATAGAATGATCCCATGTCTCAGGGCACAGAAAGGTAGGGAGAGGTGACTGGAAGTGAAAATGCTAAGCAAAGGACAGTGAGGGAGCATCTCAGGGAAGAACTTAATGAAGAACTGGAGACAGGCTGGGGGATGCCCTTAGGCTGGCCAATTTTACAACAAGGTTGTGGCTTGAGGTGGATACAGAAAGTCAAGCCCTGGAAGAGAATACACTCTCTGTTTAGTCTAAAGAGTGTTCTGTCCAGCAACACAGGAAAATGTTTCCCAGGAAGACAGTTAAGTTTAGGAAAGCGTTTTGCATAAGGAAAAGTTTTCATAGAAATAAGCTTAAAATAATCCAATTTCAGATGATTACACTTGAGCAAGAAACTTTGCTGTGCATGCCAAACATTAAAATTTCTAAAGCTAAATTTAAATACATCAGATTTGAAGATGGAGAAATTCTTCACTTTTCCTAAGTACAAGGTTTTTAATATAGGGCTCTATATTGTTGCTGTTGTTTGCTTTGTTTTTGTTTTGTTTTTGTTGTTGTTGTTGTTTTTTAACTTAGACATTCTAAATCACATGGCCGGGATTGAAAACACTGAAGGAATGCCATTTTGCACACGTGTAGCCATTTATTATCCTTCTGCCCTCAAGACTTCTAACAGAGATTGGAAGGAGGACAGTGGAATAGAAGTTTTGTTTTGTTTGGTTTTGGGTTTGGATTTTTTGTTTGTTTTCTTTGTCTGAATAACCTGACCTCTTTGTATCATGGTTCTGTAAGGATATTAATGTTACAACTCTTATAAAGTCTGAACTATTTAAACATCTAAAAATATATCAAATTCATCAAAAGTGAGAAATCATGCCTTTATAGTATAGTAACTAAATTTACTAAGTACTAGGTATGTGCCAGCCATTATACTAGGACTCTGCATGTGTTATTTGTAACAATACTGTGAGGAAGTTCATGCTAATATCCCCATTTTAAACTCGAAGAAACTAATATATAAAGATGTTAAGGAACAAAAAAGATCACAAATTTGGGAGTGGGGAAATCATTGTTTAAATCTAAGCAGTCTGGTTTTAGATTGTGTGTCAGTAGGTTAGAACCACCTCTATTCCAGGATGGAAGTTTCCCAGAAGCTTTCAAGTAACACGTCTATTTTACACCATTGAGTAGGACTTAATATGAGCTGCAAAGAGACTGGAAGAGGAAATCTTTTTCTCTGGGAAGCCATGTAGACAGCTAAATATCTAATGCTATGGAAGAGGAGAAATCAGATTTAGGAGACAGTTAGAAGTCTGTGCCTCTGGCTAATTAGAATACATATTTATTGTATCTCCTGTATATAACATGATCTCCATCTTGCCCTCATAGTACAAGCATCAGTATTGATGAACTTGTCTAGATGGTTTAACCTATGCCAGATTCTCTATACGTTCCTTGATTGATATTAAAATACTTTGTCTATTAAAGTTATTTTAGAATGAAAAAAATAAGTTTTATTATCAAAAATGCTTTGCATCTGTTCTTAAGAGATGCTGCCTCTACGGGAATTCCTGAGTCATAATTCCTAGATAGCATGTAAGTCACACCAACTTTTAGGTAAAATAACAGCATTAGTGAAATTAACAACTAAATTACTGTGTACAGTCTGTGCAATTATTTTCTTTGTCACATGAAACCTAAAATGTTTTGATTTTCAAAGAATGCATGAGCTGTCTCTTGTTGTGTCTATTGGTTCAAACTCAAACTCTTTGATACTAAACCTTTAGGGTCTTCATTACTGGTCATTGTTGTTATGTGGGAAAGCCTTTAAGTATCTTACAATAGGCTGCTTTTACAAACTTCCAAATCTTTCCTAATAATTTTTCAGAAGTTGTACTTATTTTCTTTTCTTTTTAGGTAGACAGCCAAGTTGTAATACTGAAGACTGAGGCCCTCTTTTCCAATAGATATGAAATTTAATCCCTTTTACTTTTCTCACTGAATTTTTTAAAAGAACATTTAAATTAACGTGAAATTAGAGAGGTACTAACTGATATTCGTGCCTTTCTGTAATTTTAGTGAGTTAAGAATTTAACTATTAAGTTTAAAATTGACCATGAACAATATATCTCTGAAATCATGTTTGAAATCTGAAGATTTGGAAACAGAGCACTGGAGCTTTCTGGAGTTAATATATTGGCATTAATATCAGGAAGCAGCTGTCCAAGATCAAGAAGCAGAAAGTTTGTCACAGGCAGGTGCAAGATTCACTAAATCAGTGTAGAGGAGAAGAGGCTAGAGTCCCCACTAGAGAAGGACCAGACAAACACACATTCCTAGGCCAGCTTAGACATGATGAGTTACCCTTAAATTATGGTCAATAATTAACTCTAAGACTACACACTAGTTAAAATAGATTATACTTTGTCCTTTTTTTCCCAGTGTGCTTATATTTAAACAATAAATAACAATATAATTCTTTGTCTCTATCCTGTATTGTTATATTATAAATAATCAAATTTAATAATAAATAAATATATTTTTAAGAGGGAAGTCTTAGATCAACACACCAGTATGACATGGTAATTACCATTGTGGTGAATTTATTTAGAAAGCAAACTAGTAAGACTTTATAGGATTGTTTCCATGAAAAGTCCTGTTATGATTAGTGTAATAAATAGGCCTACAAAATACACCAGGATATAGAGTCTATTTTCTTGTAGCCCTTGGTGAAAATTTTACCACATCATCTTATTATGTTTGCTTGTGAAATATTTATAATGTCATGCTCATGGGAACACTGAATATTGTGTTCTTTAAAACTAACATGATTTGCAAGCAATGTAAGTATTGTTGATCCTTTGACCACAAACATGATTTCCACATTTAGAAGAAATTCACTGCGTGCAGTTTTGTATTTTCATTTTTACAGATAATCATGGATAGTTAGAATAAACAGGTTTTTCCCTTCTCAATGCCTACATTGTTGACATATTTGAAAGACTATTTTCCAATGCACTATTTTCCTCAACATAGACTTTCAACAAATGTATCAACCTGAAATTTCTGTTTCAGTTCTTAGTACTATTTTAATTCTCCTCTATTTGTATCAAAAAGTGACTTGGATTTCTGTGTAACTCTGAGTAAATGTCTGTCTTAGATAACAGACTGGACTGTAATCATGTATTTTTTATAGCTTTTCCTAGAGATGTACTCACAGCTTTCTGGGAAATCCATATCACGGCTCCACATGGACATTATAAGGAAGTTGATGCTTCCATAACTTTTACTAGTTTGCTCACACATTGACCTTCTTTCCTGTGGAACTAGTCTTGTGTCGTATTTTCTTTTTGACAACCCTCCTCAAGTTTATGCAAGGTATTTCGTATTTAGCTTTCACTTTTATATATTCTTGTGTCTATTTTAATATTACTCTACTTTTATGGCTGCCTATATATACTCTTTTTTTTTAATAGTTTTTTTTTTTTTTTTTTAGATGTTGGGGGTAGGAGTTTATTAATTAATTTATTTATTTTTGCTGTGTTGGGTCTTGTTTCTGTGTGAACGCTTTCTCTAGTTGTGTCAAGCGGGGGCCACTCTTCATCGCGGTGCACGGGCCTCTCACTGTCGCGGCCTCTTTTGTTGCGGAGCACAGGCTCCAGACGCGCAGGCTCAATAATTGTGGCTGATGGGCCTAGTTGCTCCGCGGCATGTGGGATCCTCCCAGACCAGGTCTCGAACCCGTGTCCTCTGCATTAGCAAATTTTTAAAGTGTAGAATAGAAAGCATCCTAAACAAATCATTTATTCAAATAGAACTGGAGGGGCAAGTGAAATATGAGTCTGCCCCAGGACTTAACTTTCTCATATCAAATCCACAATGGCTTTGAATAGCACACAATTCCACAGTGGCTTTCATGGTGTTCCTTTATATTCTCTGTTGCTACAATGGATGTTTTAGAATAACTATATTTCCCTTTAGGTGTCTGATAGGATTTAACCTCACTAATTTACAAACAGGAAAAAAATGAAATTATCTAGCACTTTTAGTGCAAATTTCAAACATATTTGTGGAATTAGACAATGAAAAGTGTTTGAATTGCCCTAGATAAGATGGATTCAGGAATTGCTTTATTTACCTTTCTTATGAGTTATCACGTTAATGACCATTGCTGACAAATGGGAGGGAATAAACATTCATTATAATATAGCAGCATAAAAGTGCCTGTCAGGTTTTCCTCTTCCACTGTGCCTTTGATATATTAAGCATATGTTCTCTTAGATTCTGACTTAAGATCAATAAAAAGTGACCTTTCTGTCCTGGGTTCATAAAACACTTAGATGTCCTTCATGTGAACTTCCTCAGCAATTGTACTTGCACCAACCTGATGCTAACTCCAAACATTTATTGATCTTGCTTTCCATTTATTCCCAACACTTAGACTGAGGTAATTCCATAATAAATTCTTGCTTCAAAAATAGTTAAGAAAATATACATATGGGAAACAAGCATATGAAATGATTATCAATATCGCATGTCATCAGGGGAATTGCAAATTAAAATAATGAGACACTACTAATTCAATTGGCTAAAATCCCAAACACTGATGATGCCAAATGCTGGTGAGAATGTGGATCATACTCTTATCATACGATCCAGCAATCATACTAGCTGGTATTCACCCAAAGGAGCTGAAAACATGTCCATACAAAAACATGCACATGGATGTTTATAGCAGCTTAATTCATAATTGCCAAAACTTGGAAGCAACAAAGTTGTCCTTCTGTAGGTGAATAGATAGATAGACTGTAGTGCATCCATACAAAGAGATATACAGCGCTAAAAAGAAATGAGCTGTCAAGCCATGAAAAGATGTGGAGAAAAATGCATATTACTAAGCAAAAGAAGCCATCTGAAAAGGCTGTACTGCATACTGTAGGATTCTACTATATAATATTCTGGAAAAGGAAAAATTGGAGACAGTAAAATGATCAGTGTTTGCCAAGAGTTTGGGAGAGGGAGGAATGAATAGGTGGAGCATAGGGGACTTTTAGGGCAGTGAAGTTATTCTGTCTGATACCATAATGATGGATATATATTATTATACTTTTTTCAAAAGCCATACAATGTACAGCACCAAGAGTGAATCCTAATGTAAACTGTAGATTTTAGTTAATATATCAGTATTGGCTCATCAATGGTAACAAATGCACCACACTACTTATAAGATACTAATAGAGAACCTGTGTGTGTATTTGTGTGTGTATGTGAAAAGTTGGTGGTAGTGAGGGGTACATCAGAACTTTTTGCACTTTCCATTCAATTTTTATGCAAACCTGAAAGTTCTTGGAGAAATAAAGTCTAATACTTTGTTTTAAAGTTATCGAACATGTTTTGCAAAACCTGGTTATGTCTTTGGTTTTCCAAAGGTATTTTAAAATTTTTTAAATTCAAAATTAACTTTGGTTAAATTTAATTTAACATTTAATGCTTTCACCTAGAACATCTGGTTGGAAAATCTGATTGCTTGACAGTTCCCAGCTTCAGGCTTAATTGAAGAACAAACTTTCTCCAAACTGCTGAAAAAAGGGCCTGAGATCCTTTCATGTTAAAACACAGTCTCCTTGGGCTTCATAGATAACATGGGAAATTATACTATTTCTGTGAGGTCCAGACAATACCGGGAGCAGTGCCCACTGCACTGTAGCTGATTCATAGTGACTTATGATAGTAGACTTAGTGCTTTTCTTTCTAATTCAGTGATACCATATTTTTTGCTTGAATTTGGTCATGGTGGAGTATTTACATCATGAACATCAGCAAATGCTGCAAATCAGTTCATTTCTTTTTTTGGTTTGTTTTAGAGAGTGGGCTTACCAGCACACCATTGATTAATACAATATCTCAAATTTATATCTATAGGAAATAACTTGCCCAAGTTTAAATGGATTATACAAAACACTTCTTCCCAGAAATACCAAAAAAATGACAGTTCTGATATCAATATTTTCCAGAAAAAAATCATTTTTCTACATTTTTTAATTGACGTACAGTTGGTTTACAATGTGTTAATTTCTGCTGTACAGAAAAGTGATTCAGTTGTACCTTCTTTTTCATATTATTTTCCATTGTGGTTTGTCACAGGATATTGAATATAGTTCCCTGTGCTATACAGTAGGACCTTGTTGTTTATCCATTCTATATATAGTAGTTTGCATCTGCTAACACCAAACACCTAATCCATCCTTCCCCTACTCCCTCTCCCCCTTGGCAACCACAAGTCTGTTCACTATGTCTGTGAGTCTGTTATTGCTTTGTAGATAGGTTCATTTATGTCATATTTTAGATTCTACCTATAAGTGACATCATAAGTTATTTGTCTTTCTCTTTCTGACTTACTTCACTCTGTATGACAGTCTCTAGGTCCATCCATATTACTGCAAATGGCATTTTTCTACATATTTTTATTCTCTTGATTTTCTAGAACCTTAATAGTAGTTTGTTTTTGAAGTTTCTAAATTGCATTTTTATAACAGAAATGAATCTAAGGGATCATAAAAGACTGTAAGCAATACAGATTAGGGATTAGTGAAGATGTTAACAAATGATTAATTGGAATAATGGAAGGAATTGAAGGAGAGTCTATATGAAGATGAATGATTCTGCCTTAAGGTAATTGTCAAAGCCTAGTGATGAAAAGGCAATGAGGAGAATACTAAAGTTTGTATGTGTTTTTTTTTTTTTTGGATGCCTAGTGTACTCCATGTTCTTTTATACTAAGCCTATATAATAATAATGCATGTTGAAAGAATTATAGCATTAGGTTGTGGAATTCCATGTAGCAAGATGAAGGTTAATGGTGGTAAATTGAGAGAAAGTAGTATATAGAGACTGAGTGCAAAACCAGTAGCAAATATGTAACTTTGATTATTGAAAGCAATTAATACATTAATTTAAAACAAAAAATGATTGTGCCAGGCCCTGCACTAGGCATAAGGAATACAAAAATGTTTCCTGAAAAAATTAACTCAGGGTTAATTTTCGTAAGGGTTCTTAACTGAGGCAATTTGGTAATAAAAAGACTACAAAGTCCTCTGGGAACAGTAACAATGTGTGTCAGTGACAGTTTTTCACTCTGCTTGTTTTTCAAGATCTTGATACTTTTGAAGACTATTTGCCAGATATTTTTTTAAATAAATTTATTTATTAATTTATTGGCTGCATTTGGTCTTCGTTGCTGTGGGGGCTTTCTCTAGTTTCGAGCAGGGGCTGCTCTTTGTTGCGGTGTGCGGGCTTCTCATTGCTGAGGCTTCTCTTGTTGAGGAGCATGGGCTCTAGGCACGTGGGCTTCAGTAGTTGTTATTTGCCAGATATTTTGTAGAATGTCCTTTTATTTGGGTTTGAGTGATGTTTTCTCATGTTAGAACTGGAGTTATGGATTTTGAAGAATACCACAGAGGGAAGGTTGCCTTCTTATACTATCACTTGATATTGACATGACTATTGCTAGTAATGGTTTCCTTGATCACTTGCTTAAGGTGAGGTTTCCAGACTTCATGTAAAGTTACTCTGTTTTCCTTTCTGTACTCTGTTCTTTGGACATTAGTAAATCCAGCCCACACAGGGAGGAGAAGTAAATTGTACCTTCTGTAGGAGGGAGTATCCGCATACATTATTTGGAATTCTTTAAAGATTTGTCCTTTCTGTGCCATTTATTTATTTATGCAATTATTTATGTATGTCCATATGGATTCATTGATATTTATTTAATGATTTATGTTATATTCTAATACTATGTTATATAAATAACTCAATTTATGATGCTCAATTGTTCCAGCTTTGGCCATTGGGAGCTCTTTCACAGTGCCCTCTGTGATTCATTCATTCTTTCTTTCTTTCTTGACATGTATCTATCTCTCTTTTGTCTCTGTTTCAGCACATAAAAACTTTTAGGACTGTAAAGTGTTCCAGCTAATAGTGTATTTTATTTTTACCTGCTTCAAGCCTGGTATTAGTAATTTTTTCAGGAATATCTGATTTCTTTTCCTGGAGAATTGGTATTTTAAACTAAAACCTAAGTGCTGGTTGTGCTTATTTCTACTAAGATGTCACTGCTTCTAGATCCTCTCTAACACACACCATATTTGTAACAGTTTGTAATCCATTCTGAGATTCTCCAATATTCTGGTTGATTTAAAATATTTTTTCCTTAAATTTCACACTTTGTGATATAAAGTTATACATATGTTGACAAATGCAAAATGTCATTCATCCACCAACCCATTGTCATACGGAAGAGTTATATAACCCTCAACATTTCCCTGCATATTTCTTTTGTAGTAAACCCTTTACTCTCTCTAAAATCGAAAAAAAAAAACATTGAACTACTTTCCTTCCCAATATTTTCACTTTTTCCAGGATGTCATGTACATGCAATCATATAAAAAGTAGACTTTGGGGTATGGCTTTTTCCTTTTAGCAAAAAATCTTTAAGATTCATCCATATTGCTACCTGCATCAATAGTTCATTCTCTTTTATCCCTGAATAGTTTGCGATACTATTCCACAAAACATTCACATGTTGAAGCAATTCTTAGTTAGAGATTCCAGTTTTTAGAGTTTATAAATTAGACTGCTATAATAATCCATGTATAGGTTTTTGTGTGAACATAAGTTTTAAATTTACATATGTAAATACCTAGGAGTGTGACTGCTAAGACTGTAGATTACAACTTCAAGTGGAATGCAGATATATCATCACCATTTTCATTCCTTTACCCTCTTTCCTTTATGATATGGTTATCTGAAATATTACCTCTTCACTACACTGAGAACCAGATTAAACCATTTTATAATTATCTTTGCTTTTAACTCTCAAACGTAATTTTAAAATATCAAGAAGAGAATAGTCTATTATATATGTATCCTTACCATTACTCTTTCTTAATGTTTTATATTTCCTTATAATTTATTTTCTGCCTGCCCCTACCCAGCAGATCCTATGAAAGGTATTCTGACTTCCACCCCTCTTAGTACTGAGATGGCAGTCCATCCACATTTGAACCATAACACACAGAAGTGGGCCAGGAAAACCATTCTGAACCTAAGCATGTTAGCTACCAACTGAAACAGAATATTTACAAAGGAATAGTCTTATAACACATAATATGTTCAGGGTACAATGCAAAATTACTTGTCATTCTAAGAATCAGGTATATCAGGAAAGATTTAACCAAACAAGAACCTGTAGGAGATTTATATTAAAAGGTTTATTGCTAGGAATTGACTTACCTGATTGGAGGCTGGCTATTCAAGTCTAAAATTCATAGGACAGGCTATCAGGAAGAAGAGACTGGAGGTATTGAGCATGGGCTGAAGCTGCTATTCTCAAGAGAAATTTTTTTCTGTAAGGATGTCTCATCTAGGTTTTTAAGACCTTTCAACTGATTGACACAGACTGACTTAGATTATCTACAATATGCCTTATTTAAAATAAACTGTTTGTGAACTTTAATTACACTTACAAAATATATTCACAGAAAAAGTAGATTAGTGTTTGATTGAATAACTGGGGATTACCCTCCAGTCAAATTAACATCTAAATGATCAACATACTAAACAAATCTCAATTTGAATGAGAAAAGGCAATAAATGAACACTAACACTAAGATAACACAGGTGTTGGAATTCTCTGGCATGGATTTCAAAGCAGCTGATGTTAAAAATACTGTAACGAGAAATTGCAAATGTTCTTGAAACATTTAAACTGTCAAAAATCTCAGCAAAGAAATAGAAGACATAAAGAAAAAGCAAATGAAAATTTTTGAATTAAAAAGTACAATAGCCAAATTAAAAATAATAATAATTGGATAGGCTTAATGTAAGAATGGAAACAACAGAAGAAACAATCAATGAACTTGAAGATAGAGCAATAGAAATTATACTGTCTGAACAACAAGGAGAAAATATATTGAAAAAAAAAGAAATTAATCCTGAGTTGTGCGACAATAACAAAAGATCTAATAAAATAATTGTTCATCAGAGTCAGAAAAAGAAGAACTTATGGAACTGAAAAATATTTGAAGAAACCAATGGCTAAAAACTCCCCAAATTTGGTGAAGAACAAAACATAAACCTACAGATTAAACAAGTTGAACAAATGAAAACAGGATAACATCAAAGAAATCTATGCCTAGACATTTCTTGATCAAATTTCTGAAAATTAAAGACAAAGAAAAATCTTGAAAGCAGACAGAGAGAAACTATGCATTAACCATGAGGAACAACAAAGGCATCAGATTTCTCATCAGAAATCTTAGAGACCATAAGAAAAGTGGCACATTTTTTTAAGTACTGAAAAAAAATAACTGTCTGCCCAGTGTTCTATATCCAGTGAAAATATACTTCAGGAATAAATGTTAGATAAAATCATTCCCAGAGGAAAGGAAGCTAAAAGCAGATGTGCTCTAAAGAACATCGTTAAACTCCAAAATTTACCAGTTACTATTTACAGGAATTAGAAGAGCAAGAGAAAGAATTAAAGCACATATATTGCCTAGCAATTTTTTAAATGCATGTATCATTCTATGATTAACACGTTAATGATAAGGTAAATATCACATTTTGAAAGTTCAAAGTATTAATTTTGAAAGGATCCAAACCAAGAGTAAGATTACAGTCTTAATATAATATCTTCAGGTAAAGCAATGCTTCATGTCATAAATTGATAACCGAAAGAGAGAGACTACAATTAAATAAACAAGGGTAAAGATATGAATAAATGATTCACAGAAAAGTAAATCCATATGATAGTAAATATATGAAAAGTTATCAATTTCCCAAGCAGTCAAAAAATATAAAATGATAATTAGTAATCATTTTATACCCATCAGATTAAAAATTTTAGAAGGAATGATTCCAAATGCTTCTGCCAATGATGATAGGGGATATGTACTCTTATTTTAGTGGTGGATATATGATAGGCTTTTATTAAATATACTTTATATATTAATGATGGATATGCCTTTTTGGAAAGCCATATTCAAATAACAATTAAAATGCCCATATCTTTTGACTTTAAAATCCAGTCGTAGGAATGCATTTCATTTGAATAAAATTACCCACACATAAAGATATTTATTGAATCCTGTTTTATAGAGTTAAATACTAGAAACAAAAGGAATCTCATTGATAGATGGAGGGTTGAATAAGCCATAATTTATCCAAACACAGAACACTGTACTGATACTAAAAGCTACATGTTAGATATAACAACTGACTTAGATTTTCATAACATACCAAAAAATGACAAAGTAAAATGCAGAAAAGTGTTCATAATATTGAACTATTTTTGAAATGGAAAATAAATATATATATAGATGTGTAACTGAATATAAACGTGTATGTTTATATGTGAATGCTTTTGTATATAGTTATGACCATGGCATTCAATATGCAAGAATATACATCAATGAGTTAATATTTATTACCTGTGGTAGTGGGGGCAGCCATGAGACAGCACTGGAAAGGAGTGTATGTGAAATAAAATGACTCAATATATCTTGACAAATGCTTAAATAAAAACAAAACAAAACCAACCCCTATGAATTCAGTAATAAAGAAACAATCTAAACACAAAATAGGAGGAAAAAATATCCAGTGTCGACACATTATAAAAATTTCAAGCTGTCCTCATACTGAATATCTTAATTAGATTATATGGTACCTTTAACCACACTGGTTCAAGGTTAACAGTTCCCTAGAGATGAACATTTTGAAATTAATTTCAGAGTATATTTTATATTATGCATATTAGTTTGTATGGAAATATGTGTAGTACATTATATGGCATTTTCATTGAAAATAAAACAAAGCCACAGAGAAGCTTAATTGTTTTGTGTACTTACCAAACTAATACCTTTGAGCACTATGCATTTGGAGTGCTGGACAGGGAGTGCAACAAAACAATGTGACCTGTGAAAGTGTCTAATTACTTCACTTCTGAAATTGTCAGTCTTCCCAACTTGCCAGATTCACATTTAGTTTAAATTGTTTTACATGGTTTTATGCTTTGGAGAGGACAAATCAACTTTTGAATAAAAGTTGTATGGAGGGCTTCCCTGGTGGCGCAGTGGTTGAGAGTCCGCCTGCCGATGCAGGGGACACGGGTTCGTGCCCCGGTCCAGGAAGATCCCACATGCCGCGGAGCAGCTGGGCCCGTGAGCCATGGCCGCTGAGCCTGTGCATCCGGAGCCTGTGCTCCACCACGTGAGAGGCCACAACAGTGAGAGGCCTGCGTACCAAGTTGTATGGAGAAACCCGTGTAACCAAATATGAATCTGTATCAAAGCTATTGATAATTACCCCACTAAATGTCTTGAGTGAGCTGGAACTCCAATCAGCTCTTAGCTGATAGATTTACAACATCTGTAGTGATTTTTCTGCCAATATACATTGATTTGAAATTGAACTAAATCTGATTTAGACTCGTCCTCTGCCAATTCCATAAATAAATAAGTAGGTAGGAAGATGGATAAACATACATATATACATACATACATAAATATATACGTACATGCATGCATACATACGTGATACATACATACATGAATACATAAATAAAATAATGAGCTTCTCACTGCTCAAAATGAAAATTCCTACTATTCCTACTCTTAATAGCATAAAGTAAAGGCAACTGATATTATTAAATAGGAAATGTGAAAGGTTTCCATTATCATTATTGACCTTGAAAATTAGTAACAAACCTAGTTTGGAGATAAGTGAAAATATTTATCCAATATGGTATCAGCTTTGAACAAACCTTTTTAAAAATAAGGATATAAGATGATGGCTTAAAATCTGAATCTTTCCTGAGATATAAAGTTTTTAAAATCCTCTATTAAAAAAGAAATTCCTATTTAGGTATTCCTATACCTAAAATAAAAGTACTCATATGTTAAATGTGTATTTTCTCCATCTGGGATTCTTTGTCTAAACATAATATAAATTAAATGGGACACAATGCATTTAAAGAAGTTTCTCAGTTAAATGACAATTGTGATACTGAGTCTACAGTATGAAGATTCACATAGACTATTAGGGTCAATAGTAATGAACAGTGTTTATTTGACAAATATAAATATAGCTCACGTTGTTAAAATGTTTGACAACTTGCACCCCAACTTTAACTGGGTAAGTTATATACTGAAAACATTACTTGAAAATAAGAGTAGAAATTTCTACCTGAGCTTTTATGCACACACTCTAAATCTTTTGGACTTATAAACTTAATTACTGTGCAAACTATTTGAAAAAATAAATCATCTAACAAACAGAAGCTTACTGCATTCAATAGTTTCCAACTGATTCCTCCTCTGAGAGAAAGACTAGATTGATCTATGAGGAGTACCCATCCCATGGAGCTGGACTTGGCCTTGAAAACATTGTATACACAGAACTAGTCCAGTTTGTATAAAAAACTGAGTAGCTCATGGATCAAGGTAGGGTTAGAAGATGACAAAAAAAATTGACCAAACTATGGTCATAGCCACAAGGAATACACAAGAACTGGCATAAAATCAATCCAGGAAGACAAGATAAAACCAGAGTGGCAGGCTACATGAAAGTGTGATGTGGGAAACAATGAGAGGGCTGTTGCCCATAACCTTCTTCCCTGTGGATAAATTATTTAGTGGGTATATTACTGAAAATTAACTCTAATGAGTTTCATTAAAATATCTCCTATCTTAATTTCAATCAGAGACAACATCCAATAAAGATTGTTTTAAAAATGGTGACATTTCAAGTCATGTAAAGAGTGAAGAATCAGTTATCTCTGTTTTGTACATGAAGGATAGACTGCCAGGAGAGCAAAACATAATGAATGGGAGAAGCAAACATAATATGGGTTTTTGATGTTTCAATTATAAATTGAAACATCACATTCTATTTGTTCATGAATTAAATATTTGCTGAATATGTATTATGTGAATCACATGCTGTCTGGCACTGTGCAAGACCAATTAGATGGCAGTAATGACAAATGATCTCTAAATATTTGTTAGTTTTGTGATAAGTCACACATCACAATTCCACTGCCAGTGATATGTCATTTTTTTAAAATGTAAGAATTTTGTATTGGGAATGGGGTAAGTCCTGCTTTTTTATTACCATATGGCAGAATATTTTTCCATAACAAGCTAGAAAAAATTTTATATATGATAGAGACAATCTTTATACTTATTTCATTTTTTTCATTTCTAGTTCCAAAATATGAATTTTGCTAAAAATGTTATAAGCGGTTAAAAATGCCTGTTATCACCATCTAACTCTAAATACGAATTTTTTTCTTCATTAGAATAAAAAATACCAAACAACAAGCACTCAATAAGAATATGATTCACCTATTTTATGCTACCACATTTTTATAAGAGAAATCAGGTTGGCTTTATAAAACATGTGGCAGTGGACACAAAACTCACTTGATAGCAGGTGATGGATTTTAAAAAACTGTAGAATTTAAATGCACAAAGTTATGTTTTGTTTAGAAGAATAATATTCAAATCAAGTAATTATTCATACTGAGGAAAACAGCAAAACAAATACAATAAAGATGTTAAAAGAAAAGAGCTTTGGGAGAAAAATTTTATACGACTATCATGATAAAAGTAAAGTAGAAATCACAAAGCAGAATAATAAAACAACTGGATATTACAGCAGAATTAGATGTATACTGCTTTCAAGAATTGGTATATGTGGAAAACTTCTATCACATATTTACCTCAGTATGAAATTGAAGCTATCACAGAAATTCCTGAAAAATCATTAAGAAGATATTTCGTGCTTATATAAAATTTAACATATAGCTAACATTCTATCATTTATATACAAATATAACTACCAATTCCTTATGGGTAGTATTTGACCTTTCATTTTGTTGTCACAATAATGATTTCAGTGATTCCTCCTTGCAGCCAATTCAACTGGGACTCAATAGCTTACTCGGATTAGGGCTATGGTCTGTGGAGTAAAACGTAGCATATTTCATGTAAAAAACTAAAAGAACAATAGACAAATTAAAATAATAAGATAAAGCTCCAATAATATCATGTCTCTTTTATCATGTATTTGAATTTATAACATACTGGAAATTTAACCTAAAGTTATATAACCTAGAGTTACTTTATTAGTTATACCCAAAGGCGGCACCTGACATTATTTTATTCTTATTATCGACTATATTGTTTTAAGTTAAGTGAAACTAAAATTAGTTCTCAGATACTCCATGATTACAAACTAGAATGTTCATGGGGAAGTGGCAAATAGCAAATACATGAATTGGAGTAGGTGTAAGACAAATGGACAGTGATCCCAACTCTTTTTAACATGTGGCACACAAAGAAAACCACTTTGGAGAAACAACTGACCTGTCCAAAGCTGGATGCAAGAGCCCTCTCCAAAGTTCACCCTCCCATTGCTTCCCAGCTGTTTGGTGCCTGGGTGGATCAGTATTTCAGCATAACTCTAATTTAGTTGGAATATACATAGGGAGTGCTTGGATTGTGCCACCTGAAAATGTATGCCCAGGCTAACTATTTAGAAAAGTTTTAATAATTTTCAAAAGTAATCAATGTCCCATAATTTTTATTTTGATAGGGTTATCTTACCACGTTTTTGGTAACAAGATTAGATTAGCTTTATAAATTGAACTGGGAAACTTCTCATAATCTGAAATACCTTGAATAAGATAGAGGGTATCTCTTACTTGAAAGTTTGGTTAATTTATAAATCTAGGCCTGATGCATTTTGGGAGGATATTTTGAAACTTAATTCAGTTTCTTTAAAGGCTACAGTTTGATTCTTGTGTTTTCTTAAGTCGATTTTGGTGTTTTACATATTTTTTAGAATATTTTGCTCCAATTTATCTCAAAATATTTGGTATAAAATGTCTTATAGTATCCCTTTGTGATTTGTTCATCCTCTGTTCCATGTGCAAATTGGTCGGTTTTTAAATTTTACTGTTCTTAATTTGCATCTGATTTACTTTTTCCTTGAAAAATCTTGCTTAAGATTTATCTATTTTATTAATCTTTTCAATGACCTTTTTTCTGTTTCTAATTTCTTAAGTTCAGTGGTGCCTGTACAAGATAGCGTAGTCTAGATTATGCCTATAAACTCTAAAATCTTGGTGAAATATACACAAAAAATTATTTCTTACTCATGTTACTCATGCTGCATGTTCAGTGTTGATTTACAGGGTGTTTACTTATGCTTCTTTGGATTCAGGCTGACGAAGGCCTTATCTTGACATCAATTTCTACAGTCACTGAAATAGAAGAAAGGGGATATGGTGTCTCAGATGTGGTGCTTAAAATTTCCACCCAATTATGACACACTGAATTGTGACTCTCAAAATCCCCTGGCCACAAAATGTCAAATGGTTATACTAAATTCTAGGGGAAAGGAAGTAAAATCCTGTCATATGCCTAGAAAGAAATAAAAACTGGAAATATTTGAAAAGCTGTGCTAATGACCTTAGTTTAATTAATATTTCTTAATGATTCTTATTTTGAAATGTGCATTATAAGTTAATTTATAGATACAATTCTAGATACTTTCCCACAGGTTTTGATTTATAATGGCACTGTTGCCATTTAGTTCCAAACATTACCATAATAATTTCTTCTTTGAACTTGTTAAGAAGCTCTTTATGTTTTATTATTTATTTTTATCTTGCTTTAATTTTCAAACAAGTAGGAATTTCTTGTCTGTCTTTTTGTAATTGATTTCTAATTTTATCACATTTTGGCCATAGAATGTATTTCATTGAATATTTATTTTATGTAGATATTTGCTTTGTGACCTAGTATATGATCTAATGTTATATATGTCCTACATGTACCAGGAAAAAGAAAATGCATCTACTTTCACAGTACAGAGTTTGAAGTATGTGGATTAATTGTGTTCTTAGCATACATTATCCTTACTAATATGTGTTATCTATCTTACTCACTAAATTGAATTAAAATTGACCACATGATTTTGAATGCATCAATTTCTATCAATTTTATATTTCTATTCCTTATTAATATGAAATATAGAGTAATGATTTTTATAGTTTCTTAAATTTTCACTTCAGCAGTAAGCAATTTTTGCTTAATTTTGATTTTTGTCTTAAAATATACTTCTCTGATGTTAATATTGCTGTGTTTTTATTTCATGGTCATTTTCCTGGCATGTCATTTTCTATCTTTTTCAACTATACATGTTATTCAATACAATTATTTTAACTACACTGAAGAAAAATATTCTAGAAAAACATAAATTATCAAAAGGTGTAGCTTTTTTGAAGAGCACGTGAAAACATATTTTTAACCCAACTGAAAAGTATCTATTTTCAGGGAAGTTTAATCTGTTTAACATATTTTGTGAGTATTTATAAACGTTGATGTATATTTACTATTTTATCTGGTATTTCCTATTGACCATGTACTTTGCATCTTCTTTTTAAATCATTTATTGTGTTTATTGTGTTTTCTTTTCCCCTCCTTTTTTACACACTTGCTTCTTTGGAAGTTATATATTCTACTTTTATTATTTTAGAAAATTTAGATGCACACTTAGCTTTCCTATGTCTAAAGTAAATCAGTATGTACAGGCTTCTTTTATAATTTTTAAAACTCTCAAAATTTACCAAATATTTATAACTTCTTTCTAACCTTACTATGTAATCAGTTGTTTTATTTACCTAAATGTTTACAGATTCCTATGGTCATTCTTTATCCTGCCATCTCACTCTTTCCTTCTTACTGAGAAGTTTGTTTTTTGGTAGAGGCTAGATTTTAGTGAAAGTATATGAGTGGGAAATTGTTTCACCTTTTTTTTAACGTTTTGTTTTATAGTATTTGTATTTTGCAATAAATTTTGAATGATAGCTTAGTTGAGTATAGAGTTATTCTTGGATGGACAGATATACTGATTAGTGCTTCTGTGACATTAATCTGTTGTCTAAAGGCATTCATTATTATTGATGAGATGTTTGTTTTCAGACTATTTTTTGTTCATTTCATGCTTTCTCCTTTGTATCTCTTAAGATTGTTCTGCACATTTTATGATCTATAGTTTCAGAAGGGTGTATGTGGGCCCAGATTTGTTTTGCTCTTGTTCAGGAACTTTTCTGTTGCTTTTATCTAAGGACTCAGGATTTCTTTTTAAGGTCTGAAAAATTGACCACAATTTTTTTTTTTCAAATAGAACTTCCTTTTTCTCCATTCTATAATGCCAAAAGTACAATTAGTTTCTATCCTTCTCATGTTATCCTCAATGGTTCTTAATGGCTGTTTAATATTTTACATATCTTCATTCCTCCTGATTTCTTGGTGATTTGCTCAGATTTGTCAATAATGCTATCAATTATTTTTTCAGATATGCCCACTCTTTTATTTAAAATGTTTATTTAAATTTTAATGATTATATATCTAAAAAATCTACTGCTATTTATTTATTATTTGTTTATTTATCCATCTTTTATTATTTTCTTCCCAACACATATTTTCCTTATTGATTACCCAGACTGGTGGGTAGAATGTTTTCAGTTTCCTGTTTCAGTGATAAGAGGGCCCTTCATAGTACCCTAGGTTGTGTAGCAAGCTTTATTCTACTTCTCTGTCTGCTTTGGCATAGACATTAAACTCTAGCCATCAACCTCTTTGGTCTGATTCCCCTGGGGACACCACTAAAGATTCATATCCCTCTTACCATTCTCAGATTTGCTTATCCTTGTCATTTATTGCACCTAGGGGTCTGTTTTCTTTCTTTGTTGGTCATATATATATTTTTTAATATTCCAAATTTCTTTGTTTGATGGGAGATGCATCTGCTCTCAATATCCATTTAAATTTACCTTATTATTTAAAGTTCAACATATATAGTACAAATGCATATTACCTTGTTTTGTTATTCTAATCTCTGTTGTTCCTAGAGTTTCTATAATGTTTTAATAATATATAATTCTGTCTAAACATGTAGAATATTGTATCGAATTGAAGGTATAGGCCAGAAAGTTCAAAACAAAGCATTTTTGCTTGCAAGAAATAAGGGTATCCAATTTGTATATTAAATCTTTGCTTTTATAATTTGCCAGAAATATGTTTCTTATCCTTTATGCCTAAAAACTTCTAATAAGCCTAGCTAAATAAGATTTTGGACAACCAAAATTATGCCAACAGTATCCACAATTTTATGACTCATTCTTGTTTTGTACAAGAAATGACAAACATTTCCTGATGGGAAACCACTAATCAAGCACTAAACTCTTTCTCACTGAATCTGGATGCAGCTTTGAATGCTTTTCAATATAGTACTCCTGGAAGCCACAACAAATCAGTCAGTGTGAGCATGTGAATTGAAACATACTAGTCATCTTGATCTCATATATCAGACCTAAATTGGTAATAATTTTAGTTAAATGATATCAGGTCTGAACTCAGACCATCAACCTTGCTGTTAAATTGATGCTAGCAGTTTTATACAGGGGAATTATATTTTACAATACTCCTGCTATACCCTATGCTCTTTGCAGTCCTCTCATTTTGTCCTCACAACAAACCTGTGAAATTAAAATTACATTCATTAAGGAAAAAAGACACATGCTAATTTCCTCAGAGACACAGAGCAAAAAATTAGCAAATCTAGAATTTAAACCTAGGTTTTGGTCTCCTAAGCCTATGTTTCTGTGATATTCATGCCAAAGCCAAAATAAATTACTGAGAAATATCTATAATCACATTACTATTTCCTATTAGAATAACACAGGCAGTTTAAATAATTTATATATTTAATAATATAAACAATTTGAAAACTGATGAATGTACTTATAAACCCTAAAGATGAAATATATACAGAATATATATAATAAGGAGATAAACAAAAATTTGGCAAACTGCTTCAACTGTTTGATGTTGTTTATTGTCTGACTTTTCCTTCATTTGACATGTAAGTTTGCTCACTGCCTTATTTGAAAAACACATTATGTAATCAGTAGATTTCAAGATTTAAATATGCCTTCATAATATGTCATATTCCAGTTCTCATTTAAAGGATCTAAGATGAAGGAAATAATTAATATATAATTGGCCAATAAAATGGTTTACCTGAGCATCACATACATCTCTATGCAATGCCATTGCTAATATTATTTCTTTAAAAAAAAAACATTTCAAGTCCTCATTTTTTAAAATAAATTTATTTATTTATTTTTGCTGTGTTGGGTCTTTGTTGCTGTGCATGGGCTTCCTCTAGTTGCAGCGAGCAGGGGATACTCTTCATTGCAGTGTGCAGGCTTCTCATTATGGTGGCTTCTCTTTTGAGGGGCACAGGCTCTAGGCACATAGGCTTCAGTAGTTGTGGCTCATGGACACTAGAGCTCAGGCTCAGTAGTTATGGCTCAGGGGCTTAGTTGCTCTATGGCATGTGGATTCTTCCCAGACCAGGGATTGAAACCATGTCCCCCGCACTGGCAGGTGGATTCTTAACCACTGCACCACCAGGGAATTCCGCTAATATTATTTCAATTATATTTCCATTCAAAGTGTGTTTTAGCAAAATATGACATCAAAATTAATGCTATGTTTCTCTATGAGCCAAAATCAAATAACAAATACCATATTTACTTTCCTACTTGAAATATCTAAGCATCCACACTAAATATATGAATAATGATATTTTCTAGTCTTGCAGGGCACTGGGTAAAATAATCAGAAATATTTTGCCTATATAGTTTGAAAGAATCATCCTTAAACTAAATGCTTCTCTGCTCCTTCCAGATAAATATTAAAAGCAACTGTGAGAGGATTAAACTATGTTTAAGCAGCATGTCTTAAAACAAGCTTAAGAAAAATTATAGGAATATAAAAATGTCCAATACACAACAAGGCGAAATGAAAAAGGTCTGGTATTCAATAAAATTTTATCAACATGCAAAGAAATACAACACCTAGAGAGATTAAAATCCTGTCAATCAAAACTGACAAAGAAATATAACCAATGTTAGAACTGGTAGAGAAAAACAAATGTTTTTCTAGCTATATTTTATGTATTGGAAAAGCTAGATAGAAATGAGAGATAGAGATAAGGAGACAAATTAAACTTTACAAAATAAAAATTATAATTTGTGATATGCAAAATTCACTGTTTGACATTAATGGCACATTAAATACTGCAGAAGAAAATATTAGTGAATTTGAACATATCTCAATAGAAATAACCCAAATCAAAAATGAAGGGAAGAATTTAAAAAATTAGCAAATAATTTACAAATAGTTTGATAACTTCAAGATATTCAATTAATCTTAGTTCTCAAAGATGAGAAAGAGGACAAAAGAAAAAATGTTTGAAGAAATTGTAGACAATAGTTTCCCAAAGTTGATTAAACTATAAACCCACATATTGCAAAAAAACTCATCAAACTAAAAATACAAAAAAACACAAAAGAAACCAACTTGAAGGAAAATAGATCAATCACTTGGAGTCAATTATAAAGAGAAAATCTTAAAGAAGTCAGAAAAAAGAAGACAAAGATGCAATAAATGAACAACTATAAAAATGCCATCAGATTGGAAACAACGCCAGCAAGAACAACAGGGTAAAGTACTGAAAGAAAAAAAAAAAAAAAAACCCCTGTCAATTTACAGTCCTATAGCCAAAATACCTTTCAAACAAAGAAGGGAAGACAAAGAATTTTGAAGACTTATGAAAGTGGAAAGAGGTCATCTCCAGAAGACACAAACTATGAAATAAAAGGAAATCCTTTAGACAGAGGAAAGTTGTTTCAGATGAAAATATGAATCTTCAAAAAGGAAAGAAGAACACTGAAAATGGTAACCATGTGAGTAAATTGATTATTTTTTCTTATTGCTTAAATACATAAATTGTTTAAATAGATAATTGACATTTAAACAAGCATGGTAACAGCATAGGGTTAGGTTGATAACATGTGTAGAAGTAAAATGTATGACAATAACAGAACCAAGGCCATGGTATAGTATACCACTGTAAGGTTCTTACACTGTTGTTGAAGTGCTATAATATCTCTAAAGGGTGTATCTGGTGTGTAAGATACATACTATAAACCATAAGTCAACCACTAAAATTTTAAAAATAATTCAAAATTTATAACTAATATATTAACAAAGGGGATAAATGGAGCATTAAGAAATTTCAAGAAAAAGAAAAATGGACCAAAGAATTGATAGAGCAAATAGAAAACAAATAGAAAGATAGTAGATTGAACCAAATCATAATGCAATCACATAAAACATACATGGTCTAAACATCCTAATTAAAAATCAGATATTTTATTATATGCTATCTACAAATAAAAAACAAATAAGCAGAAACAATATAAAAACAGGACTAAGTTAAAGGTAAAAGAATAGGAAAAGATAAATCATACAATACTCAAAGTAAAGCAGGAGTGTCTATATAAATATCACAGAGAATAGATTTCAGAAAAAAAGTGTACTATCCCAGTTATATAAGTTAATTTCATAATAATAAAGGATTAAGGGAGATATAACAATCTTAAGTGTTTATATACCTAAGAGTTTGAAAAGATATGAATCAAAAACTGAGATTGCTTCAAAAAGAAACAGACAAGTCCACATTCATAGAACTTTTTTCTTAACAACTTTATTGGTGTTTAATTGCTTTACAATGGTGTGTTAATTTCTGGTTTATAACAAAGTGAATCAGCTATACATATACATATATCCCCATATCTCCTCCCTCTTGTGTCTCCTTCCCACCCTCCCTATCCCGCCCCTCTAGGTGGTCACTGAGCACCAAGCTGATCTCCCTGTGCTATGTGGCTGCTTCCCACTAGCTATCTATTTTACATTTTGTAGTATATATAAGTCCATGCCACTCTCTCACTTAATCCCAGCTTACCCTTCCCACTCCCCGTGTCCTCAAGTCCAGTCTCTACATCTGTGTCTTTATTCCTGTTCTGCCCCTAGGTTTTTCATAACCATTTTCTTTAGATTCCATATATATGTGTTAGCACACAGTATGTGTTTTTCTCTTTCTGACTTACTTCACTCTGTATGATAGACTGTAGGTCCATCCACCTCACTACAAATAACTCAATTTTGTTTCTTTTTTTGGCTGAGTAATATTCCATTGTATATATGTGCCACATATTCTTTATGCATTCTTCTGTTGATGGACACTTACGTTGCTTCCATATCCTGGCTATTGTAAATAGAGCTGCAATGAACATTGTGGTACATGACTCTTTTTGAATTATGGTTTTCTCAGGGTAATTCTGGGCTTTCTATCCTGTTCCATTGATCTATATTTCTGTTTTTGTGCCAGTCCCATACTGTCTTGATTAGTGTAGCTTTGTAGTATAGTCTGAAGTCTTGGAGACTGATTTATTTGAGTTTTAAAGTTTCCTCTATAGTCTTATATTTCTGGAATTGTTTTTACCAGGTATGTTTTTAGTTTTATTTATTTTCACATTTTATTGTTGTTTTTTAGAGTGACAGAAAATATTGTTTTGTAGAAAAATTTTTATATATAATAAACATGGAGGCTGAAATGCACCAGAGTTCAGTAAACATGCTCTGAGTGAACACTAGCTTTGAAGCTTGTGAGCTTGCCTGTGTTACAATTTCACTCTGTTTTCATCCTCTTGGGATGCCTTTCGTATCTGCTTAGTGATATAGCTAGGAGATTATTTTTAGACTTTATTATCCTGTATTTTACTTGTTTTTAGTAGTGCTGTTCAGGAGGCTTAATTCACCATACTGCCTGCAATGAAGATCCTCAAAGTTCCTCCTTAGGTTTTGTTAAATTCTACTTTTGGTTATTTTTTTTTTCTATTTCATTAATTTCTCCTCCTTTTAAGTTATTACTTTGTTCTTTTTATTTTCTTTCATCCCAGACTTTTGAATTAAATACTAATCTCCTTTATTACCTTGTTTTTTTAAATAAATGTAGTTAAGTCTGAAATTTTTCTCTAAATATCAGTTTACTGTAACTCTCAATTTTAATGTATAATATTTCATCTGTACTTTATTTAAAGATATTCAAAATACTTGTTTCACCCATAATTCTAAATTGTTTGCTTCCCAATATAAGTGAATTGTGTCTAGAAATTATATCCTACATATTAATTTTTTAGAATTTTTTAATTTGTGCTAATAAGCAATTAATTAATGCAAATTATCATTTGTTATAATTTGGGGAAAAATAATTCTGTGTTTTAACTGTGTGTTATTTCCAGGGTACTGTTTCATCACAGTAACTCACTGTTAAATAAGATAATGACTAAGCCTATAAGAAGACTATATTCCAGTGAGGGGGAGCAGACTATAAGTAAGTAAACAAATAACTAAAATCAGAGTGATACATGCTTTGAAAGAAATGGAGTTTGATAAAGAAGATAGCTTTAGAGTCTATTTATATGTTCAAGGAAGAATTTTTGGTTAAATTAGAAAAATCTTTCATTTTTGAAGATTTGACAAATTTTCCCTTGAGTTTTTCTGATCATCATCTATCTGTTCTTATTTTGGCTTTTGAAATTTAATTGGGTAAACTCTCCCTTTAAGTAAGTTTAATTCCTCTTTATTTATTGGGGCAATTAATTCTGAAATCTTATTTTACAATTTATAACCTTTACCTGAGTGTCTATTTTTTCTCCCATTTTCCTTTGGGTTTATAGTTTTCTTTTTCTTTATCTCCTTGCTCCTGCAATTGTGATTAAAATAATATATATATTTTTTTATATTATCTTAATGGTTGCCCTTATATTTTAATAAAATACAAATTTAATTAATATCTTTATTTTTCTCGTAAGTTAGGATGGTTTATAAATTGCCTACCTTTTCATCTTGTTATTTTTGTCTAGTATACTAGGCTTAAATTATTTTTAACACATCCTCAAATTTGGATTTATGAAAATGACAAGTGATTTGCCAAAATATATTTCTGTTACTTTGCTCTATGTGGCTTTTTCTAGTACTACTTTTGTATTCAGTTTTCTTCTCCCTGAAGTTTATCTTTCCATGTTTTTTTCGGTGAGCTTTTATAAATACTAAACTTGCAGTCTTTTAAATGTCTTCACATATATTGCATTCAATCTGGGGAATGGCTTACTTTGATCTGGACTTCTTCAGTAACAGTTATTTCCCATCAGAAATTTGAAGCTATAAGCACATTTTTTTCTGGCCGCTTTTTTGCTATTTGGAAGTTTGCTATGGAAAATGGCAAATTAATGTGGGATTTTGGATTCTTTCCTCAGCCATAAAAACTAAGATAATTATTTGAGGTAAAAGAAGGTTGCTGGTTCTGTTTATGTCCGTATGGCTGTGTGTAGGGATGGAAGTAGATGCTGCAGATAAAGTGAAAAACTGTAATGTATCATGAATGTGGGACAGGTAACCTACATTTTCATCAGCAAATAATTTCTTGCTCCACTCTATGCTAAACAGGAGACTTAGCCTAACATCATCTACAAGCGTTAGTGATGGTGATGATAGGGGAAAAGGGTGGTGGTTAGATCCTTGCCTTCCAGTTGAATCCAGGAGCTAGGCAACCCCTGGAAGAATGTATTACTCTGATTGGTGACAAGGCAATGTTCACTGAAAGGCAGATACTAGGCAAAAAAGAAGTCTTAGCTCCAGATTGCCACACAAGGACTTTTTACCATGAGGTGTGATCCTCTGTTCCCTAAACTTACCTTGATAAATACAAACTGCACTTTCCTGTACTTGACTGTTTTCCCTCCAGTACACAGTGAAAGACAAGTTAGCAGATAAGTCCATTTTCTTTTAATTCATTAAAAAAAATACTTATTGATTTATTTTTTAGTGAAGTATAGTTGAATTACAATATTATATTAATTTCAGATGTATTTTTACAGGTTATACTACATTAAAAGTCATTAAAGACAATGGTTATAATTCCCTCTGCTATACAACGTATCCTTGTTGCTTACCTATTTCATAAATAGTAATTTGTCTCTCTTAATCCCATACCCCTAACTTGCCCCTCCCACTTCTCTCTTCCCTCTAGTAACCACTAGTTTGTTTTCTATATCTGTTTATCTGTATACATTTACTTGTATTATTTTTTTTAATTCCACATATAAGTGATATCATACAATATTTGTCTTCCTCAGTTTGGCTTATTTCACTAAGCATAATATTCTCTAGGTCCATCCATGTTGATAGAAATGGCAGAATTTCATTATTTTTTATGGAATAATAGTCCTTTGCTCTTTTTTTCTCAAAATTGGCAGTTTAGGGTCTTTTGTGATTCCATGTAAATGTTAGGATTATTTGTTCTACTTCTGTGAAAAATGTCTTTGGTATTATCTAGGGATTGCATTAAAATCTGTAGATTACTTTGGGTAATATGGACATTTTAACAATATTAATTTTTTCCTATCTAAAAGCACAATATATCTTTCCATTTCTTTGTATCACCTTCAGTTTCCTTCATCAGTATTTTATAGGTTTCAGGGCATAGGTATTTCACCTCTTTGATTAAGTTTATTTCTAGGTGTTTTATTCTTTTTGATGTGATTTTAAATGGAATTTTTTGGTTTTACTTTCTCTTTCTGATAGAAAGAGAACATTTGTTAGTGTATAGAAAAGCCACAGATTACTATCTATTAATCTTGTACGCTGCAACTCTGATGAATTCATTTATCAGTTATAATAGTTTTTGTGTGGAGTATTTAGGGTTTCCTATATAGAGTATCATGTCATCTGCATATAATGATAATTTTACCTTATCTCTTCTGATTTGTATACCTTTTATTTTTTCTTGTCTGATTGTTGTGGCTAGAACTTCTAATACAATGTTGAATAGAAGTGGTGAGAGTGAGCATCCTTGTCTTGCTCCAGAATTTAGCAGGAAGACTTTCAGCTTTTTACTGTTTATGTCGGCTGTGGGTTTGTCATAAATGGCTTTTATTATGTTGAGATATGTTCCCTCTATACCCAAGAGTTTTTATCATGAATAGATATTGAATTTTCTCAAATGCTTTTTCTTCATCTGTTGAGAGGATCATGTGGGTTTTGTCTTTTGTTTATGTGGTGTATCACATTGATTGATTTGTGTATGTTGAAACATCTTTGTGACCCTGGGATGACTCCAACTTGATCATGGTGTATGTTTTTTATGTGTTGTTGGATTTGGTTTGCTAATATTTTGTTGAGGATTTTTACATCTATATTCATCAAAGATATTAGCCTGTAATTTTCTTTTTTTGGTAGTGTCTTTGTCTAGTTTTAATATCAAGGTAATGTTGGCTTAGAATTAAGTTGGGTGTGTTCCCTCCTCTTCAATATTTTGGAATATTTTGAGAAAGATAGGTGTTCTTCTCTATATGTTTGGGGTTCCTCTGTGAAGCCATACAGTCCTAGACTTCTGTTTGCTGGGAAGTTTTTGTTTTCTTGATTCAGTCTTAGCAGGTTGTATGTTTCTAGAAAGTTGTCCATTTCTTTTAGGTTGTCCAATTTGTTGGCATATAACTGGTGGTAGTGTTCTTTTATGACTTTTCTTTATCTCTGTGGTATTAGTTGTTATTCCTCCTCTTTCATTTCTTATCTCATTTATTTGGGTCCTCTCTCTTTATTTCCTCATGAACCTGGCTAAAGTTTTATCAACTTTATTTATCTTTTAAAAAAAATGGCTCTTGGTTTCATTGATCATTTCTATTGTTTTTTAATCTCTATTTTATTTATTCCCTCTCTGATGTTTATTATTTCCTTCCTTCTGCTGACTTTAGGCTTCCTTTGTTCTTTCTCTAATTCCTTTAGGTGGTAGTTCAGGTTGTTTATTTGAGATTTTTCTTCTTTCTTGAGGAAGGTCTGTATTGTCGTAAACTTCCCTCTTAGAACTGCTTTCGTTGCATCCCATAGATTTGGAGTGTTGTGTTTCCATTTTCATTTATCTTGTATTTTCTGATTTCTTCATTGACCCAATGAAGCATATTGATTAGTCTCCATGTGTTTGTGCTTTTCCCATTTTTCTTTCTGTAATTGATTTCTAGTTTCATAACTTTGTGGTCAGAAAAAATGCTTGATAAAATGTCTGTCCTCTTAAATTTGTTATGACTTGTTTTGTGACCTAATATGTGATCTATCTGAGAGAATGCTCCATGTACACTTGAAAAGAATGTGTATTCTACTGGTTTTGGATGTAATGTCCTCTATCTATTAAGTCCAGTTGGTCTGTTGTGTCATTTAAGACCACTGTTACATTATTTATTTTCTGTCTGGATGATTTGTTCATTGATGTAAGTGAGATATTAAAGTCACCTATTATTATTGTCAAATTTTCCCTTTATGTCTGTTAGTATGCTTTATTTATTTAGGTGCTTCTGTATTGGGTGCATATATATTAACAAATATAATAGCCTCTTTTAGCCTGGGGCATACAGAGAGGTAGTTGTGGGAAACCCAGCAGCTGCTAGAGCAGACCGCTCTCTGTCATGCCTCAGGGGATAGCCAGTACATACGCTCCTCATGAGGGGGGCTTAGGCTTCCCACAGTACTTCTGTTTGTCCCAGCCATCCTCCAACTAGCCAAGACGGCTTGTCTCCTTCATGTAGGACCCCATGACTAGGGCACCCAATCTGTAGCTTGAATTGCTCACTCCCCAGGGAAAGTGTTACCTGTGTAATCCCTTTTCCTCTGAGTCCCCTCACAGGGACACAAGTTCTGACCTGAACACTTTTTTTTCCTTCCTACCTTCCTACCATGATGCTGATCTCAGCTTCACCTGATTTTGAATCACTATGTTGTACACCTGAAACTAGTATAATACTGTAAGTCATGTATACCTAAAAAATTAAAAAAGCAAGGATAGCAAAATAAATTATTGAAAACATACTGTCAGTTGGACACTCTTCTCAGGTGCATGGAACACATTAGTGAATAGAGCATTAAAAGTATGTGCCCTCTTCCCTGGTGGCGCAGTGGTTGGGAGTCCGCCTGCCAATGCAGGGGACACGGGTTCGTGCCCTGGCCCGGGAGGATCCCACATGCCGCGGAGCGGCTGGGCCCGTGAGCCGTGGCCGCTGAGCCTGCACGTCCGGAGTCTGTGCTCTGTAACGGGAGAGGCCACAGGAGGGAGAGGCCCGCGTACCACACACAAAAAAAAAAAGTATGTGCCCTATTCCAGTTTCTACATTAGAAGGTAGAAATAAAGTAAGCAATAGATACAATAACACAGTAAATTATATAATATGCTAGAAGATTACAGAAGAAAAAATACAACAGAGTAGGAGGATAGAAAATATGAGGTATGGAGTAGGAAGAAAAAAGAGTGAAACAGATGATAACAAGTGCAAGAAGACCATGGAATAAAATTGTTAAGTCTATTAAAATTTAGAATTGTTCATCAAGGTAAAATTTCATGTAAACATACGGGTAAAATAAAATTTTAACACTTACTGAACTAGCTTTACCTAAATATCTCTTGGGAGATGTACTTCAGCAAGAAGGGAAAATGTTATGGACTGAATTGTTTTCTCCTCCACAAAGTTCATGTGTTGAAGCACTAATTCCCAAAGTAACAATGTGGAAATTGGACCTTCAGGGAGATAATTAAGGTTAAACAATATCAGTTAAACAAGGTCCTAGGACCAGACCCTAACCCAAGAGGATTGGTGTCTTTATAAGAAGAGGAAGAGACACAAGAGATTGTGTGCACATACACAGAAAGCAAGTCATGTGAGGACAGAGAAACAGAAGCCATTTACTGGCCAGGAAGAGAAGCCACACCAGAAATCAACCCTGATGGCACCTTCGTCTTGGACTTACAGCTACCAGAACTGCGAGAAAGTAAATTTCTGTTACTTAAGCCACTGTCTGTTGTATTTTGTTATGGCAGCCCTAGCAGACTAACACAGAAATGAACCCAGGAGGAAGTACATATGGAAGATAATTGTGAGTTAATACTCTTGTTAAATTTATTGTTATTTTAAATACACAGTGATCAAAACATTAAAAATATATCAGCCAACAAGAATGGCTAAAATAAAACAGATGCAAACCACCAAAGTTTGGCACTAATTTGGAGTAATTGAAATTCTTATACACAGCTGAAAGATTATTATTAGTAGCACATTGGAAAACTGTCAGTATCTACTGAAGCTAAATATACACATATGTTCAGATCCAGCAATTCATACCTAGTTATATTCCCAGATAAATAGGTGTATATTCACCAAAGACATGTATAAAAATGTCCATAAAGGATTTATTCATAATAGCCACAAACTAGGAAAAAATAAAACACATGTCCATTAATAATAGAATTGATAAATAAATATCATATATTACTACAGTAGAATTTTATGCATCAGTGAGAATGAGTTGTTGACAGCTACATGAAGTAAAATGGGTGTATCTCACAAGTATAATTTTGAACCAAAGAAATCAACAGAAGAGCATATGTCCTATTATAATATTCATATTAAAAAAAACAAAAACAGGCTAAACTAATATAAATTTTTACAAGTTAGGAAAGAGTTGCAGACAGTTGCAGTCACTGCATGCGAACCTGAGATGTGGCTTTTGGCAGCTGGTAGTGCTCAGTTTCTTGATGAGAACTTTTTACCTAAGGTATTATGAAAATTCCTCCAGCACTTATGAAATATAAACCCTTCTGTATGTACATTATACTACAGTAAAATGTTTAAAAAATATCAGTATAATCTAAAGCAAAATATCTACATAGACAGAGGGTAAACAGATCAGATGAGAACAAAGAAAGGTACTTGTCTTGTTAGAGAGGAATGCATGGATATTAATAAACTGAAGACCCTGATAGGTAAAAGGAAACATAAATAAATGTCTTATAAACTCAGGGTAACAAATACATGAATAAAAATAGAATGTTTGTCTTTTTAAAATACCATAAGAAAACTCTAAATATATAATAAGAATTAGGAAAAAGGAAGTTCTTTATATATTGGCCTGTATCCTCTAATCTTCTTAAATTCACATCTTATAGTTAAATTTTTTTGATTGATTTGTTAGGAATTGTTTTATAAAGACAAATGTGTAGACTTCAGATAAACACAGCTGAACAGTCTTTTTCCTTTTTATATTTGTCATTTTTGTTTTATTTTATTTTACTTCATAAGCTGGAATCTGCAGAACATGGTGATTGACTTAGTAAAAGTGTAAATTTTTTGCTTGTCCCCAATCTTAGGGAAGAATCATTCAATTGTTAGCTATATGTTTTTTTATAGATATACTTTATTAGTTGAGAAAATTTCCTTTCATTCTTAATTTGGTGAGGGTTTTTTAAATTGTAAGTGGGTATTACTTATCTTTTATTCTATTACTGTGTTGCATTGCACTGATTATTTTCAAATGCTAAACTAAACTTGTATTCATAGGCTAAACCCCACTTGGTCATGATGGATTTCTGTTTTTTATATATTACTAGATTGTTATTGTTTTGTTGAAGATATTTCCATCTATGTTGTGAAGGATATTTGTTTATAATTTTCTTTCAATGTCTGTGAGATTTGTGGTATCAGGGTCATACTACTCTCTAAAATTAAATGGCACTCATGTCACATTTAATTTCTTAAAGAGTAAGTATAAGAATAGTATATTCCTGCCTTAAATATTTGATAGAATTTACCAGTGAAACTATCTAGACCTCGAGTTTTCTTCATTAAACAAATTCTTTTTGATCTCTTGAGTTAGTTTTGTCAATTATGTTTTTCGAGGAACATGTCCACTTAATCTCAGTTATCATACTTCATGGAGTAAAGTTCTTCAAAATATTCCAGTTTTAGTCTTTAAAATTTGTAATGATATCCCCTTTTTCATTCCCAGTATTTGTGTGTTTTTCTTTATTAATTTTGTTGCAATTTTAGCCATATTCTGATTTCCAGAGAATGAACATTTGACTTCGTAAGACTTATCTATTTTTTTTTTCTTACATTGATTTCTACTCTAATCTTTACTGCATCCATTCTTCTCATTATTTGGGGTTTAATTTGTTGTTCTTTTTTCTAGCATCTCAATGTGGGAAATGAGATCATTGATTTTAGCCAGTTCTTTTAAAATGTAGTCCTTTAAACTTTGTATTTCAATTTAAACACTGTATTTGCTGTGTGCCACAAATGTCGGTAAGCTGTGTTTCCACTATCTTTTAGTTTAAGTATTTTATTTCCCCTGTGATTTTATTTTTGATTCATGAGTTATTTAGTAGTATAGTTAATTTATAAATACTTAAGGGCTTTCTAAGTATCTTCTTTGCATTTCTTTCTAATTTATTTTAATGGCAGACAGAGAACTGAGATGTTTGTGGCGACTATAGTCTATCTTGGTGAATCTTCCATATACATCTGATAGAATATGCATTTTCAATCATTGGCTTGAGTATAATATTGTCTAGATATCATTGAGTTCAGATAGTACTGTTCAGATTTTTATTACACTCGATGATTTTTTTTTGTCCATTTTTTTTTTCTGAGAGAAGGCAGTTAAAATTACTGTGAAATGAGGTTCAAAATTTTAACTATGTTTTTAAATTGTCTATTTCTTCCTTTAGATATGTCAGTTTGTGCTTTATGAATTTTGAGGCTCTGTTATTAGGGGTATACATATTAAGTTTGTAATACCTTTATGATAAATTACTCCATTTAGTGTTGCTTTTGTAATGCTTCTTGTCTTGAAATCTACTTTTTCTAATAGTAATATAGTCTCACCAGCCCTTTTATATCTGGTCTGTCTAGTATATTTTTCCATTTTTAAATTTTCAACCTATTTGTGTTTTTATTTTTAAATTTTGCTTTTCAAAGGTAGCATGAAATTAGCTAATGTTTTTTTAACCAGAGTGATTACCTCCGAATATTAATTTATACCAATTAAGTATACTTCATTGTATTATTTTTATTTTTAGTGGTAGCTCTCTATATAATAATAGACATCCCTAATATATTATTGTTTTTTAGAGTCAGTAGTGTGCCATTTCACACTTTACATCTTACATTTCTCACCTCCTACTCCACATATCCAACTTCTCACTTCACATTTGACAATTCACATATCTTACATCCCACTTTGTAAATATAATAACTTTATAACAGCATTGTCATTTATTCCCTTCTACTCATTCTTTGTGATAATCTATCTTTTTCTTCTCTGTATAGTCAATTGAATTTTATAGTGTTATTTTTTATTTAAGTTTTTAAAGCAAATTATGAGAAAAAAGATTAGTAAAGTCCTTTATATTTAAAATTACTATTTTTAAAAATTTCTTCTTGAAGATTCTGGTTTCCACCTTGTAACAATTTGTTTTAATCTGAAGAATCTCCTTTAGTGTTATTGTGGAGTAGGCTCATTGTTGATAAATTGTTTCAACTTTCATTAACTGAAAATATCTCTATTTCAGTCACATTTTGAATGATATTTTTGTTGGATATAGGAGTTTTAAGTTTCATACAATTAAATGTATCCTTTTACTACCTTCTAGTTTCATTGTTTCTGATAATAAATCAAGTTATTTAAATTTTTATTCCCATGTATTTATTCTCTGAGTTATTTCAAGATTTCTTTTAAAAATCTTTGTTTTTTGCTCTTTATTTATGATATAACAAATCTTTTTTTTTTTCTTTTTCCTTCACATTTTCTTTAGGAGTACGGGGCTTCTAGAATCTCTATGTTGTTTTCATTCAATACGGAAAAATTTCAGCCATTATTTCTTGAAATATTTTTCTGCCCTATTCTCACTCTCTTTTTCTTCTGGATCTTAAATTTTATACTTGCTAGACTATTTGATATTGTTCTTCAGGCCCCTGTGGTTCTGTTCATTTTTTTTCAATCTGTGTTCTTTCTGTTCTTCAGATTGGAAAGTTTATATTTATCTGTTTTCAAGTTCATTATCTTTCTACTGCTCTGTGCAGTTGGATGTGAAGGTTATCTAAGATTTTTAAAATTTCATTATTTTAGTTCTCAGTTCTAGAAATTCCATTTTTATAGTTTTCATTAATCTTGTAAAAGTCCCCTTTTGTTCAACCATTACACTCATATTTTCCTTTTATCACTGAAAGAATTGTCTTTTAATTCTTTATCATGTTTATAATACTGTTTTAATGCATGTGTTTGTAAAATCCAGCATCCGCATCATCAGAGCCAGGATGGATCTGATTATTTGGCTGTGGTTTCTTTTTATTGCATTTGTGTGACTCCAAGGACTTTCTGACCATGTTGGACTTTCTGACCATGTCAGTCTTCCTGGAATATGCTATATCCACAGCTCCTAGAACAGTATTGTATACACAATAGCCCCTCAATAAATATTTGTTGAAATGAACAAGTGGATAAGTATGCAGATACTTTTGAACATATAATATTTTCATTCTAGGGTGGAAGCTAGTTCTTGCTTACTACCTACCATAAAGTTTTTAGAAGGGGGAACCTATAGAAATCCATGCAAATCTCATAACAATTTGCTAGACAAACAGGAGGAATAAATCCACACTTTATATGCAGATGTCTGACCACTCCATCTATTTTGTTTGTAGTCTACTCAGATTCCTACCAATAATTCAGAAAAAGGCAGAGAATCGTCACATGTTCCTCTTTGCCTGAATAAAACACTAGATTGTGTTTGATGGTAGTTTGTGTGTTTGCATGTAGTATACTAACAAAGCTAAATAGAGACCATAATTTTTATTTAATTTTAAGTATAAAAGCTTTATTGAATTATGTCTAACTCTGACAGCCAAACAGATGGCCAAGGCACTCCTTCTTCCAGCTTGTTTTTTGTGTTTTTTCACTCAGTGTCCCAGAACATTACCTCCTATGAACAACCAAGCAGCTACTCTTTTCTTGCTCAGTCTTTATCAGCAAACTCCTTCCTCATTTTATCTCATATCCTCTTTAGAAGAAAAGCAAATGTTGACAATTTGGCTTTTGCATCTGTTTCTATGTAGCTCTACCACTTGTTTGAGGGAAAATCATGTAGCAAAAGTGAGCTTCTTTCTGTTCAGAAGGCATGATATACCATAACGTAGCTTTAACATCTATTAATCAAAAACAACCTGTCATTATTATAAATATACAGTAAACATATCTACTTATATTTTATTGTATGTACCATTCAGCAATTTTCAGAGTGTCAATTAGTTAATCCTTTGAAATTGTGCTAAAGGAAATGTCCAGCATGCACTACTGAGAACTGAATATTTTTATCGTTGTTGCCAAGTAAAAGAGTAAAAGTTTACATTAAAAGTAGACGTTTCGGGCTTCCCTGGTGGCGCAGTGGTTGAGAGTCCGCCTGCCGATGCAGGGGACACGGGTTCGTGCCTCGGTCCGGGAAGATCCCGCATGCCGTGGATAGGCTAGGCCCGTGAGCCATGGCCAAAAAAAAAAAAACCCAAAACCCCCCTAATAAAGAAACTTCCCCTTTTTTTTTTTTTTTTTTTTGGCCATGGCGCACGGGCCTAGCTGCTCCACGGCATATGGGATATGAAATCTTTCCGGACCAGGGCACGAACCCACATCCCCTACATTGGCAGATGGACTTTCAACCACTGCGCCACCAGGGAAGCCCTCTTTCTCAGTTTTTAGTGGAAGGAAAATATCGGAATCTACAACCACTTGAAATTGCATCAACTAGTTTACATGATACTCTTTAGTTTTTAGTTTACTGACAATTTTCCTATAGTTTTCCTTTTAGTAGTCTCTATTTAATATAGTACAAATATTAAGAATATGCTTTGACTTATGAAAATTATATGATGGGTACATTTTTAGTCAAAACTGATAATGAACTTTATGTTCAGTGATGATGAATAACTGTTTATGATAAGCCACCAACAATGTCTTATGAATACAATTTTTAGAAGACTAAGTTAAAGGCATGCTTAGTAAAAATTTGCAGTATAGGATGAAAATTGGTCTATTCAGAGATTAAATGTCACCCTTTAGCAACCTGTTCTAAACTAATAGTAGGAATATTAGGCTAAATATCTATTTAAAGGAAGCTTGCTTAAGTGGCAAATAGAAAAACCTCTGTCTACAAGCCTTGTTAATTAAATATTATGTATTAATGTGGGAACCATTGAAGCAGTATGCTGATAAATGGCTTTGTGATTCTCAGGTATACAATAAATAAATTCTAAGCATAAGAGATAGTAATTAAATTGACCCATTAGAAAATTGCTGACTTAAATATGTATGGCTTTTATTCTAAAAATGTATATGCACAGTCTGGAGTGATCCTCAGTGAGTGCATTGTTGTGAATTATTGTTGCTGTGATTGACTATACACTCAGTAGGGCTTACCCCATCCTCAGTCCATAATTCATGCCATAAAATAGCCCTATGAGGGAGTCATCTGAGTACCCTCAGTTTTTCATTTTTCTATCATACTCAACTATTTCTAGCCTTAGGTCATCTCCTTGTCAAGAAATGCAGGATGTTTTTTTTATTAGTCTATTCTGGTGCATACAGGTGTTATTTTATCTTTTATGCCTCTGTGCATTCCCTTTAGGATATATGATGTAATTTGGTAGAGGAAATACTGGAAAATAATTTATTTTTAAACTACTTTTGAAAGGTGAAGGAAATAAATATGAATCATCCTTTTCTCTTTTATAGCATTATTATACTCTCTGGAAATTAGAAAATATAGTAAAATATTTTTCAGCTCTAGTCATGGTAACACAGTTGTTTAGAAAGTATGTTTGTATGTTTCAGAGAATTACCTTGTCTGCAAATCTCAGAATTAAGACTTTTTGAGTAGCAGCCTGAACCCCTGGTTTCAACTCCTAGCTATGGACATGAAGTTATTCCAGAATGCATATGGATGCCCAGGGATAGCCTGATATGTTCCCAAATTCTCTATTTCCACTGCTTTCAAAACAGCTCATTACTCTGTGTCATTTTCGGTCTTGCTAATCCCTTTCATTCACAGAGAAAAGGCATTCTTGATCGCTACTGTCACTAGCTCAACAAAAGTCCATTATTTGTAAGATGTCCCTAACATGAATTCAAGCATGTAAGTTTATAATTTTCTCAGAATAAATTTAGTTAAATATTTGTTACACTAGAAGGCTAATAAATCTTCAGTTTCAATCATGTGTTAATTATGTAGGCTAGAGATGATAAATACCACTTTAATGCATATACACACACACTCATACCCACACACTCTTAAATGTACTCATGTTTGCTATTTTTATCAAATTCTAAGGGTAGTCGGTTTACATAATATTTCCTGATAGTTAATTCCTTAATCCAAGAAGTCTCATAAATAGCTAGAACATAGTATAAGAAGCTTATATTGAGATTAAGTTTCTATTAAATTATAATGAGAAATTTGATATGTTTATGAATGATAGATTAAAAATTTCCATGAAAATCTGAAGCTCCCCCCTCCTCCGAATGCTTATTCACTTCACCCCTCTAAAACTCCTTGTGATGTGAGATGTTTCTGGCTCTGCAGTTCAGTCATCAAAGTTCTCAACTATCCTAGAGCTTGTCTGAATGCTTGGGCTTTAACCCTCTCTGTACCCAAAATAGAGACATTTCCATGAAGATTGGGTCCTCACTTCTTCTCCTCACATATTATGCACTGCTTTTTGGAGGGGTTAGAAAACACACTTAATTCCCAAACTTTTCTCTGCCATGATATCAGAGCCTCCCGGAGGCATGTGCATAACCTGCTGACATTTCTTCCTCCAGAGACTGTGGACCATGTAGGCACTGACGGCTGTTTATCCAGCTCTCACTGCATGGCCCCCAAAATGATAAAACAATACAGAGTTTGGGATTGTTTTCCTTCTTTGTCTGATTCTGAAAGTAAAAAAAATCAGCTATGTTCCTCTTTGGAGTCTTGTATCTGATAATTCTCAAGGTCTAGTACTATCTACTTAGTCTTTCGATTTTACAAGCCTCTGGTTTGTCTTGACATTCTTTCTTTCCCATAACCATCAATTTTATTATAGTGTTTAATGAGAATTTGGAGGTTACCCAATCCATATTTGGAAATTTAGTCTCACAGATATCAATGTGACTTTGTGAACGCAATGTATATCTTAAGGGCAGAATTAGAATTATAATTTTTACCTTCTGACTCCCAGCCTAGTGTTTCTTCTCATATATTTCTTTTATTATTTTATAGCAGGTGGACTCAATAATCCCTTGGCTGACTCTAAAGGTATTTTTAATATAATAATATGACAAGGCATTATAACATGATGTGGTAGGTAGAATACTGGACCCCCTCCAATGATGCTCATGTCCTAATCCTTAAAATCTCTGAATATGTTCAGTTACATGGCAAGGGGAATTAAGGTTGTAGATGGAATTAGTGTTGTGAATTAGCACACTTTAAGGTAAAGAGATTATCCTGGATCTTACAGGTAAACCTGATATCATCCCAAGGGTCTTTTAAATGTGGAAGAGAGAGGCAGGACATTACAGCCAGAGATTTAGAGATGCTGCTGGCTTTGAAGATGGAGGAAGGGACCACAAGCAAAGGAATGTGGGAGGCCTCTGGAAGCTGAAAAAGACCAGAAAATAGATTATCCCTTAGAGTCTTCAGAAAGGAGCACAACCATGCTCCTTTTTTTAGCCATTTCAGACTTCTGACCTCCACCACTGTAGGATAATAAATGTGTTGTTTTAAGCTACTAAGTCTTTGCTAATATGTTATAACAACAATAGAAAATTAATACAATTAACTTAGTGGGGGAGAGGGTAAATAGTTAATTTTCAGACCTTTCATGCTTACATACATCATTTGCTCTGGAGAATGGTAGCAGTGTCATCCTTTTATAGGTATAACAAGCGTAACTATAGAGTCCATAAAGTAACACACACTGTCCAGATATTACCTCACTATCCTGGGTCAGAATGGTGTCAAGGACTTGAAAAGGACAAAAGTCCTTATACAGTTAGCTATATCTATACTACACATGAAGAGGTGAATAAGAATATTTGTAGTTATGATACACACAGCTGTATTTTTCCCTGATAATACATATACATTCAAAACACATTCCAAATTTGCAGGAAGAGCAAGTTCTTCTGTCATCAAGTCCAATCCAATAAGTACCATTAAGGGTTTGTCTTTCTATCTACTGTTTTTTTTTCTTTCTTCAAAGCTGATTTATTGTTTTTCTGCTATTCATGTGATCTGGTAATCTATTCATATATTTTCCTATATTTTTCATTTTCCAGAATTATAGATATAAGTGTATTTGCAAAGACTTCAGAACCATTGTTTTAATACTAAGATTATTGCTTTAACACTAAGAACACCAAGGGATCATTCATTGTGCCCATTTACCCTACAATTTCCAATAATGGAGAAAGGAACATATTTCTACTCCCAAGATGAATAAAAATAACTTATGTTTATGATGTAACTGATAGGGTTTTCCATATGAATACTAATATAATGCTTACTTGGAGAACTGGACTCTGAACTTCCAGCAAGCCATTAAATTAAGTTTCTGACATGAATTAGATTCTGAGAAAGCCTACAAGCAAAAAAAGATGAAAATAACAAACATGAAAAAAATAGAAAAGACAATGTGAATAATCTGTTTCACAGCAGAATTTTCTTGGAAATGACCTTATAATTCCCCTTGTATTTGAAAATAATAAATCTTTAAATTAACAATGTAATACGTATATAAAATTAAGTTCTACAAATAATGCAAGTGTAAACATTTTCTATAACAGGTTAATGCATTCTGTAGGATACAATCTTAAAAATGAATGTTTTATTTTCATGCTGGCTTTCCTATATACATTTATTGTAAATATATTGAATTGTTTTTTTATTAGCTCATGAGTGGATTTAAAGAGCAAAACATGCAAATTTACTTTTGTTTTATGTAGTAATATTTTCTTCAGGGAAGGCTACATAAATTCCCATGTCACATAATTTGCTTCAGTGCTAGTATTTTATAGGCATTTGCATAGCCATATAAATTAGAATATATATTCCTTAAATTATAATGAACAGACAAAACAATGAAAATATTAAAGAAGGTTGAAAAAGTTAATTAAGTGAACATACCTCAGTATGATATTACATCTAATTTTATACTACTTTCAGAAAAAAGTCCTCAATTACCACAAATTATTTTAGGCAAATCTATGATACTGTGAATAATGAGTCTATTGATAACATCTGGTAATTAAGTACTTTCACCAAAATACATCTTTTATTCACATATATTTGTTAATATCTCTAAAATAATATTCTATCTATTAATTTGAATGATTTAAAAATTAACCAGTTTTCTGTATTTTACTCTGCTACTTTTAGATGAGGATATTAAACTGTAATCAGGATTTATAATACTGTTTCCCAGTTTTCTTTTGCAATGTAGCAAATGTTTTCTTACAAGTTTTTATATCTTGAGAAACTGTATCATTATTCTGAAGGTTTTTCTCCCACTATAAAATACCTTCTCACATTAGATTGAAAATTTTATATATTTTGAAATAATATTTTATATTAGAAATATAATCAATAGTCCTAGACTGAAAGGACTTTCAAAATGTACCTAGTCATATATATGAGGAAATAAACCCATAACAACTGAGTGGCTTGCTTGATAGCTGCAGAGTCAATAACAGAAGTCACCCAGTTACCCTTACAGTGTTACTCCCACAAAATGTTAAGAGCCTACCAGAATTGAACAACTGATTGCTTGAAAGAATGAGATTTGAAATGCAGTTCTGACATAATCTACAAATGTGTAAATTTCCAGCAAGTCACTAAGATTATCTGAACTCAGTTGTATACCCTGATAAAATGTTGATAAAAGACTCAGAAGGATGTATTTTGTGATAATGGCTACCATGAAATACTCTGAATGGTAGAGTAAAAAAGTGTATATAACAAGACATAATCAAGAGTAACTGAAGTAGACTAGACAATTAACTTATAGGAACATTTTTAAATATTTAAGAATTAATATCAAAAATAAAAAGGTTACCAGGTCTAGACTCTGACTTCTGAGAGCTACAAAGTTATCAAAAGCAAACAATATCTATACTTGATAAACTGTGCAGAACATCGAAAATGATGGATTATTTCCTAAATCATTTATGAGGTTAGGATAACTCTCATACCAAAACCAAGCAATGATGAAATTTAAAATGTAAATATAGACAAATTTTATTTACAGATATGTGTGGATTTGCGGTTCTTAAATGTTAAATGTGTATTTAAAGAGTAACTCATTGCCAACCTCAGCTTGTTCCAGAAATCCAAAGATGGTTCAACATTAGAAAAATGTTAGTTCAATCTAGCATGTTAGCTGGTCGAAGAAATTGAATAGAAACAGTAATCTTGCTTAAAAAGCATTAGATAAAATTAAATTCCTCAAATTAATAAAATCTGTTACTTAGGAAAGGTGAAACAGAAGAAATTGTATTTATTAATAAGACATATTTCCTCGAAACACGAAACACCAATCATCCTTATTGGTGAAATACTAGAAAGAGTACCATTTAAAATAACCATGATATAATTTCCTTCAATCAAATAAAGGGCAATGTGGTATTGGCAGTTCTATCCAATGCAATAAGAGAAAAAAAGAGCTATAAATGTCAACAATGAGGGAAACAAAACTTACATTGAGATGATAACAATAATTTTTAGAAAGGAAAATAAAATTTTAAATTATTAGAATCAAAATGGTTTAGAAAGGTAACCATATATGTCTTTGAAATTCAGTATTTCTCTTAATAATCTTTAATAAGCAAAGAAAGTAACATCATTCACTAAAACAATTATATTATAAATTGTCTGGGAAGATAGAGAGAGAGAGAGAAAGAGAGAAATATTTGTATAAAGAAAACCATAAACTTTAACTGTAAAAACTTCTAAAATGTTACTTCTTTTCAATTTATACTCAAAGGCAAATTAATTTCTCTAAATTTTTTGGAGAAATTTAATGTTCATTACGAAGAGAAAATATTTACTAAAACCATAAAATTTTGTAAAAAGTTAATCAGATTTCAAAATATACTATGAAACCATATATATTAAATCATCCTTATGATTGACAGAATACAGAATTCCAAAAGGTAAGATAGATGACAGCCAAACAAAGATTTGTTCAATCTATAAATTTCAAAAGTCATTGAAGAGACTGAGGGCAGCTTTCCCCATAAAAAGTCACAATCTCTGGTCTAATCTCTGAATCTAAGTCTGTCTTCGGACCTGCATTCCAATGGCTGAAGGGAGAGGCTGTTTCAAAGGAAGAGGAACTCTGCAACTACACTACAAGGTCAGACAGTAATTCCTCTCTTCAGGGATCTATAGAAGTTTACTCAGGTCATTGTGTACTGGGGAAAGGATAATACCCAGATGTTTCAAGGACTATGGGACCCTTGGTCTGAGTTGACACAGATACCTGACAACTCAAAGCATCAGTATGCTCCCATCTCTTATTCTTTCTAAGGTGAGGTGGTATGGAGGCCACTAATAAATGGAGTCCTGGCTCAGATATGACTCCCTTTGGGTCCTCGAAGTCCACAGAATACCCCCAAGTGGTCACTTCACCTAGTCTTTGAAGTGGACTTAGTTGATATTTAGCAGAACCCTCACATCGGAAGAGTCTTCTCCATTCCTATGGGGTAAGAGTTACAGTGGGGAGAGCCAAATAGAGGACCTGAAATTTCCCCAGCCAAATTAGTGTACAAAAAAAATACCTCAGGGTAATACAGAGATGAGTGTCACCCTCAAACTGCAAAGGATGTGGTGTGGTGATTCTCATCTTTTCCAATTTAACTCACCAAAATCCAGCTTATACAAAAACTAGATGAATCCTTGAGTATGAGTGTAGTGTACTACCACAAATTTAACCAAGTAATAACCTCAACTATAGTTGTTTACCAGTTGTATCTTTTCTTAGCATGTAAAATGACCTCAGGTCCATGGTAGACAGCCACTCATCTAGTAAATACCTTATTTATCTCTAATAGGAAGCAAGATCAGAGCAGAAGCACTTTGTATTCACAAGAAACAAACAACCATCTGTCCTAGAGTTAACTTTTCTATCATATTTGACAAATAAGTGTGGACCAGTTAGGCATCACATTGGTCTAATATATCAATGGCATCCTGTAAATCAGAACATATGAGCAAGAGCTGACAAGTACATTAGAGTCCTTGGTAAGATACAAGTGCTCCAGATGACAGAAGATAACCTTATAATAGGCTTGCAACACCACAGAAGTTTTTAGGAGTCCAGTAGTCTGGGGCATGCTAGAATATCAATTTCAAACTAGAAGACAAATTGTTACATCTTGTACCTCCCAGAACCTGAAAGGCCTCTTTGAGTTCTGGGGGAAGCATATTCTCCATTTGAGATTACTGCTCCAATCCTTTCAGTGAATGAGATGGAAGAGTACTGATATCCAGTGAGTCAGAGGAGTGAAGGACCCTTCAGGAGTTCTGGGCTATTGTGTAATCTATTCTGTAGCTTGAGCCATACAAATTAAGAACCTAGAGGTTCTTAATTGGGAAAAGACATGATGTGGGGCCTATGACAAGGTCCAATAGGAGAACTACAATGTAGACTCTTAACTTGTGGAATACAGCCCGAGTCATTTGCAGCAGAGAACTGTATCAGTATATCATTTGAGAAACAGCTGTGGCATGCTACTGTACCCTGAAATGTATGAGATGTCACATAACCATGTAACCAGAACCTCTGATCATGAGCTGTATTTTCTCAGACACATCACAAGTTAAGGAGGAGCCAGCAGCAATCCATGGTTAGATGGACATAATATCTGTGTTGTCATGATCAGGGCAGAAGGGTACTAGTAAGATTTACAAAAACCAGCTCAGATGCCCTGTCACCTACCATTATTACGCTAGCACCACTTCCTCAATTCATACCTATGGGTGGGCAGTATGGGGGTATATCCAGCTAACGATGGAGAAACAAGTCCCAATTTTGTCACAGGACATCTCAGTATGTGGGTGTAAACTGAAATGACCACTGCCACACTGCAGTCCCATTTGCTGGTGGCTCTGAATGACTTTAATTGGTGGCTGCAGTGTGGTAACTTCAGGCTTATTGTGCCAAGAGACTGATAGGCAAGGCAAGACACCATCATCCTGGCAAGGTTAATTGACCCTATCAGAGGGAAAGAGCAGCCACTCTTATACAAGAAAGGCAGGAAAGAATAAGTTTGCTATCTAGGAGGTACTACCCTGCCCCAAATCAACAGTAAATGGACAAGCGTGCAGCCATGATCTGAAACGGACACCATGACCAGGGAATCAGACTCTTTAGAGAGGAGGAGCTAGGTCACCCTACCAGGTAAGGCACCTAGATTAGCAGAAATGCTAAATTCAGTTTGTCTTAGCAATCTTCTTCTTGTAAGTTTTCTCAAGAAAAGAGGCCAACCAGAATTCTGGAGAAGCTGATGCTAAGTGTAGTGTATTTATTATGTAAATAAGTGGGTCTGAGAGGTACAAAGGGTAAATTGTAGTGTATGCTGTCATGCATCACCCAGATGCTACCTTCCAGGACCAAAGCACCCAATACCCAACTGTCAGGAGTGGTGTCAGATGAGAGTTCACATCTGACTCATTTCCCAGAAACTGCCTTTAGCCAAGATGGCTGCTTTACCCAAAGTTATGTCCCTACCTAAGGGCACCTTGTTTCCAGTGACTAGTAAACATGAGGATTACAAAAGCCTAGTTCTTTTGAAACAATTGGAGACATCTCATGAATGGCCAATCCAGATTCAGAATTCCCTGTGGGATCGTCTAAATTGTTTGTTGCAAAAGCATATGTATTCAAATTCTTCCTCTGCCCAATCCTGCTTCCATCACCCTCTTATAGGATTTGTTCCTAAGAGTGTCACCGAGTGACCCATCTGCAAACAACCTCTGTCAGAATCTTTTTCCTATGAAAACAAGGAAACTAATGTACAAAAGATTATAAATTGGTAGAATCTATTTTTGGAGGGCAATTTAATAGTATCAAAATATAAGTGCATTCTTCATGATCTGGCAAATCACTTCTACGAATGTAACCTACACAAATACTCTTATATGTTCACAAAGCTATGAAAGTGAATATATTTATTAAATATTGCATTTAATACTTTAAAATAGAAATCCTTAATGACTGGCAATAAGGGAAGATATAAATAATGGTATACACGTTACAGAATGCTAGTAAACATTACAAAATGAAGTTCACCTATATTTACAGACATATTTATAAAACATATTCTTTACTGAAAAATAAAATTTTAGAGCAATTCATGTAATATAAATTAGATATATTCCTTATTGATTATTCTGAGCCTGTTTATTTTCAATCAAATCTTAGTAAGTAAGACATACCCCAATTCCCAGAAAATCTTATATGTAGGAAATGATTCCTTCTTAAGGAGAAATCATTATATAATAAGCAGAACAGCTCATACTTTGATTTTTAAAAATTGTTTCATTATCAAATCTTTCATAAGTTTAATTCTAACTGGGATAGTAGTCCCACAGTTGTAGGGGCTGGACAAGTATGAATAAGAAAAGATTGTGCCAACAGTTCTTTGGCCAGGAAAAATTAATTGTATGACTGTGGGTCAGACTATCTGATTCTAAATAGATTTATTTGTTACATATGTAAGTTAAACATATTATCATATTTCTAATACCAATGTGTTGATAATTTCAAATATATAATTTAAAAGTACATTTTTAAAAAATCATTTTCAAAAAAGTATCGATGGGCTTTAGGTTACATTAATAATGTGGTGTTGAATACAGTAATAATTATCTGCTTTTGTACTTGAAATTTCATGATTATGGTTTATTAGATAGTGTTAATGAACAAATATTAATTACTTTAAAAAGTCCAAAATCAACTTCCAAGTGTGGCAGCTTATTAAATATTTTTTGTTTTTGTTGATTGTTAGACTAAATGTCATTGTAGTTACTATTTCTTCTGACTGATTTAAGTGACATTTGACAAGTCTTACCTTTTCAAGTTATTTACAAGTAGATGGTTTCATTGATTAAAATTTTGTCCATACTAGCTAAAAGATATATGATAGTATAATTGAAATATGGATATTAATTCATTCTGTTATATGTAGTATTAACCATTGTTTATAACTTCACAATAATATTTAAATTATTTTTATCACCCAGAAAAAAATCACTGTGTGTTTCTTAAAAACTCTATTTGCTGCTTTACTGTTTTCAAAAGTAAATGTCATAAGATTGGAATGATTTGATTGATAAATGAATATAATTTCTATTAAGCATCATCATAAGCAATGCATTATTATACTTTCAAGTTATTTAAAAATTTTTATTTCTACACAGTACCAGAGCTTGATTAATGTAAACTAGACAAGATCTAGTTAAAATTATTCAACAATAACAGAATAATGCAATAAACATTTAAAAATTACACAACTGAAATAAAGGAATGTCAAATAACCATAACTCAATGATTTAATCAATAGGGGCTACATGTAAGTTACCACAGGAAGATTTCTAGTTGTGATTAAAATAGAATAAAGGTATAGATGGCAGAAAATATGTTTTTCCTACAGTGGGATTAATTTACCCATAGCCTTTGCTTTATTAAAGCATGTAGGTACATTTACTGCTTAAGAAAAATTTTTATCAAACATGTTCAAATGCATATTCTGCTTTATCACAAATTTTTTAATAAAATAACAAACACAAAAAGACTATTTCTTAGCAATGCTCAATAAACAATAACTTTATTTAAAATAATTAATTTTTGAAATGCCCAAGAGCAATTACATTGTAGGAAGTTCAACACAAATAACTGCTAATTTTTCCATCTAATTTTCAAAAGCTGCAGCCAGTCACTAGAAGGCAATAAAAGTGAAAGAAAAACAATATAGTCTAAGGCATCAGCATTATGACCTTTTGTTCCTCAAAATGACCAAAACCTAGTATGTTAGACTTCTGATCTAAATGTGAGAATGTTATTCACAATAAACAAATACCTAATAAATAAATTGCAAAGTTATATTGGATGATTAAAAAATATTATTCTTAATGGAGTTGAATTTAAATATGGGAACTACAGATGATCTAGACTTGGAAGGATGTAAATAATGCCATCTAATCATAGTCGGTTTATGTCTAGGTGAGGAATTTGAGTTCTTTTTTAAGTAAGGAAAACAAGGAAAATTTTAAATAAGGAAAACAAGGAAAGTTTAAGGAAAAGATTGCCTTTGGAATTAGTTTTACCTGGATTTGAATCCAACCTGTGTGTCATTGGATAAATTAGTAACTTTTTGAGCTTCCTTTTCTTCTTCTGTAAAATAAGAATCTGCCAGAATATTGTTTTGCTGACTGAGTTGTGTAGGAGAAAATTAAACTTTACCTAAGTGCTGTGCTCCTAGAAAACAGTAGTGGGCTAAGAAAGATTGTCTGCACCTGCTTGTCTTCCCTCTCTTCTCATTTACACATCTATCCACTGTAGAATAACACCTTTTCTATCACTCTCTTGAAAGCACTCTCAGCGAGAAAATAATGGCATCCTTATTAACTATAATGGATTCTTTCTTCTCATTATCCTATGTGATCTCTTAGCAGCATTTGACTATGTTAACATTTTGAAACGTTCACTGAAATCCTTTACCTGTACTCTACCAGTTTTTAATCTGTTACTCTGTTTTGTTTAGTATTTTAAGGATGTTTCTTTTCCTTTTCTCTTTTAAATATCAGTATTTCTTATGTTATTTTTCCCCTTTTCCATCTACTTTTATTTTCCCTGGATCTAAAGGCTCATCAAGTCAGTTTCAAGGGGAATATTTTAGTGCCCCAAAGGGTTCATACCTACTTAAGGGAAAAATAACCAAAAAATATTCTAAAAGCACAAAGATGCAAAGGTGAAAAAATATATTACTTATGTATATGCTTCTTAAAAATGCAAGTGGCTGATGTATTTTAGCAAAGATACACACACACACACACACACACGCAGAGGAAGTTTGGCAGAAGAGTTTTATGCTAGACAATTATAATTGATTGTATTTATTCATGATTATCATTCCCTCTCTGCCTGTGCCATGCTTTCCTGTAGAAGGAGTATATTTTTCCATTACCCTTTAGTTTGGCCACGTGACTGCTGCTGGCCAATGAAAAATGACTTGACCTTATGCACCATCATCCAAGCAGAAGTTTTACATGCACGTGCATAGTTTGACTCTGTCTTTTTACTATTATTCTTCACCATGTGAAAGTATGTACCTGATGGTGCCTACTCCTTTAGCCTGGGTCCCAGTTGAGAAGACACATGGGAATGAGCCTTAATAAGTACAGGCAAGCCATGACAACTCAGCACAGCCACAGCCAAACAATAACCCTCACGTGACATGAGCAAGAAATAAATGTCCACTGTTGTAAGAAACTGAGTGTCTTAGTTAGTTCAGGCTGGTATAACAAGTTACCAGAGATTGTTAGAAACATTTCTCACAGTTCTGGAAGCTGGGGAGTCCAAGTTCAAGAAGCCAGTAGATATGGCTTCTGGTGAGATTCCTCTTTCCAGTTTCCAGTTTCATTGTATCCTCACATGGTTGGGGGCAGAAGAGATTGCAAGAGAGTGAGAGAGAGACAGAGAGAGAAGAAGCGGGGAGGGGAAGGGTACAAATGGAGAGGGAAAGGGAGAGGGGAAGCTCTCTCATGTCTCTTTTTATAAGGACAATAATCCCATTTAAGAGGGCCCCACCCTCATGTCTTGATTACCTCCCAAAGACAGCACCTCCTAATTCCTTCACATTGGGGGTTAGAATTTCGACATATGAATTTGGGGATGCAAACATTCAATCCATAACACTGAGATATTGGAAATATTTGCTATTACTGTGAAGGCAGACTAATAAAATATTAAAACAGTTAAACATGTAGTTAAATGTGAATGATTGTGTTGCTCAAACAAAATGCATATGTAAAAAAATATTATTCATGGAAAAGAATGTATGTATAATTCAATGTTGATTGTATAAACCATAATAGGTTTAAAATTCTCTTGTATTAACAAAGGGAAGGATGTAAGTTAATAATTGGCAAAAGCATGTTAAGTGCTTAATTTTACTTAAAGTGAAGTGAAAAGACATTATTAATATCTAAAATTGGAAAAATGCTGGTTAAAATATTAGCAATGAAATATAACAAATTTTTTAATGCAATATAAAATATATATAAGCAAGAAAACTAAATTATAAATCATTGGAAGATGTAAACGAAAAGAAAGTATAGGTCATATGACCAATCACAGAAACAAAAGTAACAGTAAGAATGAATAAAATATGTTGATAATGATCATAATAATTTTTAATAATGTACATAAGATAGTTCTTTTGCATGCATGCCATGCACTGCATGTGCATTAAAAAGTTAATATACATTTTCTCAATCTTTATAAGATTATGAGGTAGGCACTATTATTAAACCAGTTCACGATTTTGGTTTGCAAGACATAAATCTAAAACAAAGTGACAATGATTGTTTAAACAAGAAAAACATAAACAAATATATAAAATACTAGGGATAGAAGAATTAATATTTAAAAGCAATGCAAAAATTATAAAGACAAGAAAATACTATCATCATTCTATATTAATAAACTCTGTGGTTCATAATGATTATTATTAATTTTGAATATCTGTTAGTGTAATATGGAATGTATAAAACTGAAACAACTGAAAATATCAAAGGAACGTGATAGAAATGCATTATTGGTGGAACACTATAAAGCAGTCTTAATCTATAACACAGAGAAAAAATAAGCAGTAATAGTATGTTTATTAAGTATGATTAGTATATATGTTATAATTATACTATACAGAATATAGACTAATTTTAAAGAGCCTTGAGGGTCAAAAAAAGAACAAAAAATAGATTTAAAAAATAAATTCTGAAGTACACTATTATATAGACCACATTCTTTTACCATAATCTTTTTTTTTTTAATTTATTTTATTTATTTATTTTTGTCTGCATTGGGTCTTCGTTGCTGCGCGCCGGCTTTCTCTAGTTGTGGCGAGCAGGGGCTACTCTTTGTTGCAGTGTGCGGGCTTCTCATTGTGGTGGCTTCTTTTGTTGCGGAGCACGGGCTCTAGGCATGCAGGCTTCAGTAGTTGTGCCACATGGGTTCAGTAGTTGCGACTCGCGGGCTCTAGAGCACAGGCTCAGTAGTTGTGGCGCACGGGCTTAGTTGTTTGGCAGCATGTGGGATCTTCCTGGATCAGGGCTAGAATCCATGTCTCCTGCACTGGCAGGTGGATTCCTAACCACTGTACCACCAGGGAAGCCCTACCATAATCTTTTAACACTAGAAATGCATAACCAAGTGTCAGTATTTAAACTTTAGCCCCTTGGAATCTGTAAAACACAAGTTTAATAAGAAATACAAAATCTGATTATAGACAATTTTAAAATAACATATAGAATATGTCCTATATGCTAATTTAGATGCATAACATTAATATAACAAACATATGCATAACAGAACATATAAGCATATATAGGGTATATGTGTATGTGTATATGTATCATGAATATATACACATATAAATTTATAAATATATGTATAGTATGTGTGTGTGTGTGTGTGTGTGTGTGTGTGTGTATATATATAAAATTCACATATATATGTAAAATTGGTCCAGTTCTTTTTGTCCAGTCTAGGGATTGTCTCACATCGGTCCAATGGTTACTCCTTGGAACATTAACTGTGCATAGCAGGGAATACAGTTACTTAGAAGGCAGGCCAACTTCCCTTTGAAGATAAATAGGCAAACACTATAGCAAATATCTATTTCTAAATCCTAGGGACTAAAAATTATAGGCTATACCCGCAAAATATCTATAAGTTAAAATCCTAGAATTAAATATGTTATCATTAAGTTAGAAAAAATTAAATATATTGATCTAAGCATTCAGTTTAGACAGCTGAAAAAACAAAACCAACACAAGGAAGAGATAAAAGCAAATATCAGTGAACTAAAACCAGGAAAGCTTAAGAACTAATCAAAAGTTTAAAGATAGTTCTTTGAGAAATATAATAAATAAATATCATTTGTCCTAGAAATTTTAATTTAAAAAAGAACTAAAAACAGGAAATGAACATAGTTGGATTTTTAAGTGCTACGTAGTTAAAAATACAAGGAATATAGCTATAATCATACAACAAATCTGGTTATCCACTTGAAGTAGATTATTATAAAATATATGAATGAACACAGTTGACTCATTACATAATAAAATCCTGAGCAGACCACCAACCTTGGTGAATATTTTTAAATTAGCAAGGAAATATATCCATAGAGTTTCTGGAACCAAATAATTTCATAGATGAGTTATTTACAACTTTTATGAAATAGCTAATTATCATTTCGTATAAGCTATTCTGAAGCATAAAAGATGTAATCAACTCATTTTGTGAAGGTGGCATATCTTTTATACTTAAATATTAGAACACAAAAGGGAAATCATTAAAAGACAAATCACAGTTAAGAACAAGAATGAAAAACAAATAATAGGAATTCACAGACTAAGCCATCTAATAATGAATTTCAATAGACTAGGTTTTATCTCTATAATAAAGGACAATTAATTGAATCTAATAAATTTGATACTCATTAGATCCCATTTAAAAAGAGTATATTTTATAATGCACTAAAAGTGATAGAACTGAAGAAACATTGCTGTTATGAATACACTGAAAAAGTAAGAACTCAGAAAAAATATTTTTAGATGTATTTTAAAAGGCACTTATCAAAAATAGCAGAATCCATATTCTTCTAAGTGCACATAGAACACTCACTAACATATATGATGTTCTTAAAAATGTATTATTTGGGAAGTTTACTCAGGATGAAAATAAGCATACAAAATCTTAATTTCTTAAATAAAATTCAGTTGTACATAAAACAATTTTTTTAATTGTGTGAGATATTACCAATCAGAAATGAGTGGTTTTAATTGCATTACTGTACAGTTTTGGCCTGGTGGAAACTAGGGTGTAACGTCAGGCCAAAGAGAATTCTATCTATTGAAGCAATGGAATCGCTTTGGGTTACAGGGACATTTTTTCCCCAGAACCTAACTTTTTTGAGATACAGACTGAAAACTGGCAAAGATGAAAAACATGCAGCTGAGTCAATAATTGGTGCAACTTAAGATGTTTTTTTAGGGCTTACATATGTTTCTACCAAAAACTTTCAAGAATAGAAAAGATCCTAAATAATATTTTGAATATTTCTTGCTGTTGATGTGAGAAGAAGTACCAAAAGTAAGGAGAAAGAGGCAAGGAGAGGGCATGGAGAGATCACTGACTAAACTCACTTATGGAAATCACTGATGGGAAAAGATAGGAAGTTACTTTGGCAGATAATTCATATGTATACCACTATCTCAAATTAATAAAAAAACAGCCCCTTTACTCTCTAACAGTTTCTTCTTTCCATCTTCGTTTTTCTTGATATTTTTCTGCTCTTGGCACTTTTAATCATAAATAAAAGAAGGAGAAAATATGGAAATCTTCCAATGGCAAGGAAACTAACATTGTATATAATCATTAATAGCATACATAAGAAAAATAATATCACCTTTTGAGTTCTCAAAATATGCCAAGCACTAAACTGGATGTTTGTTACATACGTTATCATAGTCAATCTTCACAAACAATTCTTTGAACTAGTATTAGCATTCACATTTTATCAAGGAAGTTATTTTCAGAGTCTCACAAGTAGTAATTGGAGGGATCAGAATCCTACTACAGTATTCCTTCCTTTTCACTCTGTCTAAAATCCTTGTCTCTTGACTCATAGGTTCTACGTTGGATGTCTGGGAGAGATGACTAAAGAATTCCATGTAATGATCATTATTTGTTTGGTTTTTTTTTTTTTTTTTTGGCTGTACCACACGGCATGCAGGATCCTAGTTCCCCAACCAGGGATAGAACCAGTGCCCCCTGCAGTGGAAGCTCAGAGTCCCTGATCATTATTTCTTGATCTGGGTTTTAAGAACTTTGAAATGACAACTCCTAGGGTGAATTGCCCCAGTATGGATGTGAAAGAATCCCCTGTGTCAAAGTGGTGGACATCATTTTTGCCTGTCTGTGGTTTAGGCTTTTCCAAACAGTTAGGCTAAATAAATCTCTATGCACTTCACACCACCTTATTTGCTCTCTGAACTCAAGACTTCATTGGGAAAGATGGAAGGACACAAGCATCTTTGTCTCTGACTTAGACATTTCATTCAGCCTTTTTCATACTTTACCTCATATATTTCACTATACAAAGAGCACTGAATCTGCAAATAATCCATTTCTGGGTTTATTTACCAACTTTTGTTTTATTCTCATTTTTATATTTTAAGGCATAATACACAGATAATAGATCATATGACCAACAGTAATGTAGAATTTGTCTCCTAGTAGGACAGTATCTCTTACACCAGGGATGTATGTTTAACATATTTAACAAATATATGGAAAAAAACACAAACCACTCAGAACAGATACGAGATCAGGATCCTGGATACCTTTTGTTGTGCCAGAAATTCCCCCTGGATTTAGGCAAGGTCCTCAGAATCTCTAGGAAGGAGTCACAGTGAGCATATTGCATAAGTGGCCCTCAGGGACTGGAGGCAAGAGCTTTTCACCAACCAGTAGAAAATCATTTCAGTAGTTAACAACTGACATAGGAGGCGATCAGCCCTGCCTTAGAACTACAAATTCCCCATGCCTTTATGTGGCTGATTCCCTCTAAATATCCCATATAATATCCCATATAAATGTTACCTGTAAATACAGGTGTGGAAAACAAATGGTTGACATAAAATAAAGAGAAATACATGTGAATAGAATTTCAGGTGTGGGCTGCATAGAAAGACTCTAGTTTGTGTTACTCTGAGGACACTGGGAGTAATTCCTTCAAGTTTAGAAACCTCAACTAACAGTCATGTCACTGCACAGTTGTGTCAGGAAATTCTACTTTTCTGTATGTGTGTGTTTGCTTTATCTACTTTACTGAAATTATTCAGATTTTTCTATATATATTTGGTAAAGATCTAAGATATGTTTACTATTAAATGAGTCAGAACAAAAGTATTCTGGTTGAGGATAACTATAGGATAACTGCCTATAATTAAATTTAAATGTATGTTATGCAAGAGATTTAAGATAATTTTGGTTACTCTGTTCATTTTACATGGTTTCATTCTCAACATTGTGAATTAAACAGCTGTATAGTATTCTCTTAAGGAGAATTAACTATAATAGTTCTGTGGCTCTGATGAAGTGTAAAATGTGGAGACAATAACACTTCAAATGAGAAAAATAGAATACATAAAAAGTAAAAGAAACCAAAATCTAACTTAATTACTTAAACAAAAACAAATGAAGTTTCTAGGGAAGGGATAAAACTATATATGATCATTTATTAAGCCTCAAAAGTGATATGTGCAGAAAAGCTCCAGTTCTACTCTGAAATAGCAAAGGATGAATGTCAGTAGGTATAAAATTACCATTTAAAACAAAATCTAATATTACTTTGTGTTCCTGAAACTTCAAATTAGTATGATTTGGATGCTGCAGTTAAACAGTTACAGTACTGACCCTACAAGTTTTCCAATAATTTACTGCATCTTAAAAATGCTGAAAAGCTATTTCCTATAATCATTTTTTAATTTATGCCTTTGGAAACTATGAAATTATTTATGAGGTGGCTGCAATAGAATGAAATTATTTAATTAAGCCTTTTTAACTGCTTAGAGTTGATCCTATAGTTAGAAAGTAGTAGGGTACAATTAATAATTAAATCAACTCTATTTTTCCTGTTTGTGGGTCGCTAAACTATGAAAACTTTTGAAGATATAATGTAATTAAAGCTTTACACACCAACATTTTCTGGGGAAATCAAGGAAACATGCATCAAGCACTTAGGGGATTTCATTTAGTTGACTATTTTCAGACTCCTGCTATATGAATTCCAGGTTGGTTTTATATCAGCAGTACTGATTATATCAATGGCATCAAATTATCCTTGACATGATGAAATATCAATGTATTAACAAGTTTAAGACAGAAAATTTTAAATGAGCCTTAGGTTGAAAAAATATAAAGGATAGTACATCCTATGATGTGTTCTATGAATTACCAGTTAATAAAATTTTTCAGAAAGATGTTTTTTGTAACTTTAATGATTAAATTTCCTCAGTAATTAAAATGTTGAACATTGATGATGGAAAGACCTTAGTAACATTATTTTAAGATATTTTTCTTATCGAAATAGAAACTAATTAATATTTCTAATTTTAATTATATTTGGCTTTAAAAATGTATCATTTGGGAAGTTCTCTAAGGATGTAGATAAGCATAAAAATATTAATTTCTATAAACACAATTCAATTGTACATAAATTTTTATTCATTCTATGAGATCTCTAAATTGTATAACTTTATTTCTCACCACTATATACCCAGGACTTAAAACACTTCCTCATTCATGTGTGTGCCCCAAAATACTTCTTGAATAAATTAATAAATAAAAAGACAATAAAATATTACTAATTTTCCTCATCTATGCACATATACCCTAAATTTGGAAGCATCTGAAAAAAGTTTATGACTCACAAAATGTTTACTTTTACCCTTCTATTGTACAGCGCATTTTATCAATCCTCATAAAACAAAAATCAAAGGTTATCATGCAAGTTATGTAACTTTGAATATCCAAACATTGTTTCTATTATAATGTCTCTAACATGTTTCCTTCTTATATGCAGAATAAATGTTATTAAGTACTATGTTAAAAATTAGCTATACCTGTCAAAATGGGAAATAAAATGGAATAGAAAGACATTAATGTCCATTTCTAATATTATTGTAGAATAGATGTCCTGAAAACTAATTCAAACCTAGTAAATTTTTTCTAAATAATAAATACATATTTTTCAAAAAGGCCCAGGGTCAAAAGATGATAAGGAAAATTTACTAGGATCTGGGTAGAAAACTTAAAACATCTCCTTTGATAATCTGTAACCAAAGTTGGCCCTTGACTATAGGTTTGAACTCACATTACCTGCAGGTCCCAGGACATTCAAAGTTAGGAAATTAACACACATCCTTGGTTGATAGGATGAAAAAACACCTGGTGGGGCGAAGAGGAAGGGAAGCAAGAGTAAATATTCTAAGAAGGCAAATGTACAATGACTTTATCATTTACCCATCTATCAGTAGTTTCATCATTTAAATAAAGGATGTGGTCCATTTTTGTTGTTCAACTGATGACAGAGTTTAATTTTCACTCCTTCTTCTTTCCCTCTGCCCCACATCTGGACAGCCATGTAAGAAAGCCTGAGTGTTCTCTCCTTTAGCACTGGCAAGACATTCAAACCACATGCCAGATCCCTCACTCCAGTCCCACCTCCTGCCCACAAGAAACCCTAAGCCAATAACATTTTCTTTCCCTTTCTAGCCATTTTCAGAACTGCTTAGGAGCCATGCCATTCTCCCCAGAAAGCCTCATTATGTGAGTAATAAACCTTTTCATAACCTTTTGGGGTGTGTGCGTGTGTGTATGTGTGTGCGTGCACGCGTGCACGCACACACATTGATCTCAATATCAAAACCAAATATTGGGTAGGGGTTCACCCTGAAATTACAGACAATGAAAGAAAAAAAAACTAAATATGTTTTTCATTGATCCAGCCTTTCTTTTGGGGGAACAAATGACTAATTCAAAACTTACTCTAGTATTATTATTAATATCAGTTCACCAGTTTATAATTTGTAACATTCATCTATTTCCCTTTGAGAAAACTGAATATTTTACATTATCTAGACTTTAAGGACCTTCCTCTTCATGATAATTTAATGACCAAAATTCATTCACTAAATGCCACTGAAGATTTTCCTAGTGTGCTCATGGGAAACAAGTTTGAGACATGAGGCTTACACTCACTGAGATCAGCTAGAACCTCTCCTATAATTTCTTACCTAGTAAGAGCATTTATCCTATCATAGATGCTCATGGGCTCTAAAACTCTAAAGGCTATATAGGTAGCCATTAAGAGCAATGGCTTTGAAGTACACCTGGCTCTTTAAGATGCTTTATCATAAGTTGTGTAAACTTGAACCTTTTCTTATCCTTTTGATCTTGAGTTTCATCATCTATAAAATTGAAGTTTAGTTCATATCTTATAAGAATAGTGTACATGTTACTTTTTAAAGTTTCTAAAAAATACTAAAGTTAACATAACAACAACAAAATCAAAACCCAAATTACTCCCTAATTATTTCAGAACAGTCCCCTACATTAATAGCCTGAGAAGAGATATGCCCATTATTGGGTATAAATTCTATTTAACTTTATCTCTCCTGTCCTACACAGACAGGATGCCTAACATTCAATAAAAAGTTATAAGACATATAGAAAAGGTAAAAGAAAACAAAATAATTAGCAGAACCAAAGTCAGAGAAGACTCAGATGCAGGAGCCATCAAAGAGGTATTTAATAATGTCAATGATTAACATGGTAAGGAGCCCAGTGGAAAAGGTAAATAATATGTATGAACAGATGGGGAATTTCAGAAGAGAGAAACTCCAAGAAAGAATCAAAAGGAAATGCTAAAAAATACAATATCAGAGACATGAATAACTTTTTTGATATATTTATCAATGAACTTCCTACAGGAAAGAAAAAAATCAATAAACTTGAGAATAGATTAGTAGATACTACCCAAAGTGAAACACAAAGGAACAAAAAGTATGGACAAAAGGATGTCCTAAGAACTGTGAAACAACATCACATGGTCAATATACTGGAATTCCAGAAGGAGTAGAGCAAAAGAAATATTTGACTATAAAATAGCTGGGAGTTTCATGAAAGTAATGAAATAATAAAAGATTAAAAATCCATGAAACACAGAGAAACCGAAGCAGGATACACACACACACACACACACCCCTAGACCCATCATATTCAAACTGCTGAAAAAAGAAATACAAAGGTAAAATTATTAAAGCAGCCAGAGAAAAAGACATATTCCAGACAGAGGAACAAAGATAAGAGAAAGCAGACTTCTCTTCAGAAACAAATAAGTCAGAGACAATGAAACAATATCTCTAAAGTACTGAAGGTACCTGTGCTTGGGTTTGGGCTGGGTTGAAGAAGATTTAACTTAGGGATAAAACTCTATGTCCAGTTTTCAGCTGACCCTACCAGTTACTGCTTCAGAAGGAATCTTGTCTTTATTTAGAGTCAGAGTGATGTTGCTAACTATTCAGTTATTCCTAAGCTTGTTGTGGGGCAAGGGGAGTTCTGTGTTTTCCTAGTCCAACCCCACTCTTATGCAGGACACATGGGCCTTGGTCTCAGTGTCAAGGATTTCTTAATGTTCCTGTTGCTATTTTTGGTAACCAAATTTCACAATTTATCTGTGGTCATTCTCGTGTGGGAGAGTTTCCTGCCTGTAGAAGAAGATCTCCGATTGTATTAGATTTGAAATCTGGGCTCAAGAGTGCTTCCAGCCCCACTTGTAGAAATAGTTTTTATAGTCTCTATTCTTCCCGCAGCAAAAATGAGTCTTACTTGTATCTTGGGTGTGAGGGTATTTACTGTTCTCAGTAGGGGCTTAAGGCTTTTGAGAAGGGAGCCCAAGTAAGGCGTGGGGCTTTGTGCCTTTCTTAAAGCAGTAGGCATCTCCTCCTGTAACACTGACAGAGGGTGTTCTCTTCAGAATACTTCTTATAATATTTTTGTCTCATGAGTATCCAGTGGAGGCCCAAGGAAACAAGCCTGTGAATGTTTGCAAACTCCTCTTGTGTCTGCATATCCTAGAGATTCTGTACCAACCCCAAAGCCCACTGTTGCCTTTTAGCAATTCATGAACATTTTAGTTGATTTCTGCTTGCCCGTGTTTATGATAGTCATGCAATGGCAAGTAACCTGCACCCATTAGATGCCATTAACAGCCCCCCGCTCAGGTGTGATGATTAAAAATGCCTCCTGACATTGCCAAATGTCCCCTTAAGGAGAAAATCACTCCTGTTGAAGACCACTGCTCTAGATGAAAAAGTATGAATAAGATGACATTTCTCCTCTCCACTTGTTCGTGGCATATCTGCCCTATAAGTAAACATTCATCAATATGAACCAATGCTTGAACTATTTTGAGAGGAATCAAGAAGACTTCCTTAATCCAAATCTATGTCTAAAATTTTACTCTTGGTCAATTATTCTTCAAGACCTCATAGCCTATTCTATCTTCAGGAGATCCCTGATACCAAAATCCCTGACAATCACTCAGATATGTCATACCCTAGTTATACCATAACAGTATATGGGAACCAGGATAGAAAGTCATTCAAACAAAAACATACTTTTATTCACTATTTTGACAGGTACTGTTAAATGAGTAATATTTATCAGACACTGTATTGGGCACTAGGAATACAGTTTTGAAAGTGAAGCCATGGTACCTGCCCTCATTGAGTTTACCATCTATGAGGGAGAGAAGTATGGAAAATACAGTAGAAAGTAATTTCATAATGTTTGTAAATAGAGTTGAATCCTTTGCATACATTTAAATAGTTCAAGCAATTACATACTCTCTTGAATGCAGGGAGTAGAAAGTCTAGATTGAAGCTGAGGTGGGATGTGTGAAACTGATCTTGCCTTAGTTTCATTTTCTGAAGGCCTTTAGTAGCATGGCATTTTGTCATGTAGAGTGTAATTCTAGTGCCTAAAAATACATATTTTCATTTACATGGCACTGAAATACAAGACAATTTCTTCATAGAAGGTGTATTAGAAGAAACAGTAGTCTGTTCCAATCTTGAAGGAATCTTGGTTTGCTTGGGCTTATTAAGACATGAAATATTTACCTCCAATATCATACCTTTTGAAGGGATTTCAAAGCATAAGTCTCCTCTTAAAAGCTGACTCTGTAAACCCCACAGAATGTGTATCATTATTTTATCAGTAATATGAAGAAAAGTATAGTGTTTTACAAAATAATATAAGGAGACATAATACAATCAAGGGGTTGTTAAGTGTTATAAAAGATGAAGCTTTCCTAAAGAAATGATACTTAGGTGGAAACTTGCTTCATAAGTAGGACTAAGCCAGGCAGAATAAGGTGTGGTTAGATGTGGAGAAGGAAGCAGGGAATTGGGAGGACAAAACAGCATAGCACAAAGGAAGTTTCTGAGAGTGGAAAGGAAGGAACATGTATGTTGGAGAAGCAGAGAAAAATGCAGTTCTGTGTGGCAGAAATACAATGAGAAGAGGACAGTGACTGGAGATAGATGTTAGTGTCAATTATGTAGGGCTTTGAATACCTTATTAATAATTTTGAATTTCACTTTAAGAGCAGTTAGAAGCATTAAGAAATTTTATCAAGGCATTTCTCAGTTCAGAATTATATTTGCTGTTAATCTAATGAGAGGTGATGTTGACTTAGAGGAAGGTGGCATAAGAAGACATCAAGAGAAATTGTAAATTGACAGAATGTGAGTTTATGTTATGGGCTACATGTTTGTGTACCGCCCACCCCCAAATTAATGTGTTAAAATCATAAACGCCATTTGGATGGTATTTGGAAATGGGGCCTTTGGGAGGTCATTTGGCCAGGAGGGTGGAGCCTCATGATAGGCTTAGCACGCTTATAAGAAGAGATATGAGAGAGAGCTTGCTTCTTCTCTCCTTTCTGCCATGTAAGCATATAAGGAGAAAATGTCCACCTGCAAACCAGGAAGAGAACTCTCACCAGACAAAAATGTCCTGGTGCCTTGACCTTGGCCTCCCAACCTCCATGACTGTGAGAAGGAGAAAAAATTGTTTTTTAAGCCATATCATATTATATAATAAGTAACACTGAAAAAAATATTCAGTTATTGGATAACAAGAGTTCAGTTTGGGGACATAAAAAAATTGAGATGCCAATGTGACATTCAAGTGAAAATGTCAAAAAGCAAATGTATATATAAATCTGGGGTTTAGAGGAGATGTCTGGCCTGGTGATAATAATTAGGGAATTGTCAAGTTACAGAACTTTTTAAAAGCTATGGAAAATGGATTTAATCATCTATAAAAACATATAACAAGAGAATAGAAGATGACCTGTGACTGAGCCCTGAGGAACACCAATGCCATTAGAGAAGACATCCGTACAAGTTTTTACCAGTTTACACAAGTTGGAGCTCCATGTGTGTATGACACATCCAAATTCCAACTGAATAAATACCTTGAATTTCATCTTATAAATGCCAGGCAATGCGTTGCAGCAGTCTATGAGTCATTATAAAAGAGACCAACTTAGATTTTCTAGTAGAGAAAGTAGGACCCTGCACTTTGAAGGGAAGAAGAGTCACTGCAAGGCTGGAAGGTAATACTAATGCCAAGTTTGAGACCTTACAGTATAGAGTGCTGACAATCAAAAATTGAAAGTACAATACAATGTGCATATTACTTATGAGAGTGTCACATTCTCTTTTTTAAATTTAACTTCTGAAAATAGGAAAAATTAAGGCAGTTTAATTTTTTCATGTTGGCATATGTCTAAAACCTTAAATTCAAATTTTATATTTCCTATAGTCATCAATATTTCTATACACATAGTTGTGTTTCCACTAGTGTTCCCTACTCTCCAGGAATCTCCAAGAAATGCATAAATTATTTAAAAATTCTATGAATTCAGAAAAAGCTTTAAAGTCACTAGAAAAATGACAAATATAGTAAGGATATTTCTGCCAAGTGATTTGGCCTTGATTTCTATGAAAGCATATGCAAATACGCAGACTACAGATAGAGAAGAATATTTTAGGCCAAACCATTTCTGAACTAGAATCAATTCCATTATTCTAAAGCTTATTGTGCAATTTATGGATTATCTAACCCTGTTCCATTTATTTTTTCTTTATGATCCTTGGATTTTGCCAATTTTTCTGCTTCTTATAATTCTTCCAGAGGGTGATCCAGGGAAAAGAAAAAATAAAAGAGAAAGAAATCTGAATGAAAACATGGCTATTTGTGGAGCGCTATCTCACTTGGGAAAAAATGTTTAGGAGGGTAGAATGGTGACTATATTTGCCAAATTAAATTGTGAGATTATATGTGGATTTAAAGTGCATATGTCCCTAATTATTTTAGAAAAGATTTTTTAGCTGTTTGCTGAGCTCCTTTTACATTTTAATCTTTCTTTAACATTGCTTTCCTAAATACAAACTTATAAGAAGCTTAAAAATCAAAAGAAATGTAATTACAGTTCCCCTGAGTAAAGCAAGAGATGGATCCTGAAGCTACACTCCTTTGAATAACTTCCTACATACACACACAAAAACATACACAAATGCGTACACATTCACAGACGTACTCATTCACACACGTACATACACACTCCTTCATACATGCATATACAATCATGTTACCCGAAAACTGGGTTCGCCTTTTGGTGGGTGTCAAGCCAAAAGACACAACCAAGCCAAAGATTGGAGAAGGAAGGATTTATTACTTGCAGCAAGTAAGGAGAACACCAGGGATCTTTCCCAAAGCAGAGTCTCCCTGAACAGCAAAATTGGGGAATTTTTAAGCTAAGGGTACATGCATATTCATGAAGGGGTTTGGGCAATGTATGCATATTCATGAAGGGGCTTAGGTGGTCTACGGAGTCCAAGCTTTAGCTGATTGAAATCAGGAGGGTCAGGAAAGTCAATATCATCACCCCTTAGGTTCCAGTTGGTCTGGTGGTTGAGTGCTTCAGGCTAATCTTTACCATTGAAAGAGAACTTGGAGACTTTACAGCTGATGTATTATCTTTGCTATTGTTACTTCTCTTGCCTGATAACAGTCCGTTGTTCCTACATTCTTTTGTTCCCTTAAGATCATTGATTGCTGAGAATTGTTCAAGGGCAAGCATTGTGGCCAGGCTTAGATCACAAAATGACTTAGGCCAAAAATGGCTTCTCTTATGTCAAGAAAGCCATTCCTGGGTCTCTTTCTCCTGGGACCCCTTATCCTATCTGCTTACAATCATACATAGACATGTACACATACACACACCAGCCCCAAGAAAGCCCTTTGCCTATCTCTGTAGAACTCTAGGACTGGATGCAGTTTGAAAATAACTGCTGCAAATCACAAGAATAATGTCATGAAAGAAAAATTCTTTAATTTTTTAAGGATTGGAGCAAATTGCATCATATGAACATACACAAAAAGAATGAGTGTCATAATCACCTAAGGTAGAGGATAAAAGTAGAATGTAATGCTTACAGAAATGTCTATTTATATTTGTTACACAAATAAATGGACAGAAAGGGCAGTTACTGTTTACACAAATAACTAGTATTAGCATTTCATTATACAATTTGATTGCACTTATTTAGATATCTACAAGAAATTGAGACATGGCCAAAGGCAGAAATGTTCCACTTTTCCAAAGAACCCAGGATCATTAACATATCCAGACTCAGACATTCCAAGTTATCAGTAGCAGATAGACTTGACAACAAGGTCATGAAGAAACACTCTTGCTACTTCTCACTCCTAAGTCTAAGAATACACTTTGGTGGAATAGCAGTGTGACTTAAATTAAGACTTGGCACTTTTATCAAATTTATCACTCTCTATGGGGACAGAGTACTTTATTTAACTATGCTGAGGCAGATTTTCAAGCACTAACTCAAACTTGGAATGGCTGATAAACTTTCTATATCAGTCAGTATGGTTTGGCTGCAAGTAAGAAAATACCCAAGTCAAAGTAACTGTTAAAAAAATGATATAATGAAAAATCTAGGATGTGAGAGTTTTGATGTTTATCCTGAAGATAAGTATGTAACTCCACTCTTTTTAGTCTTTCAATTTACCTCCACCTTCAGCCCTAATTTTTGCTCAAATCAGAAGTGATATGGTTCCACATCCCTAGAAAGTAATCAGTCATTATGAAAAAAGGAATACAGGGGTCTAACACCTATAGTAGGAGTCTAACACTGTTCAAACTGTCCTCGTCTTGTGACCTCTGTACTCTGCCTTCAGAAGTAGGCATTAGAACCTTTCTTGATATAAATTTCCAGAATAAGCCTGGTTTTTGCTGCATTTTCACCCCACCCCAATTCCCCAGAGCTGTTTTAATTTATCTTTCTGTGGTTTGCTAAGCTATTGTAAATTTTCCATCCTCTTTGTAATTTCCAGAATGCTATTATTTCTCCTTTTGCAGGTCTCTTATTGGTTTAAACCCTTTCTTTATTTTGTATTACCATTTTTTGTGGGGGGGGGGGTATGGGGTTTTGAGAAGGAGGAGGGAAAAAAATATATGGGATCAATATGTTAGATTTAATTGCAGGTAAAAGTTATTTTGTATTATATTGTTCAAAATGACACAGAAATTTATAGATATAATGCCTGTAACATTAAAAAAACAGCAAATAAATGCTAATATTATTCTAACTTGCTTAGACTATACTGCTATCAACTTTGACAGAGTGCTTCTGACATCTGTTGAAAACAAGCAGTGATTTATGTTATGCTACTGAGGTAAAATAAGTTATTGTTCATTAACTGGCAAAACTATAAGATAAGACAGGCTGACAAAACAGTTTTGTCCTGATAAATTGTTGTGTACTTATTTACAAGGCTGGGATAAATAATCCTATTTCTTCAAGGTGCAAACAACAGCTAGCAGGAGACCATTAGATGTTAAGCCAGCAAAGGACCACGGCAGCAGTACAGCAACCTCAGGGCTTATTGCTTGAGAATCATTAACTTATGTGTTCTAGTGTGGGGCTCATTTCTAAGAAGAGTCAAAAGTCTATTTCCAATAATTTTTAATGATAAAATAGTCATTGTTGAAAATAACAGGGCTAGTTGTCTTTGTGCTATTATTTCAGGGATAAAAGCCCTACATTCAATAAATTAACATATTTTTCTCTGAATTATAACATGAAGTAAGAGTGGCAATCATTTTGAGAAGACATTTGTTCAGTCATCACTATTTTTTATTGGTTGACCCTAATCTTATAACAGATTATTTTAGATGGTAAATGTGTCATTAGTTGTAAAGCTCAATTTTTTTTAGAATTTTTAGTTAAGTAACTCTTTCTGCCATATTCAGAAAGGAGTACTTGTATGTGATAAAACATTAAAATATTTAAATACAAGAATACTGTAATTGTGATTGAGTGTGCTTAGTGATCCCCATGTATGTTAATAAACTGTGACAGAGCAATATGGGAACTTGAACTTTACCATTAATTAGCAAATGAATATAGAATCTATTGCAGATTCAACTAAAAGGAAACTTTACTCAAAATTGGATGTAAAAAATGTCCTTAATTTAATTTCATTATGTAAAATAGTTCAATCATTCTGAACATGTTATTGATGAACACATTTTAGATAAAAATACAATTTCCATTTTATTTCTCAATTCTTTGATGCAAAAAGGAAACATCTGGGTGAATATGGAACACAGAGCATTGGATGTTGTACCCACTGAGTTTCATATTGATATATATGGGCTGTGTCTTGGTTCTGTTGGAGGGCTGAACTCTATTCTAGTGTTCTCCTCTATGATTAATTCTTCACACTATGTTCTACATAGCCTACTTTTTCTCGACAATTTCCAAGTGTCCCCTGATAGGTCCCATTCTAGTTGTGTAGCCATTCTTTGTTCTTTTAGCAGTTGGTGTCTGCTTCTGTCCTAAACACAGTAAATTCAAGTTGTTTCAAAGTACAACCAATAACATGCCCTAAAATAATGATTGAAGATGTCCAACAGTGACTGCTTAATTTAGATACTTTTCATATAAAGTGAACTTGCTTTTTATATAAGGCAATATTATTTAATGCCTTGATGCTTTCAAAATCCCAACTGTAGATTAATGCTAAAAGAGACAAAACAATATTAGAAGCAAGCTGTTATTATGTAATTTAGATAATTTTGATAGACTAGAAATACTTACCTACTTCTGACTCTATTAATAATCCATTTTGTGACCCTAGAAAATTACTTCATGAATCCGGATCTTGAATTATCCCCTCTAAAATCACCAAAAAAATTTTTAAAAAGGAATCATATGAAGTTTTGTTAGTTTTTGCCTGATAAAATCACAGAGAAGAAAAAATAGTTGAGCTTTTATCAGGTTTATTAGATATCTAATCAGATTTTATTTACTTTGCCAGTTCTAGATAAATGTTATTTTAAATTATGAATTTATATTAATCCTACGGAATGTGCATGATTGGTTGTTAAAAAACATGAATGCACAAGGAAAATAAGAAGGAAATTCTAGAGACACATAAAAGAGTGTACTCTCACAATCTAACAAATCCTTAGCTAAAATGGCTCAGACTCCTCACATGCATAAAATGTGAATGATTTGCTCTCTCATTCATTTCAAAACTTTTTCCTTTGAATAGACAACTAATTTTATTCTTCAATGTATATTCACCATTAAATCCTTCCATCAGTTTAAATATGTATATGAATATAACAAGGAGGTTTAGTGCTGAAAAATCATTTTGGGTGAGAGCAAGGTGAAATCTGTTCATTACTAACGATTTATCCAAATTGTTTATGTTTAATCTTCCAAGAATAGATCAACTTTTCAGCATGACATAAATCTGCAGGAAGAATTATGGTACTTCACTTTGCTTACTGATTTTTACAAGGAAAAGAATCCTTATAAATCAAGTAGCTAGGTTATAAAAATTTTGGTAGAGCAAAGTGTGCTTTTAAATTCTGATTTGCTATACAAATTTAAAACACACCTCTCTCTCAAGCTCTGATTATTACGTTTCACATGCTCCTTTTCCAAAATATATTCCCCAGTCCTGTTGGTAGTGAAGTTGAAGAGACCCAGATATGCTCTATTAACTTAATGATTATGTATTGACCTGCTCAAAGTATTGGAATTGACTAAGGAACGGAGGTAGAGAGGAAACCAAATTTAGTACGACATTATCACTGGCCTCTATTTTCATATGGTGGAAGAAATAGGATTTTTTAAATTTATGATTTTATTAAATTTGGTATAAAAAGAAACATCTATAAGTGCTTTTTATGCATAAAAATACTCCTTTGCTAGTAAAAAAAAACCCTCAATTTTACACTTATGAGTTTATACACATGCAGATAACATTTCTGGAAAAATACACCCTAAACAGTTTACAATGTTTGCCAGTAAGCAGAAGAACGACCTACTTTTTATTAGCTTTCGACTTTGTTCTATTTGACTGTATTTTGTTTTGGAATGTATTACTTTCTTTTTTTTTAAAAATAAATTTATTTATTTTTTTACTTTTGGCTGCATTGGGTCTCTGTTGCTACACGCAGGCTTCCTCTAGTTGCGGTGAGTGGGGGCTACTGTTCGTTGCCGTGCGTTGGCTTCTCACTGTGGTGGCTTCTCTTGTTATGGAGCATGGGCTCTAGACACACGGGCTTCAGCAGTTGTGGCACGTGGGCTCAGTAGTTGTGGCTCACAGGCTCTAGAGCACAGGTTCAGTAGTTGTGGCGCACAGGCTTAGTTACTCCGCGGCATGTGGGATCTTCCCGGACCAGGGATGGAATCTGCGTTCCCCGCATTGGCAGGCGGATTCTTAACCACTGTGCCACCAGGGAAGTCCCTGTATTACTTTCTAAATCCACTTTATTTGGGTATAATTTACTTACAGTAAAACGCAATCAAGTAAAATGTGTGGATAGAGCTGAATTTTGAGAAATAACATGCAACCTTGTAAACACAACCTCATTCCTAAATCGAGCAGCTGCTGATTTTATTTCCATCACTATAGACTTTTTTGAGTATTTTAGAACTTCATATATATAGAATAATAGCATATGCACTTTATCATTATTGTCGTCATTCAGTCTGCATAATCGTTTCTGAGATTCATCCATTTGGTTATATGTATCAGTAGTGTATCCTTTTTTAATCTTAAGTTGTATTCCATTGAATAAATCTACCACAATTGGTTCATTCATTTACCTGTTGATGAATAGTGTGGCTCTTATGAACAAATTTATATGAACACATACAAGTTATTGTGCAGTCATATGTTTTTATTTCTCTTGGTAAAATAACTGGAAGTATGATTGTATGATAAGTGTATTTTAATGTTATAAGGCATTGGAAAACTAGTTTTCAGAATGACCATACTATTTTGCATTTCTATCAGAAATGTATGAGATTTCCATTTGCTCCATGCATGTCTTCACCAACCCTTGGTATTATCACTCTTTTTTTTTTTTTTTTTTTTTTTTTTTTTTTTTTTTTTTTTTTTTTTTTTTATTTTTTTTTAAAATTTTTATATGTCCATGCCTCTCTCTCGCTTTGTCACAGCTTACCCTTCCCCCTCCCCATATCCTCAAGTTCATTTTAATGTTAGCTTTTCAAGTGGGTGTGTAGTAATATATATTATGATGTTTTATTTTGTATTTTCCTGATGACTAAACATCTTAAGCATTCTTTTTGGCCCATTTTTGACTTCTAATTATTCTATTATGAGAGGTTTTTATATGTTTTGATAATAAGCTCTTCACATTGTTAAGTAGTGTAGTTATATTATGCCATTATTTGGCTTGCTTTTTCATTTCTCAGTGTTGCTTTTCTTTCTTTTTTTTTTTTTTTTTCTCTTTTGCGGTATGTGGGCCTCTCTCTGTTGTGGCCTCTCCCGTTGCAGAGCACAGGCTCCAGACGCGCAGGCTCAGTGGTCATGGCTCATGGGCCCAGCCGCTCCGTGGCATGTGGGATCTTCCTGGACCGGGGCATGAACCCATGTCCCCTGCATTGGCAGGCGGACTCTCAACCTTTGCGCCACCAGGGAAGCCCATCAGTGTTTCTTTTTGAAGAGGATTTTTTAATGAAGTCCAGTTTATTGCTTTTTTTTCTTCTTTAGAGTGTTTGCTGCTTTTTTTTTTGGTCCTAAGAAAACTTTGCTTACACCCACTTCATGGTGACCATGATTTCATTGTAAAACTATGTTTTCCTCTAGAATTTCATAGTTTTGGGGTTTTTATTTAGGTCTGTGATCCATTCTAGGTTTATTTTACATATTTTATTTGGTAGTGACTGAAGTACATTCCTTTTTCTATAGACATACCCAGTTGTTCTAACAAAATATATGGAAAACACAGTCTTCCCAAATTATCATGGCACATTTGTTAAATTAATTGATCACTCACATGTGTGTCTTTTCTTAGATTCTGTTGTTATATTGATTTTTATGTCTAGGCTTATGCTGATAAGAGATGCTGTTTAATTCTGTATCATTACAGTGTGTCTTCAAATAAAATAGTATAAGCTCTCCAACTTAAATTGGACTCCTACTACACACCTACATAAAAATTGCTTCAAAATGGATCATAGATTTTGATTTACAAGCTAAAACTATAAAACTCTTAGAAGAAAACATAAATAAATCTTTATGAGCTTAAGAAAGGCAAATGATTTTTTTAGATATCATGCCAAAAACAAAAGAAAATTTTTAAAAGATTTTAAAAAGCTAAGTTGAACTTCATCAAAATTGAATACTTTTGTGCTTCAAAAGACACTGCAGCAATAAAATGAAATGAAACCTACAGATTAGAAGAAAATAGTTGCAAATAATATTTGTTAAAGAACTTGTATTTAGAATATAAAAAGAACTATTATAATGCAACAAAAAATAAATAAATAAGAAATAGAGCCACACAAATATTGTCAACTAATAGTTGACAAAAGAGCAAAGGTAATCCAACGGAAAAAATGGTCCTAAAAAACTGGACACTCGTATAACCGAAAAATGTCTAGAACTGACATTATACCATTCATAAAAATGAATTCAATGAATTATAGAACCAAATGTAAACTATAAAATTATAAAGCTTCTAGAAGGTAATATAGAACAGACTATAGGTAATTGGAGTTTGACAGTGAGTTTTTAGACATAGTCCCAAAGCATAATCCATGAAAAAAAATTGATATGTTGGACTTCATTAAAATTAAAAATGTCTGCTCTTCAAAGGAACCTTTTACAACAATGAAAAGATAGGCCATGGACTGAAAAAAAAAATTTGCAAAATATAAATCTGATAAAGGACTTGTATCTAAAATATACAAAGAATTCTTAGAACTCAATGATAAGAAAATGACCAAGCCAGTTAAAAATAGGGCAGAAGATCTGAACAGATACCTCACCAAAGAAGATATACAGATACATGGCAAATAAACATATGAAAACATGCTCAATATTATATGTTATTAGGAAATTGCAAATTAAAACAATGAGGTATCATTACACACCTATTAGAATGGCTAAAATCAAAACTACTTATAATGCCAAATGCTGGCATGGATATGAAGCAATAGGAACTCTCATTTATGCAGGTGGTAATACAAAATAATATAACCACTTTGGAGGACAGTTTGCCAGTTTATTACAAAGCTGAAAATAGTCTTACTGTGCAATCCAGCAATCATTCTCCTAAGTATTTAATCAAATGAATTTAAAAATTAGGCCTATACAAAAATCTGCACATGAATGTTTAGAGTAGCTGTACTTGTAAGTTCTAAAATTTGGAAGCAACCAAGGTGTCCTTCAATAGATGAATGGATAAACAAATGTGGTGCATCCATACAATGGAGTATTATTCATCAATAAAAAGATATGAGCTATCAAGACAGTAAAAGACATGGAGAAACCTTAAATACATATTGATAAGTGAAAGAAGCAAGTTAAAAATGCTACATACCATACAATTCCTACTATATACACAACTTAGGGGACGATTATTTTGTCTATGACTTCCTAAATGACATGCATGTGGGAAGAGAGGCATTGGACCAGGAGAGTCTCTGAGAGAAAGGCTTTGGTGTAGCAGGAGTACAGCAGTAAAACTGGAAAGAGAGGAGGGCACAGTGAACAGTGTCCTACCTTGGATGGAGAAAGTGCAGGTAGAAAGGAGAGATCCCTTCTCTGAGGCCTATTAATGGGCATTCAAGAAATTTGTCAGATAATCCTCAAAAGGAAGTATCCAAGGCTAACCATGTTTTCACTGGAAACATACATTAGAGATGCAGGTGGAGTCCTCTAAATATAACCCTTGAACTAGAACCTCCTTAATAGAAAGAGTAAGCTTTTGGGGGGAAGTTTATGAAGGCACATGTGTTTTAAGTTGTCCACCCCACCCCCACTGAAACACCTAGCATAATCTTACTTAACATCACTCCCTTGAGAGTTGCTTACAGAGACCTTTGAAAATGAAAAGTCAAAACTGGAAAATGCCTTAAAATGGATATAAAATGGCAAATGAAAATTTCACCCTAAAGATTAGAGAGTTTACCTAAAATTTGCAGCCTGTATTTCTAAACCTAAACGTTATAGAATTATCAAATCTCTAAAATTAAAATAATATTATAATTGTCAAATCTCTTCCCATTCAAAAGTGGATGTGAAAAGATGTTTTGTATACCTGTTTCCCATTTGTATAGATTTCAAATTCCATACCAATACAAAGCTCTCATAGATAAAATTTCTAGTTTTAATGGAATCATATCCTGTTCTAAAATCCTCAAACTCAATTCTGCAGCCAGTTACAAGCAAAATGTCTTACCAGTGTAAAACTTTTAAGTGCTTACAACTCCAGGTTTAAGCCTCCAGGCCTCTAGTTTTATGTCTGTAATTCATGCCAAATGTCAGAATCATTGTAGTAAGAAACAGTGAGACATAGTGCCACTGTTATATGTCATATCTGTAGAGTATCAAAAATATCTTCAATGTCAATGTTAAAGCTATAATTATAGAGGCAGATGGTGACATGTTATAGTCAATACTTTAACCTGAAGAGGCCACCATCATTTAGACTTTACTCACTGGTTAAGAAAATTGCTCCATTTCATAGCTTAAAGTCAAAATGGATTTGCAATCATTTTGTAAGTTCTAAGCCTTTCTGTTCAAAATTGTTGACTAAGCCTTATTTTCATGATGATTTCAGCATGAAATCAGAAGCAAGAGTAATTTCATACTCTCAATGACTTTTAAAAAAATACTTTAACAGGAATTATTGCTTTTTAAAGCACCCTATACTTTTATATTAAAATTTATTAATCTCAAACATTAGTACTTAAGCTGTTTTTTAGTTTTCTAATATAATAAGGTCTAATTGCTTAATTTAATTAAGCAAACATAGCATTTATTTGGCATGCTGTATTTTCTCCAAAGGAACTACTGATTTTCAATCTTGTTCTGGATAAGGAAGATGTGGCACATATATACAATGGAATATTACTCAGCCATGAAAAGAAGCGAAATTGCGTGTTTGTAGTGAGGTGGATGGACCTAGAGTCTGTAATACAGAGTGAAGTAAGCCAAAAAGAGAAAAACAAATACTGTATGCTAACACATATATATATGGAATCTAAGAAAAAAAAGGGTCATGAAGAACCTAGGGGTAAGATGGGAATAAAGACATAGACCTACTAGAGAATGGACTTGAGGATATGGGGAGGGAGAAGGGTAAGCTGTGACAAAGTGAGAGAGTGGCATGGACATATATACACTACCAAATGTAAAATAGATAGCTAGTGGGAAAGAGCTGCATAGTACAGGGAGATCAGCTCAGTGCTTTGTGACCACATAGAGGGGTGGGATAGGAAGGGTGGGAGGGAGGGAGGGAGATGCAAGAGGGAAAAGATATGGGGACATATGTATATGTATACCTGTTTCACTTTGTTATAGAGCAGAAACTAACACACCATTGTAAAGCAATTATACTCCAATAAAGATGTTAAATAAAAAAAAAAAAACTAGTGAAAATTTGAAATGACCCCTCTGGAGATTTGAAAAGGGAGGTCAATTAGGAATTTAAAAAAATATTTAAAATTAGAGAATGGATTAGAAAAGGTAGAACTCCTGTATTTATTGTAGCAGAGCCAATAAGTAAGTCTATGGGATTTTTTTCCCTTCAAAGTGATGCTTAGTGTCACAATAACATGGTAAAAACAAGAGTATATTTACAAGGGATATTTATGAAGATGGATAAATAGCACTTGATCCATTAGAGTAAGCATCAGGGCTAAGATGGCTCCAGGGTTTCTGGCTTAGAAAATTAGTGAATAGTAATGCTCTTCCTTAGCATAGAAAGTTCAAGACAAGATGAAAATGTGGTAAGGTGGAGAAGATAATGAATTCACCTTCAGTCCCTTAAGGTCAAGTTACTTGACAGACATCCAGGTGGAAAGTCTATCAAATGCAGGCATTCAATATCAAACTAAAATTTATTCAGTTTTGACTTCTAATTGTTGAGTAAACTGGGCCTTGGCAAAGAACCTTGGTTTCCTTAGGAATCAAGTGCTTCATCCTAGACAAGGAAGAATAAAAGGAAATTGTTCTACAGTAGAGTTATGACACATCCTCAAGAGAATGATGTTGACAGTTCTATAATCATACAGTCTGAAGCAGTTCCCAGAAGACTATTAAGTATACAGAGCCTGACAGAGAATCCTAATACTATGTTTCCTGTCTAATGCCCTTAAAAACATGATATATGGAACTATCTCCTTCAACTGTGCTCAACTATGGAGATTATTAACACTTATTTTACATATTTTTATTTTTGTAATTGTAATGATGAACACACATTGAGGTATGTCTTCCTATTGGCCAACTCAGTAATTCCTCATTTCTTTTTAACATTTATCTTTTATATGAATATGTTGCCACCTATATAATCATGTAGAGAAAAGGTTTATAACGTTAACAAAAATTACACTGATATTTATTATAATACTGATAATGCAAATATATTCAAATTTATATATTTTAGGCTTTGGGGTTCTTAATTTTACTTAAAAGTATTAGAAAATAACACAACTATCTGTAAAGCCACTCTTTCATAGAAAGATATAAAGTAAAAAGTGAAAATCTAGCTCTCCAGAAGTGACCACAACTAACAATTCTTGTAATTGTTTTAGTTCTCCCAAACATGCTCAATAGGGTGAAGGAAAATGATCTCGGGTAGAATAATGGAGGTATAAGAAATAAAAAGGAAATGCAAAAAGGGTAAATATGAAAGACTACCAACTGGTTAAAGCTACAGTGTTAACAAATCACTGTGGTGTTTATAATATATCTGGATGTAAAATATATAAAAATAGAGGAAAAGGAGCCAGAGGAGTTAAAAAGTGTTAAATATTTCTTCAAATTTTTTGCATTGTACTGGACCTGGTCTAATATAAGGTATATGATAATAAGTTATGGCTGTCTTTAAAAATATTTTTTTTTTTTTTTTTTTTTTTTGCGGTATGCGGGCCTCTCACTGTTGTGGCCTCTCCCGCTGTGGAGCACAGGCTCCGGACGCGCAGGCTCAGTGGCCATGGCTCACGGGCCCAGCCGCTCCGCGGCATGTGGGATCTTCCCGGACCGGGGCACGAACCCGTGTCCCCTGCATCGGCAGGCGGACTCTCAACCACTGCACCACCAGGGAAGCCCTAAAAATATTTTTTAATTCAGTTTTATTGAATAGTAGTTGATTTACAATATTATATTAGTTTTAGGTGTACACCATAGTGATTCAATATTTTTATAGATTATACTCTATTTAACTTTATTATAAAACAATGACTATATTTCCCTGAGCTATACAATATATCCTTGCTGCTTATCTATTTTTTACATAGTAGTTTGTATCTCTTTTTTTTAATTTTTAAATTTTTTTTTACTGTTTCAATATAGTTTTATTAGCAGTTATTACATTGAAATTCACATTTACAGGATCCAAAGGACTGTCTTAGAAAGTTCTAAAGTATATGTAGTTAGGTTTTAACAGTAAGATAGAACATATTCTCATAGCACACCCCTTAAAAAGTCAAGAATAATACTGAGAATTAAGTACAGTTCTATCAAGAACTAGAAATGAATTCTGTGTGCATAGCGTCACTTAAAACAAAGTTCCTTGTGAGTATAATACATCTATGGATGTGAATTTCAGTGGCAAACATTAACTTCCAAACAACTGACACCAAAGGAATTTCCAATCAAAACACAAGCATGGTGGCTTTCATTCAATGTAGAGCTGTGATAATTCTATAAAGAGACCCTGAGTCCCTAAGTCCTGTAATATGATTTTACCCTGTGACACTAATGCAAAACACATCAACTCTAATGCACAGATTCTGATGCATCATGATAAAAAGATAGCCTTTATCTATATCAGAAAATGCTGAGTTGTCCAGTGCAGTATAGACTGGTCATTGCTGATCTACTGAAATTCTACATCCTCCAGACTGAGCAGTATTGTAGAACTCACAAATATTACATTTCATGCCTAATATATGGAACTGGACTGTAGATTTTCCATTGCAATCATTGCAGAGAATATCCATAGTCATGTTCTGATATTCTGATGGCATAGGAGTCTGTGCTACCTCATCATCCAGCTGTCTCCAGTACCTAGTCATATCTAAAGCAGAGTGCATATATAATGGACATCTGTAGCCTTCTTTCAACATTTCTTCATAACACGTTCTGTGTAAAAGATGTCCACATGGCAAGACATGAGCAACAATACAGATGTGTGAATGTCCTGCAAACATATTGGACAATTCTGCCGGGCAACATTTTCAATACACTTGTGCTTTCCTTGGAGATTTATTGTGAGGCATAAATTACATTTCAGACAGTGAAAAAAATCTTCCTTTGGACCAATCCTACAAATTCCACAGTTTTCACAGTGATACTGTTTCTTGTCTTTGTCAAACAGATGGCACATACTAAAATAATGTTCTCCAAACAATGCGCTACATTCTTCACAAGTCTGTTGTGCACGTTGGATTTTTTCACAGTTTATGCACTGCACTTCCTTTACTTTAAAGTGATCTAGCAGACGATGTTCATTGTTATCATGACACAACTGGCAAGAATAAAGCTTGTCACAGCATGGTGCCTTCAGGAGACATCCTCTGTCATAGCGCTCGCAGCCCCGCCGCCCTTGCGCTTGCCCACGGGCGCCGTCTTCCTGCGCCGAGGCCGCCATCTCCTCCACCTCTTCCACCTCCCCTCAAATTCCACGGACCCTTCCCCCAGGACGAAAGCTACGCCCTGAGAAGCATCACAGCTCTACCCTACCCCCTCCTGGGTACAGCTCCCCAGTAGTTTGTATCTCTTAATCCCATAACTTTATATTGCCCCTCCTCCCTTCCCTCTCATCATTGGTAACCACTAGCTTGTTCTCTATACCTATGAGTCTTTTTCTGTTTTGTTGTATATATTGATTTGTTTTGTTTTTTAGATTCTACTTATAACATATGGTATTTGTCTTTTTTTTTTTTTTTGCGGTACGTGGGCCTCTCACTGTTGCAGAGCACAGGCTCCAGACGCGCAGGCTCAGCGGCCATAGCTCACGGGCCCAGCCGCTCCGTGGCATGTGGGATCTTCCCGGACCAGGGCACGAACCCATGTCTCCTGCATCAGCAGACGGACTCTCAACCACTGTGCCACCAGGGAAGCCCTGTCTTTTTTTAAATAGATCTTTATTGGAGTATAATTGCTTCACAATACTGTGTTTCTGTTGTACAACAAACTGAATCAGCCATATGCATACATATGTCCCCATGTCCTCTCCATCTTGAGCCTCCCTCCCATTCTCCCTATCTCACCCCTCTAGGTCATCTCAAAGCACTGAGCTGATCTCCCTGTTCTATGCTGCTGCTTCCCACTAGCTATCTATTTTACATTCAGTAGTGTATATATGTCGATTCTACTAACTTCGCCCCAGCTTCCCCTTCCCACCCCATGTCTTCAAGTCCATTTTCTATGTCTACATCTTTATTCCTGCCCTGCAACTAGGTTCATCAGCACCATTTTTTTTTTATTCCATGCATATGTGTTAGAATACGGTATTTGTTTTTCTCTTTCTGACTTACTTCACTCTGTATGACAGTCTCTAGGTCCATCCACCTCACTACAAATAACTCAATTTCGTTACTATTTATGGCTGAGTAATATTCCATTGTATATATGTGCCACATCTTCTTTATCCATTCATCTGTCGATGGACATTTAGGTTGGTTCCATGTCCTGGCTATTGTAAATAGTGCTGCAGTGGACATTGTGATACATGTTTGTCTGACTTATTTCACTAATCATAGCACTCTCTAGCTACATCCATATTGTTGCAAAAGGTAGAATTTCATTCTATTTTATGGCTGAATAATATTTCTTATATGTGTGTATATATATCTATAGATATATACATATCTGTACATCTCTCTCTCTATTTATATATATATATATATATATATATAAAAATATATATATATATATCTGTATCTCTCTCTCTCTATATATATATATATATATATATATATATATATATATATATTTATATCACACATCCTCTTAAACCAATCATCTGTTGATAGATACTCAAGTTGTTTCCATGCCTTGGCTATTGTAATAGTGCTGCTATGAATGTTAAGGTGCATGTATCTTTTCAAATTAGAGTTTTCATCTTTTCCAGATATATTCCCAGGAGTGGAATTGCCAGATCATATGATAGCTCTACTTTTAATTTTTTAAGGAACCTCCATATTATTTTCCATAGTAGCTGCACCAATTTACATTCCCATCAACAGTGTAGAAGGGTCTCTTTTTCTCCACACCATCTCCAGCATTTATTATTTGTAGCGTTTTTGATGATGGCCATTCTGATAGGTGACGGGTTTGATTGTGGTTTTGATTTGCATTTCTCTAATAATTAATGATGTTGAGCATATTTTCATGTGCCTGTTGGCCCTCTATGTATCTTTAAAGAAATGTCTATTTAGGTATTCTTCTCATTTTTCGATTGGGCTGTTAGGTTTTTTTAATACTGAGTTGTATGAGCTGTTTATATATTTTAGGTATTAATCCCTTACAGGTTTTATCATTTGCAAATATTTTCTTTCATTCAGTAGCTTGTCTTTTCATTTTCTTGATGTTTTTCTTTGCTGTGCAAAAAATTTAAGTTTAATTAGGTCCAATTTATTTATTTTTGCTTTCATTTCTTTTGCCTTAGGAGACAGATCTAGAAAAATATTTCTATAATTTATGTCAAAGGGTATTGTGCCTATGTTATCTTCTATGATTGTTTTGTGTAGTATGGAAATTTTAATAATATTTATTCTTCTGGTTCAAGAACATGGTATGTCTCTCCATTTCTTTGTATCATTTTCAGATTCCTTCATCAGTGTTTTATAGCTTTCAGAGTATAGGTCTTTCACTTACCTCCTTGGTTAAGTTTATTCCTAGGTATTTTTGGTGTCTTTTGTAATATCGAAATAACCAGTAAAAGAATGATAATAAAAGTCATAGCAAGTCAGATAATAGAAATTATATGTTGAAATAATAAAACATATGCAATTATTTTTTTAAAAGCCAGGAAAGGAGAAATAAAAGGGCAAATAAAAAAATGCCACAAATAGAACAAAAAGAGCAATATTTTATTCCCCAAATAGACAGACATACACGCTATGTAAGCATGCTATGCAAGCAAAACAAAGCTAGTGTAGCTGTATTAATATTATATATCATATTTTTAATTTATATTAACATATAATATTAATATAGCACAAAAGTAGTTAAAATTAAGAGTAACAGCTGAGGCAAAGAGAGACATTTCCTAATGATAGGTAATTTAGCAGGAATAAATAATATTAATAAATTTATATAAACTTAATTAAATAGCTTTAAAATATATAAACTAAAAAGTAACAGAACTAAAATGAGATATCAACAAATCCACAGTGTGTGTTGGAGATTTTATAACACTTCTCCCAGTAACTTATAGAAAAAGCAGAGTCATTGCACAATGAAACAACATGATTAACCAATTTGACCTAATAGAGATTACAGAACACTACATTCAACAAACGTAGAAAAATATTTTTTTTCAGTTGCACATAGAACATTTACCAAAATATTCTGGACCATGAATCGTGTCTCAACACATTTCAAAGATTTAAAATAGAGCAGTGTATGTTCTCTGAATACTGTAAGATTAAATTAGAGCTCACTAAGGAAAAAGTAAGTAGAAAATCTCCAAATTTGTGAAAAAAAATTTTAAGTCAATCACAGGGGAAATTAGAAAATATTGTGAATTTACTGGTAATGAAAATATAGCAGATCAAAATGTTGAGGATGCAGCAAAAGCAATACAGATTTGGAAACTCCCATTCCATAATACTAGAATACAGAGATGAACTTCAAGATAAGAATGTGACAGGAGGCATGCTTTCAGACACCTTTGTAAGAGAAGCTTAGAGGTCAAGCATCTTGAGAAAACATACCTCAGGTTCTCTCTGCAGGCAGAACTCTGTCACTCCCCATTTGCTCCATGGTGAAGACTACTTTCTGGTATTTGGATGAGTCTTCTAGGACCTCACCTTCCCATAAGAGTATTTACTTCATCTTTGGAAATTAAATAGTAAAATTTAGAACTTTGCCTATTAAGTGTTTCACAACATCAAATCAAATCAAAAATATCAACAGAATAGAAATCAACACTAAATTTCAGTTGCCTGCAGTTAGAAAACTGAAATTGATATGACTTCAAACTGAGACAAAAATATGTAAAGCTGACCTCCAATCATAGTGTTTAGATGGTTCTGTGAAGATTTCCAGTCCCTACTCTGGATAGATGCAGGGTGCCCTGGGGAATTAATCAGGAAAGGATCAAATGTATCAGTCATTTTTGCCAGGCTGCCACATAGATTTTGCTGGCATTTGAAGAAAAGAGTTAGCTGGCATGATTAACAAAATCTCTCTGCTCCATTTTTATAAATTTAGCCAGAAAGGCTCATTGGAAGGTTAAGATACTTTAAGACATACAAAAAAACAAGTAAGGAACATGGAGAAAAATTCCCTATGTTTAACCAAGCATAATAAACATCACAATTAGTAGCAGCATGTTAAATTATCCTTTTTTAAAAAATTTATTTATTAAATTTAATTTATTTTTATGTAGCAGGTTCTTATTAGTTATCTACTTTATACATATTAGTGTATATATATATATATATATATATCTCAATCCCAATCTCCCAAATCATCCCACCACCTCCCCCCCGCACCCCCACCCTGTGCTTTTCACCCCTGGTGTTCATACATTTGTTCTCTACATCTGTGTTTGTATTTCTGCCTTGCAAACCAGGTCATCTGTACCATTCTTCTAGATTCCACATATATGCATAAATTATCCTTAATCATTAAAATTCACTTATGCATTCTTTCCATTTTATATTTTCAAACTACTTCAACTTTAATTAGCACTAGTCATTTTTTCTCTTAATCACATTCATATGAAAGTTATTGAAAGTTATCTCTAAAAGAGTACATTACATTGGGTTCTCTTAAATTACCAATATTTCATTTATTAGTCAAGTATAAACTTGATCAATAAACATGAGATAATCCTTATTTTCCTCTTTATTTTAGATGATTTTAGTGGGTTTCCTGATACTGGTGTTATTTTTTTCTTCATCTAAGTTTATATTTCAATAATTCACAATCTAAAGTGCTTATTTCTATGTCCACTTATGGAATAGTTGTCCCCACATATTCAGATAAATTGAATGTCTTTAGGTATGACAGTATTTTCTGAATGGGAAATGCTAGGTCACTTCCTCACACACAGAAGAAAAGCACTTAAACTAATGTTTTTCAAAATGTGGTTCTCAATCTAATTGCATCAGAGTACTGGTTACAAATGCTGCCACTTTAAGGTCCTACTCCAGGCCTACTGATCAAAAAGGAAGGGCAGGAGCAGGTGCTTGTACTGTTAATAAACTCCTCATACAAATTCTTATGTACACTTCAGTGCACAAGAATGCTGTAGACAGATACCTGTAATACACCATTTTAATCTTATATAAATTATTAAAACTTCACTGAAATGCCAAATTTAGTGTGTGGAGTGAGAATTTTTCTAAAAAGTGGAATCTACTTATAAAAAGTTTGGAATAGCATCCAACTTCTCTCATAGAACTAGAAAGGTTTAAGTTAGTAATTTCATTATAAACAGAGTAGGTCAGTCAGAATTTGGGAAGAGATAATTTAAAAGAGTAAATGGATAGAACTGCAGAATGGTTAGTATTCTCACCACTTCAAGAAAAACTAGCTTGTAGCTCATTATGAAAATTAAAGATTAAAGCTGTTTTGCATATATACCATTCCTGGAAATAGGACCTTCACCTTATCAAAATGACATCATAATGAAAAGCACATCTAAATAAAGTAAATAATAATGACAGAAGGAGACTTACTTATTCTGAGTAGACTGTTTGAGAAACATTGCTGACACCAAGCCAAAATGAGGGCATGGGAAAGCAGCCAGGTGACTTGGGGCCCAGCCCACCAACCAGTGGGACAGCAACATACTCAGGACTCCTTGCAACACAGCCAGCCATACTGGGACATTGCCCTGCCCACCAGTGGCCAGCAGTCTCCATGCAAGGAAGGGCCTGGCAGTCAACAAGGCCAGGAACCAGCCATGCATACAAGCATGCCCACAATAGTAAGCCCTGCCACAACAGAAGGGCCCACATCACTCACATAGTGGGCACCCCTAGGACATATAGCTTTGGCAACCAGAGGGAAATGTGTGGCTGGGCCCCATAGGGTGTCTCCTACATAAGGCCACTTCAAGATCAGGAAACATAACCAACCTACCTAATACAAAGGAATAAAAACAGAGAATTCAGTAATATGAGGCAACAGAGGAATATTTTCTAAGAGAAGGAACAAGATAAAACCACAGAAGAAGAACTAAGAGAAGAAGAGATAAGCAATCTACTTGAACCCCTCATTCAAGGGGTATTTATCATTCAAGATAATGATCATAAACTTAGGAGAAGAGGGCTTCCCTGGTGACGCGGTGGTTGGGAGTCCACCTGCCAACGCAGGGGACGTGGGTTCGTGCCCCGGTCCAGGAGGATCCCACATGCCACAGAGCAGCCGGGCCTGTAAGCCATGGCCACTGAGCCTGCACATCCGGAGCCTGTGCTCTACAACGGGAGAGGCCACAACAGTGAGAGGCCCGTGTACCACAAAAAAAAAAAAAAAAAAAAAACTTAGGAGAAGAATGTATAAACACAGTGAGAAATAAAACAAAAAGTTAGAAAATATAAAGAAGAACCAAGTAGAGCTGAAGAATACAATAACTGAAATTTAAAAATACACTAGAAGGAACTAACAAAGTAACAGATGAGTGAACTGGAGCATAGAATAATGGAACAGAAAAGCTCAATATAGAAAAGAAAAAAAGAAGTTTCAAAAATGAGGATACATTAAGAGATCTATGGGAGAAAATCAGCCATACTATCGTTTGCATGATAAGGTCCCAGAAGGAGAAGAGAGGAAGGGATGGAGAATTTATTTGAAGAGATAATGGCAGAAACTTTCCTAACCTGAGAAAGGAAACAGAGGTTCAGTAAGCACAGAGTCCCAAATAAGACGAACCCAAAGAGATCCACACCAAGACTCACTGTAATTAAAATGGCAAAAATTAAAGATAAAGAGAGAATATCAAAAGCAGCAAGAGAAAAGCACCTGGCTATATACAGCAGAACTCCCTTAAGGCTATCAGCTGAGTTTTCAGTAGAAACTTTGCAGGCCTAATGGGAGTGGCACAATATATTCAAAGTGATGAAAGAAAAAAAAAATACAACCAAGAATATTCTACCTGGCAAGACTATCATTCATATTTAAAGGTGAGATAAAGAGTTTTACATAAAAGCAAAACTAAGAGTTCAGCACCACTAAACTGGATTTACAAAAAATGTTAAAGGGACTTCTCTAAGCAGAAAAGACCACAACTAGAAATATGAAAAATACTACAACTAGAAATAGGAAAAAACTGATTGGTAAAGACAAATATAGAGTAAAGGTAGGAGATCAAACACTTATAAAGCTAGTAGGAAGGTTGAAAGATGAAAGCAATAAAAACATTTATATCCACAATCATTAGATAAGGGATACACAGACCAAAAGATGTAAAATATGATTTAAAAAAAAATTAAATGTGGAGGAGGGGGAGTAAAAAAGTGGGGTTGTTAATATGAACTTGAGATCATCAACTTATAATAATCATATATATGTGTATATTTATATATGTTATATCTAAATCTCATGATAACCAGAAACCAAAAATCTATAATAGATACACACACAAAAAAGAGAAAGGAATCCAAACATAACACTAAAGATAGTCATTAAGTCACAAGGTGGGTGATCAAACAGAAGAAAGGAGCAAAAAAGAACTACAAAAACTACCCAGGGCTTCCCTGGTGGTGCAGTGGTTGAGAGTCCGCCTGCCGATGCAGGGGACACAGGTTCGTGCCCCGGCCTGGGAAGATGCCACATGCTGCGGAGCGGCTGGGCCAGTGAGCCATGGCCGCTGAGCCTGTGCGTCCGGAGCCTGTGCTCCACAAAGGGAGAGGCCACAACAGTGAGAGGCCCACGTACCACAAAAACAAAAAAACAAAAAAACAACTATCCAAAAACAGTTAACAAAATGGCAATAAGTACATACCTATCAATAATTTCATAAGTGTAAATGGAATAAATGCTCCAATCAAAAGACATAGAGTAGATGAATGGATTAAAAAAAAAAACAAACCCATATAGAAGTGGCCTAAAAAGACTCACTTCAGATCCAAAGATACACAGAGAATGAAAGTGAGAGGATGGAAAAAAGTATTCAATGCAAAAGGAAATAAAAAGAAAGGTGGGGGCTTCCCTGGTGGCGCAGTGGTTGAGAGTCCGCCTGCCAATGCAGGGGACACGAGTTCGTGCCCCGGTCTGGGAAGATCCCACATGCCGCGGAGCAGCTGGGCCAGTGAGCCATGCCACTGAGCCTGTGCGTCCGGAGCCTGTGCTCTGCAACGGGAGAGGCCACAACAGTGAGATGCCTGCGTACCGCAAAAAAAAAAAAAGAAAAGAAAGGTGTGGGGGGGGGCTGCAATACCTATATCAGACTAAATAGACTTTAAAACAGAGACTGTAATAGGAGAGAAAGAAGGACATTACATAATGACAAATGATCAATCCAACAAGAAGATATAATAATTGTAAATATATATGCACCAAACATAGGAGCACCTAAATACGTACAGCAAATATTAACAAACCTAAAGGGAGAAATTGACAGCAATGCAATAATAGTAGGGGATGTTAACACCCCATTTACATCAATGAACAGATCATCCAGACATAAAATCAATACAAAAACACTGGCCTTAAAAAATACATTAGATCAGATGGAGATTTCTCTCTCTCTCTCTCTCTTTGTATTATATATATATGTATGTATATAAAATATTCTATCCAAAAGCAACAGAAAACACATTCTTTTCAAGTACACTTGGACCATTATCCAGGATAGATTACATACTAGGCTACGAACAAGTCTCAATAAATTTAAGAAGATTGAAATTATATCAAACATCTTTTCCAACCACAAAAAAATACAAGACTAGAAATCAACTGTATGAAAAAAACTAAAAAAATTTGGAAGCTAACCAACATTCTACTAAACAACCAGTGGGTTACTAAAGAAATCAAAGAGAAAATTAAAAAGTACCTGGAGACAAATGAAAATGGAAGCACAACAGTCTATATGGGACACAGTAAAAGGAGTTCTAAGAGACCAGTTTATAGCAATATAAGCCTACCTCAGGGAACAAGAAAAATTTCAAATAACACCTAACTTTACACCTAAAGGAACAAGAAAAAGAACAAAAAATCCCACAGTTAGTAGATGGAAAGAAATAATAAAGATCAGTGCAGATACAAATGAAATAGAGACTAGAAAAAATAATAGAAAATATTAATAAAACTAAGACCTGATTCTTTGAAAAGATAAACAAAATTGATAAACCTTTTAGCCAGACTCATCGAAAAACACAAAGAGGGCCCAAATAAATAAAAACAGAAATAGAAAAGAAGTTACAACTGACACCACAGAAATACAAAGCCTCATAAGAGATTAGTACAGACAATTATATGACAATAAAATAGACAACTAGAAGGAATGTATAAATTTCTAGGAATGTACAATTTCCCAAGACAAAAGAAAAAAAAATTTCCCAAGAGAAAGAAGAAAGCTGGAGGTATCACTCTTCCTGATTTCAAACTATATTATTCAAACAGTATATATATATATTCAAATAGTAATTGTAACAGTGTAGAACTGGCACAAAAACAGACACACAGATCAATGAAACAGAAAAGAGAGCCCAGAAATGAACATAAACTTATATGGACAATTAATCTATGACAAAGGAGGCAAAAATATATAACGGGGAAAAGACAGCCTCTTCATTAAATGGTGTTTGGAAAACTGTACAGATATATGCAAAAGAATCAATCTGTACTACCTTCTCACACCAATTACCAAAATAAATTCAAAATGGATTAAAAACTTAAACGTTAAGACCAGAAACCATAAAACTTCTAGAAGAAAACATAGGCAGTATGCTATTTGACATAAGTCTTAGCAATATTTTTTGGATATGTCCTTTCAGGCAAGGGAAATAAAAGCAAAAATAAACAAATGGAACTGCAATCAAACTAAAAAGCTTTTGTACAGTGAAGGAAACTTCAAAAAATTAAAAATAGAACTATCCAGCAATTCCAGTTCTGTGTGTTTTTCTGAAGAAAACAAAAACACTACTTCAAAAAGATATATGCACCCCTATGTTAATCACAACTTTATTTACAATAGCCAATATTTACACTTATCAAAGCAACCTAAGCGTCCATCAACAGATGAATGGATAAAGAAGATGTGGTATATGTATACAATGGAATATTACTCAGGCATGCGAAAAAATGAAATCTTGCCGTTTGTGGCAAAATGAATGGACCTAGAGGGTTCTATGCTGAGTGAAATAAGTCAGACAAAGAAAGACACTTACTGTCTGATTTCACTTATGTGTATAATCTAAAAAGCAAAAGAACAAACATAACAAAACAGAGCAAAGTTATAGATACATAGAAAAAGACAGTTGCTTTCCAGAGGGGAAGATGAGTGACATGAATAGATGAGGGAGATTAAGAGGTACAAACTTCCAGTTACAGAATAAATGAGTCACAGGGATGAAATGTACAGCATAGGGAATATAGTCAATAACATTATAACTTTGTATGATAACAGATGGTAATTAGACTTATTGTGAGGATCATTTTGTAATGCATAGAAATATCTAATCACTATGTTATGCACCTGAACTAACATAGCATTGTAGGTCAATTATGCTTCAAACAACAACAACAACAAATAAATGAACAAAATGAGGGTATGAGGGAATGTATATGAGAGATTTAGAAAAGGGTTAGCTGGAGTCTGCATACCTAAGAAAGTGAGACCTTCTTTCCAAATATTGCTGGGCTGTTATTTAGTGACTATTCAGTAAGTTTGGGCATTAAATAACCCATATGTCCCTATATATTCATGTTGCCTTACCTGCTTTAATGTATTGGTTTGTCTACTTGGAAAAAACATAAGAAATATGTGGAGCCAGACTTGCAAAAGATAAGTTCATCAGCCAAGGTCCTTCTGCTTAATTGCCCTCCTCATTACCCTTAGGACCCAGGAATAAGAAACTGTCCAAAATAATATAAAGTTTGGTCCTTTCATTCAAGTAGGTAGCCTTTATTACCATGTTTTATTTTCCAGACACATTTTTTGGATCAAAGTAAATATATACATTTTACAAGTCTAACTATAAGGAAAAACAACTGACCCCTTCTTTATTTCTCACTAACTCTGAATCCCTCTCCCCTAAATTTTGTAACTGTTTTTTTTCTGGCAACTTCCTGTTATACTTGGCTATAAATAATAGGGTTATACTTCTATTTGCTGAGTTATTGATTTAAGACATTAACATTTCCCTTGTATTATTATGTAAGAAGAGGTTTTAGACTTTCCCTTATTAGCTTTTTTAATGCCAGACTCTGTCCTTCTTCTACTGTGCCTTGGGTATCCTTGGGTATAGAGCATCTAGTTCAATTTTTCCATCAAATAAAACTCTATTCTTTTGCAAGGAGTGAAAGAGGCAGATGCTTGGCTATACAGGACTGGGAAGGGGCCCTGTGGTTAAGATGCTTGCAAACACTTTCAGTTCATTCTCCTCATTTTAGTCCATGTTTCATCCTACCTCTATCATACCTGGTCTTCAAATGTGAGAGCCCTTCAAGCAAGAATTATCGTGCTTGCCTTTGACATTCCCTTTCCATCTTGTATCCACTTCAAACTTCTAAAAGCCATGCTGTCATCTCCTATATGATTTTTTTTTTGTTGTTTATACCATAATCACTTCTTTACTCTGACTTTACCCAGATTTCAGAAAAAAAGCACAGATAAATGTGTATATACAGTGCACAATGTTTAACCTCAAATCTCATGAATAGATAGTATAATCCATTTATTGCTTCATTGGAATACTTCTGTATAAACAAGTAAGAGTCACCAGTTTTTGTTTTTATAGACAATATTCCTATTGTTTTGATTCTGATAGCATAATATGAGTGGAGTAAAACAGGCACTCTCATACATTGATTGTGACCATATAAATTGATACAACCATTTTGGAAAACGATTTAGCAGTATGCATTTAAAAGCCATTACATTTTTAACACTCTTGGGCTCAGTAAAATTCTACTTCTAAATGTCTGTTCTTAGGAAACAATCTTAAATCCAAGAATGAGAAAATTATGCACAAAGATACTTTTATGTGCTTACTATAAGAGGATAAAATAGGCAATAATCTCATACTATCAGTAAGAAAATGGCTAAGGAAAGGCACAAACACCCAGTAGAATGGTATACAGATATTTAAATGTTGTTTACAAAGACTGTGTGGAAACAGTTGGAAGTTGGAACCTGAGCTGAAAGCTTACTCAAAATAGTTGTTGTTTCAGTGAGAAAGGATTTTTTCAAAGAGAGAATAAAACCTGGGAAATATGTTTATGGAGGATATATTTATACATCATTAGTATGTTAGAGTTGAAAAGCAGTTATCTGGTCTTGAACAAGACTTATTAATTATTTAAAATATATTCTAAGAATTAATTATTATTACAGAAAACTGTAAGCTGTGTTTTACAAAACAATTCAAGTACTTGAAAAACACAAGGCAATTTGGTTCAAAAGTACTTGGGATGTATTGAAGTCAACATAGCTTATTTTTATAGCAGTGCTAAATAGCTTCTGAATGTCTAGTTTGATAATGATGCATGAATATTCTTACTCCAGGGGACAGTGAAACTAATTACTTTGGAACGTTGGTGTTTTGAATTTGTGCCAGGATTTCTTGAGAAGAGTGCAAACCACTTCATAAAAATTAATCCATTTATTCTTATCATTTCTTGCTGATACAGGTATGAATCAGATAGTTTCCCAGATTTATAATATGTAAGCCACAAAGAATATTTAGCATCTTGTTGAAATCTATATTTCATAGAATCCAAATCCCCGGTACGCTAAGTCAATTGTTCTTTGCACTGGCCTTCACTGTCATTTCATTGGATTGAGAAAGTATTCCTCAAGTGTGATCAACTAAAATGCAGAGGAGATTAGCCTCTCACTTCCTGGTAATGATGTTAGAGTATTAAAAATAAAAAAAGAAACCTACAGTGAGCCTGAAGCAGATAAGAATGTTAACTATCAATTATGTTGTTTGAACAAAGTTTATGATTGAAATTCAATGACTGAAGCATTTGTGACATTACTTTAAGTGAATCAGGATGGCTTAATGGCCTATGTCAAGTATCATTATATATCATTTATATCATCATATAAGCACTGAGAAAATAAGTAACTTGAGATATATTTTATGCTGATTGTCTGGGAAAGAGTATTTATTTAAAACATTTTCAAAAGGAATTCATCCTTCTTGATTACTACTGACTACCTTAGTCAAACTAATAACACATACTTCATTGTCTTAGATGAAAATTTGACCCATAATTAGTATTGTACCTTGAGTGATTCACCAATGTAGACAGAATTCTATTTTAATGATTACTATCATAGCATTTCAGATTATGCTGTAACTATCTCCACTTTCCCCAAAAAGGTTCTATTAACACTACTTTGGTGCTATGAATATAATACAATTTATTAAAAGAAAGTCCTATAAAATATCCGTATGCTTGTAAATCCCTATCTATAAATCTGTTTGAAATAGTATTCTTTTGGTTCAGTGTTAAAATGTATATGTGCAATGACTTTGTATGAATGCATATTTAAGGTTAAATGATCAAAGTGCATTATGATACTTTTCATTTCAAGAGGTGCTGGTACAATGAGGAGTGCAGATGGAATTATAATAGGAACTTGAAGCATGAATAAATTCCCTTCTTTAGTGATGTATACTAGTAGCAATAATATAATCATCTTCCTTAGACCCAGTCATGTGGTGATTAGGGACAAGAAGCAAAGAAATACATAACCTTGGACAACCTAAGGGATTAGCAAAAATGGGGCATGTTCCTTAATGAAACATCAAGTCCTGTGATAAGGTGGAAAATGAAATAAAATTGCGTTGAGAATAAGATGTAAGTCAGTAATTCTATTGTGCTACCAGCTGTCAAATTTACATAGGAAGAGCTTTTTTAACAAGAAAAATAAAAGCATCTGTATTCAAAAATGATCGATACATCATTTTTAAAAATATGCCAAGTTTTATTGGAAATGTATTCAAACACATTTACTCTCTTCCTTCAAGACTCTAATCCAATAATAAATTCTTGTTAAGAATTTTTCTTTTTCTTTTTTTGCTCTCCTTTTTTTCTTAACATCTTTATTGGAATATAATTGTTTTACAATGGTGTGCTAGTTTCTGCTTTATAACAAACTGAATCAACTATACATATACATATATCCCCATATCTCTTCCCTCTTGCATCTCCCTCCCACCCTCCCTATCTCACCCCTCTAGGTGGTCACAAAGCACAGAGCTGATCTCCCTGTGCTATGTGGCTGCTTCCCACTAGCTATCTATTTTACATTTGGTAGTATATATAAGTCCATGCCACTCTCTCACTTCGTCCCAGCTTACCCTTCCCCCGTCCCATGTCCTCAAGTCCATTCTCTATGTCTGCGTCTTTATTCCTGTCCTGCCCCTACGTTCTTCAGAACCTTTTTTTTTTTTTTTTTACATTCTGTGTATATGAGTTAGCATACAGTATTTGTTTTTCTCTTTCTAACTTACTTCACTCTGTGTGACAGACTCTAAGTCCATCCACCTCACTACAAATAACTCAATTTTGTTTCTTCTTACGGCTGAGTAATATTCCATTGTATATATGGGCCACATTTTCTTTATCCATTCATCTGTTGATGGACACTTAGGTTGTTTCCATGTCCTGGCTACTGTAAAAAGAGCTGCACTGAACATTTTGATACATGACGCTTTTTGAATTAGGGTTTTCTCAAGGTATATGCCCAGGAGTGGGATTGCTGGGTTGTATTGCTGTAGTTCTGTGTTTAGTTTTTTAAGGAACTTCCATACTGTTCTCCATAGTGGCTGTATCATTTTACATTCCAAGCAACACTGCAACAGGGTTGCCTTTTCTCCACACCCTCTCAAGCATTGATTATTTGTAGATATTTTGATGATGGCCATTTTGACTGGTGTGAGGTGACATCTCATTGTAGTTTTGCTTCGTACTGCTCTAATGATTAATGATGTTGAGCATTCTTTCATGTTTTTGTTGGTAATCTGTATATCTTCTTTGGAGAAATGTCTATTTAGGTCTTCTACCCATTTTTAGATTGGGTTTTTTGTTTTCTTGATATTGGGCTGTAAGAGCTACTTGTATATTTTGGAGATTAATCCTTTGTCAATTGCTTCATTTGCAATTATTTTCTCCCATTCTGAGGGTTCTCTTTTCATCTTGTTTATGGTATCCTTTGCTGTGCAAAAGCTTTTAAGTTTCATTAGGTCCCATTTGTTTATTTTTGTTTTTATTTCCATTTCTCTAGGAGGTGCATCAAAAAAGATCTTGCTGCGATTTACATCATGGAGTGTTCTGCCTATGTTTTCCTCTAAGAGTTTTATAGTGTCTGGCCTTACATTTAGGTCTTTAATCCATTTTGAGTTTATTTTTGTGTATGGTGTTAGGGAGTGTTCTAATTTCATTCTTTTACATGTAGCTGTCAAGTTTTCCCAGCACCACTTATTGAAGAGGTTGTCTTTTCTCCACTGTATATTCTTGCCTCCTTTATCAAAGATAAGGTGACCATATGTGCGTGGGTTTATCTCTGGGTTTTCTATCCTGTTCCATTGATCTATATTTCTGTTTTGGGGCTGGTACCATACTGTCTTGATGACTGTAGCTTTGTAGTGTAGTCTGAAGTCAGGGAGCCTGATTCCTCCAGCTCTGTTTTTCTTTCTCAAGATTGCTCTGACTATTCGGGGTCTTTGTTTTGTTTTGTTCTGTTTTGTTTTGCGGTACGTGGGCCTCTCACTGTTGTGGTCTCTCCCATTGTGGAGCACAGGCTCTGGACACCCAAGCTCAGCAGCCATGGCTCACGGTCCTAGCCACTCCACGGCATGTGGGATCTTCCCGGACTGGGGCACGAACCCATGTCCCCTGCATTGGCAGGCCGACTCTCATCCACTGCGCCACCAGGGAGCCCCTATACAGGGTCTTTTGTTTCAATACAAACTGTGCATTTTTTTGCTTTAGTTCTGTGAAAAATGCCATTGGTAGTTTGATAGAGATTGCCTTGAATCTGTAGATTGCTTTGGGTAGTAGAGTCATTTTCACAATATTGATTCTTCCAATCCAAGAACATGGTATATCTCCCCATCTGTTTGTATCATCTTTAATTTCTTTCATCAGTGTCTTATAGTTTTCTGCATACATATCTTTTGTCTCTTTAGGTAGGTTGCTTCCTAGGTATCTTATTCCTTTTGTTGCAGTGGTAAATGGGGGTGTTTCCTTAATTTCTCTTTCAGATTTTTCATAATTAGTGTATAGGAATGCAAAAGTTTTTTGTGCATTAAATTTTTATCCTGCTACTTTACCAAATTCATTGATTAGTTTTCTGGTAGCATCTTTAGGATTCTCTATGTATAGTATCATGTAATCTGCAAACAGTGACAGCTTTACTTCTTTTTCATTTTGGATTCCTTTTATTTCTTTTTCTTCTCTGATTGCTCTGGTTAAAACTTCCAAAACTATGTTGAATAATAGTGGTGAGTGGACAACGTTGTCTTGTTCCTGATCTTAGTTGAAATGGTTTCAGTTTTTCATCATTGAGAATGATGTTGGCTGTGGGTTTGTCATAAATGGCCTTTATTATGTTGAGGTGAGTTCCCTCTATGCGTACATTCTGGAGGGTTTTCATAATAAATGGGTAATAAATTGTGTCAAAAGCTTTTTCTGCATCTACTGAGATGATTATACAGTTTTTCTCCTTCAAGTTGTTAATATGGTGTATCACATTGATGGATTTGCATATATTGAATAATCCTTGCATTCCTGGGATAAACCCCACTGGATTATGGTGTATGATCCTTTTAATGTGCTATTGGGTTCTGTTTGCTAGTATTTTGTTGAGGATATTAGCATCTATGTTCATCAGTGATATTGGCCTGTAGTTTTCTTTCTTTGTGACATCTTTATCTGGTTTTGGTACTAGGGTCTGGTGGCCTCGCAGAATGAGTTTGGGAGTGTTCCTCCCTCTGCTATATTTTGGAAGAGATTGAGAAGGATAGGTGTTAGCTGTTCTCTAAATGTTTGATAGATTTCGCCTGTGAAGACATCTGGTCCTGGGCTTTTGTTTGTTGGAAGATTTTTAATCACACTCTCAATTTCAGTGCCTCTGATTGGTCAGTTTATATTTTCTCCTTCTTCCTGGTTCAGTCTCGGATGGTTTTGCTTTTGTAAGAATTTGTCGATTTCTTCCAGGTTGTCTATTTTATTGGCATATAGTTTCTTGTAGTAATCTCTCATGATCCTATGTATTTCTGCATTGTCAGTTGTTACTTCTCCTTCTTCATTTCTAATTCTATTGATCTGAGTGTTCTCCCTTTTTTTTCTTGATGAGTCTGGCTAATAGTATATCATTTTTTTTATCTTCTCAAAGAATCAGCTTTTAGTTTTATTGATCTTCACTATTGTTTCCTTCATTTCTTTTTCATTTATTTCTGATCTGATCTTTATGATTTCTTTCCTTCTGCTAACTTTGTGGGGTTTTTTGTTCTTCTTTATCTAATTGCTTTAGGTGTGAGGTTAGGTTGTTTATTTGAGATGTTTCTTGTTTCTTGAGGTAGGATTGTTTTGCTATAAACTTCCTGCTTAGAACTGCTTTTGCTGCACCCTATAGGTTTTGAGTCATCATGTTTTTATTGTCATTTGTTTCTAGGTATTTTCTTATAAACTCTTTGATGTCCTCTATGATGTCTTGGTTATTAAGTAGTGTATTGTTTAGCCTCCATGTGTTTGTATTTTTACAGATTTTTTCCTGTAATTGATATCTAGTCTCATAGAGTTGTGTTCGGGACAGACACTTGATACAGTTTCAATTTTCTTATATTTGCCAAGGCTTGATTTGTGACCCAAGATAAGGTCTATCCTGGAGAATGTTCCATGAGCACTTGAGAAGAAAGTGTATTCTGTGTTTTTGGATGAAATGTCCTATAAATATCAGTTAAGTCCATCTTGTTTAATGTATCATTTAAAGCTTGTGTTTCCTTATTAATTTTCATTTTGGATGATCTGTCCACTGGTGAAAGTGACGTGTTAAAGTCCCCTATTATGACTGCGTTACTGTTGATTTCCCCTTTTATGGCTAATAGCATTTGCCTTATGTATTGAGGTGCTCCTATGTTGGGTGCATAAATATTTACAATTGTTACATCTTCTTTTTGGATTGATCCCTTGATCATTATGTAGTTTCCTTCTTTGTCTCTTATAATAGTCTTTATTTTAAAGTTATTTTGGCTGATATGAGAATTGCTTCTCCAGCTTTCTAATTTTTTTTTTTTCGGTACGTGGGCCTCTCACTGTTGTGGCCTCTCCTGTTGCAGAGTGCAGGCTCCGGACGCACAGGCTCAGCAGCCATGGCTCACAGGCCCAGCCACTCCATGGCATGTGGGATATTCCTGGACATGGGCACGAACCCGTGTCCCCTGCATCGGCAGGCAGACTCTCAACCACTGCGCCACCAGGGAAGCCCTCCAGCTTTCTTTTGATTTCTATTTACATGAAATATATTTTTCCATTCCCTCACTTTCAGTCTGTATGTGTCCCTAGGTCTGAAGTGGGTCTCTTGTAGACAGCATATATATGAGTCTTTTTTTTGTATTCATTCAGCCAGTCTGTGTCTTTTGGTTGGGGCATTTAATCCATTTATATTTAAGGTAATTATCAATAGGTATATTCCTGTTACCACTTTCTTAATTGTTTTGGGTTTGTTATTGTAGGTCTTTTCCTTCTTCTGTGTTTCCTGCCTAGAGAAGTTCCTTTAGCATTTGTTGTAAATCTGGTTTGGTGGTGCTGAAATCTCTTAGCTTTTGCTTGTCTGTAAAGGTTTTAATTTCTCCATCAAATCTGAATGAGATCCTTTCTGGGTGGAGTAATCTTGGTTGTAGCTTTTTCTCTTTCATCACTTTAAATATGTCCTGCCACTCCCTTCTTGTTTGCAGAGTTTCTGCTGAAAAATCAGCTGTTAACCTTTTGGGGATACCCTTGTATGTTATTTGTTGTTTATCCCTTTCTGATTTTAATTTTTTTCTTTGTATTTAAGTTTTGATAGTTTTATTAATATGTGTGTTGGTGTGTTTCTCCTTGGATTTATCCTTATGGGACTCTCTGTGCTTCCTGGACTTGATTAACTATTTCCTTTCCCATATTTGGGAAGTTTTCAACTATAATCTCTTCAAATATCTTCTCAGTCCCTTTCTTTTTTTCTTTTTCTTCTGAGACCCCTATAATTTGAATGTTAGTGCATTTAATGTTGTCTCAGAGGTTTCTAAGACTGTCCTCAATTCTTTTCATTCTTTATTCTTTATTCTGGTCTGCAGTAGTTATTTCCACTATTTTATCTTCCAGGTCGCTTATCCGTTCTTCTGCTTCAGTTATTCTGGTATTGATTCCTTCTAGATTATTTAAAATTTCATTTATTGTGTACATCACTGTTTGTTTGCTCTTTAGTTCTTCGAGGTCCTTGTTAAACTTTTCTTGTATATTCTCCATTCTATTTCCAAGATTTTGGATATCTTTACTATCATTACTCTGAATTTTTTTTTCAGGTAGACTGACTATTTCCTCTTCATTTGTTTGGTCGGGTGGGTTTTTACCTTGCTCCTTCATCTGTTGTGTGTTTCTCTGTCTTCTCATTTTTCTTAACTTACTAAGTTTGGGGTCTCCTTTTCCCAGGCTGCAGGTTCATATTTCCCATTGTTTTTGGTGTTTGCCCCCAGTGGCTAAGGTTGGTTCGGTGGGTTGTGTAGGCTTTCTGTTTGAGGGGCCTGCTGCCTGTATTCTGTAGATGAGGCTGGATCTTGTCTTTCTGGTGGGGAGTACCACATTTGGTGGTGTGTTTTGGGGTGTCTGTGACCTTATTATGATTTTAGGCAGCCTCTCTGCTAATGGGTGGTGTTGTGTTCCTGTCTTTCTAGTTGTTTTGCATAGGATCTCCAGCACTGTATCTTGCTGGTTGTTGAGTGGAGCTGGTTCTTAGCACTGAGATGGGGATCTCTGGGAGAGCTTTCACCACGTGATATTTTGTGGAGCTGGGAGGTTTCTGCTGGACCAATGTCCTGAACTTGGCTCTCCCACCTCAGATGCACAGGCCTGACATTGGCTGGAGCACCAAGAATCTGTCAGCCGCATGGCTCAGAAGAAAAGGGAGAAAAAAATGAAAGAAAGAAAGAAAGAAAAAGAAAGAAAGAAAGAGAGAAAGAGAGAAAGAAAGAAAGAAAGAAAGAGAAAGAGAAAAAAATAAAATAATCCTTATAAAAATAAAAAATAATTATTAAAAATAAAGAAAATTAAATAGTAATGAAAAAGAGAAAAGAAAAAAAAAGAAGAAAGCAACCAAACCAAAAAACAAGTCCATCAATGATAGCAAGCACTAAAAACTATACCAGAAAAAAAAAAAAATGAGTAAACTCTTAGAATAAACTTTAAAGATCACATACAATTCTCTCTAGCAGATTAATCATTTCAAAGATAGTGTCAGTTATCTACAAATGATTGAGGGGGCTTTATAAGGACCGTGGAAAGGCTTCCAGGAATGTTTTTAAAGTTTCAAGAATCTTTTAACCACACCAAATTACTAAAATAAGCTTGTATTTTTCTTCTTAGGCTTATGCAGTTTTCAAAAGTTAAAACTTCCATCAGCAGGGTACAGAATAGACTACTATGATATCTCCTAAGTATGAGCCCTCTACTGCAACATCAGTTTTTTAACCTTCTGGTTCAGAGCTAGTTTGGAAAATTTCCCATTCACTTTGCATAGTAGTCCTTTTGGAAGCCAACTATGAAGATTAAGAAACATAATATATTTGTCCTTATGTATATGACCAATCCAGAGTTATTTCAATGTTAAAATTTGGCCTGGAATTACTGTTTCCAAAAATGGAAAAGAGAAGGAGGGTCTAAATTATAGTGTTATTTATTATTGTCATCCTTTCTTTGCTTTTGACCCAGGAATTCCTCCTCCTCTCCTTCCTCCTCCTCTTTTATTTATTTATTTACAATTCTAGGTTCCCATTAGTATTGCTTTGTAAAGTTATACCTAAAAACCCAAAAGAAGAAGGAATAACACATTTGAGGTAAAATATAACTTTTATTCTCTTTTCTATCTTTCCTGGAGGGAATGTTAGTAGTATCATTAAAATAATTATGAACACATTTTTCAGATCTTTATGAGATGTTAGACTTTCTGTGTTGAGAAAAATGTTGAGAAATGTTGAGAAAATGTCTCAAATGTTGAGAAAAAAAATTTAAAGACAACTTTAATTTATATTATTGTCAGAAAACTTAAAACAGATATATTACATTACATTAATATAAAGCGTTACTTTTGTCAAACCACAATTACATATCAATCCTTTTTACCTAACAATAATCCTATATAAGAAGTCATAAGAAACATATTATCATTTTTCAAATGAAATAACATAAGCAAAGAACGATTTTGAAAACGTAGTTACCAAATGTGGACTAAAAATGCCACCTGCCCTATCAGTAAACAAATGATGTTGCAGCCATCAAGACATCAGCCACTACAGCCACCTGTGAGGGTACACCCTGAGGAAACTCAGGATGAGAAAACACAGGATACTGGCCTCAGATAGCTAAGGTGCATATCAAAGGAATGATTTCAGTGAGCCCAGATTCTTGCATCTTCCATGTCATAGAAAAGCGCTAAATCCCTTAACTTGAGATATATGGTTTTCTTTTATTAACAGTAATCTTTTGATGTTCCGACTACCTGGTCTTTTATTGCAAAATCTCCTATATATTCTGGCTCTGCTGGCCTACCCCATCTTTCCTCTTTGGAGCAGTTTCTCAGTGTTATCTGAGATGCCGTGTCCTGAGCTTGAAGTCCTCAGAATGTCCACTGAATAAAACATAACTCTCAACTTTTAAGTTGTGAATTTTTTTCAGTCAACACAAAGATAATTTCCAGTTTTCTGTTTTCTTTCCATAACAAGAGAAATCATATAACTAAGTGCAAAGAGTTTCAAATTACCTCAATCCTTGATTGCATTAATATGAACTACTTCTCCCTTAACTGCCTGAAAAAAGCAAAAGGAAATTCTGCCTTGAAAAGCATAAATATCTAGATACTCAAATTATCTCTACATTTTTATATATAACAATCAACCTTATAAAATGCAGACAAAAGGACATCAATTGACAATAAAAGGAGGAAAGGAGAGGAAATAGGAAGAGAAACTAAAAGGAGAAGCAAATAATACAGGTAACAGACAGATATAAAAACAATGGTAATTATTTTGCCATAAAATTATAGGACAAAATGGAGAATTTTCAGGCAGGAAGCAGAAACTATGTCAGGAATAAAATGGGTATTCTCATACTGAAAAACATAATAACTGAAACTAAATAGTTAGGCTTAATAATCACATTATATACACTGAAGATAACTAGAGAATTGGAAGGTAGACCAAAGGAAAATATCCATAATCAATAACAGAAAGACAAAATGATGGAAAATAATAGAAAATGTTCTGAGAGACAGTCACTTTGTGAAGTGGTAGAAAGGTTTACACATGTTTAATTAGAGTCCAAGAGGAAAAAGAAGAGAGGAGTAATGTTTGGAAAGATCTTTGCTGAGAAGTTTTCAAAACTAATGAAAGACATCAAGTCAGAACCTCAAGAAATGCTTCAAATTCCAAGCATGATAAATACAAATAAAATGAAACATAGAAAGATGATAATAAATCTGATGGAAATCAAAGACTGAGAAAATGTTAAAAGCAATCAGAGAAAAGGCATGTTACTTTCAAAGGTGTGACATAGCTAATGTACCAATAAAAATAATGGAAACCAGAAAATGATAAAATTATATCTTCAAATGGCAAAAGTAAATGACTGTCAAACTAGAATTCTAGTTTGACTAGAATGACAATCAAAAGTATTGTTCAAAAATGAAGGTGAAATTAAGATATTTTTAGATAAGCAAAAACTCAGATAATTCAGCATCACCTGATTAACACCAAAATAAATATTGTAGAATGTTTTTAAAGCAAAGGACATGATACAAAGTTGTAGTAAGAAATGCAGGAAAGAAGAAAAGTACGTAGAATTGGAAGAGGCATATCTGTGAGAAAATATAAATTCAAATTGACTATACTTTTAAAAGACTGGTGAGTAAAATAGACAGCTAGTGAGAAGCAGCTGCATAGCACAGGGAGATCAGCTTGGTGCTTTGTGACCACCTAGAGGGATGGGATAGGGAGGGTGGGAGGGAGGCACAAGAAGGAGGGGATATGAGGATATATGTATACATATAGCTGATTCACTTGGTTATACAGCAGAAACTAATACAACATTGTAAAGCAATTATACTCCAATAAAGATGTTAAAAAAAAAAAAGACTGGTAGGAGTTAAAATATATATAAAATAAAAATACATTACACAAAAGTTAGGAAGGGAATAAGAGTTAAAGTTTTGTAAAGATCTTGCTTTGTCTGGGATGTGGGACTGTCAGTGTCTCGTGGAACAGTGATAAAGTATCAACAATATGATAGAGGAGAAAACTGGAATAATTCTTCAGTTATTGAAATTGGACTGATTCCAATTGGACTGATTCAATTGAAGGAAAGAAGGTAAAAGGGTAATAGAAGTAGGACAAATAAACACCAAACAACATACATATGTGGAACCAAGAAAAATGGTTCAAATGAACCGGTTTGCAGGGCAGAAATTGAGACACAGATGTAGAGAACAATGTATGGACACCAAGGGGGGAAAGCAGCGGCAGGTGGGGGTGGGGGTGGGATGAACTGGGAGATTGGGACTGACATGTGTACACTGAACTGTATAAAATGGATGACTAATAAGAACCTGCTGTATAAAAAATAAAAATAAAATTCAAAAAAAAGACAGTATACATCAGTAACTACATTAAATGGAATAAATAATCTAAATTAAAGGAGAGCAAAATTGTTAAACAGGAAATAGATAAAATCGATTCCAACTATATGCTGCTTACAAGAAGCACAACTTAAATATAAGTACACTAAAAAGTTAAAAATAAAAAGATGGAAAAGCTATACCATTCAAATGTTAACTAAAAAAACTGATAAAAGCCATCTTATTAGAAGAAAAATTGTAATTGAAAGAAAGAAGTATTCATAGGTATAGAGAGCTTTCATAATTACAAAAGAGTCAGTCTATCAGGATGATATGAGAATTCTAAGTTGTCATATTGTATCAAGTACATATCAAGTTGGTATGTACCAAATAATACAGTCTCACGTTAGTTATATAAAGGAAAAAAAATAATAGAAAATCAAGGACAAATAAAAATTCACAATTATACTGAAAGATTTTTAATATATATCTTTCAGTAACTAATAAATCAGTCAATTAAGGATTATTGTTTGTTATATCTTTAATTATATCCATAATTAAGGATATAAAATTTGAATAGGATTTACAAAGTAAACTAATTACATACATAGAACAGTATAATCAACATTTCCAAATTACACAATTTTAATAGACTTTAATGTTTAGAGCAGATTTAGGTTCACAACAAAATTGATCAGGAGATACAGAGATTTCCTATACACCCCCTGCCCACATATGTATAGCCTCCCCCATTATCAACATCCCCCACCAAAGTGATACATTTGTTACAATTAAACCTACATTGACTTATTATTATCACACGAAATCCATAGTTTACATTGTGGTAAACTCTTAATGTTGTACATTTTGTGGGCTTGGAGACATGTATAGTGATATGTATCCACCAGTATAGTATCATATAAAGTAATTTCACTGCCCTAAAAATCCACTGCGCTCTACCTATTCATCCCATCCTCCCCCAGTCCCTGGCAACCTGATCTTTTTAATGTCTCAATAGTTTTGACTTTTTTCAGAATGTAACATAGTTACAATCCTAAAATATGTAGCCTTTTCAGCTTGGTTTCTTTCGCTTAATAATATGCATTTAAGTTTCCTCCATGTCTCTTCATGGCTTGGTAACTCAGTTATTTTTAGTACTGAAGAATATTCCATTGCCTTGATGTACCACAGTTTATGTATTCATGTACCAAAGGACATCTTAGCTGCCTCCAAGTTTGGGCAGTTATGAATAAAGCTACTATAAATATCTGTGTGCAGGTTTTTGTGTGGCCATAGAGTTTTACTCCTTTGGGTAAATTTCAAGGAGCACTGTTGCTGGAGTATATGGTAAGATTATGTTTAGTTTCATAAGAAACCACCAAGCTATCTTCCAAAGTAGCCGTACCATTTTGCATTCTCACCAGGAATGAATGAGAGTTCCTGTTGCTCCACATCCTTACCAGCGTTTGGTATTCTCAGTGTTCTGGAATTTGGCCATTCTAATAGATGTTTAGTGGTGGTGTCTCATGTTTGTTTTAATTTACATTGCTGATGACATATGATGTGGAGCATCTTTTCATATGCTTATTTGCCATCTGTGTATCTTGGGGATGTGTCTATTAAAGTCTTTGGCCCATTTTTTAAATGGGTTGTTTTCCTATTGTTGAGTTCTAAGTGTTCTTTGTAACTTTTGTATAACAGTCCTTTATCAGATATGTCTGTTGCAAATATTTTCTCATAGTCTGTGGCTTACCTTTTCATTCTCTTGACAGTGTCTTTAGCCAAGCAGAAATTTTAAACAAAATTTTGACAATAGAACAAAAATAGTCTTCTCAACAGATGGTGCTGAAACAGCTGGACATCCACATGCAAAATATGAATCTACATACAGGTCTTATACCCTTCACAAAAATTAGCTCAATTAACTTAGCTCATAGACCTAAGTGTAAAATGCAAAATGATAAAACTTTTAGAAGGTAACAGAAAAAAATCTGGATGACTTTGTTTTCATGATGACTTTTTTGGCCTCTCCCATTGCGGAGCACAGGCTCCAGACACGCAGGCTCAGTGGCCATGGCTCATGGGCCCAGTCGCTCCGCGGCATGTGGGATCTTCCCGGACCGGGGCACGAACCCCTGTCCCCTACATCGGCAGGCGGACTCTCAACCACTGCGCCACCAGGGAAGCCCTCATGAAGACTTTTTAAACACAATACCAAAGGCATGATCCACGAAAGAAAAGAATTAATAAGCTGAAAATTAAAATCTTCATCTCTTTTCACTTTACAGATTTTCTTTAGACAATATTATCCACACTTGTGGTTTCACGTCTCACTTTTATGTTTGAACTAAAAAATATATCTTTAATAGAGACTTCACTCTGGAAGGTATTCTCAGCCAAAGCCTTTTTTTTAAAAAAAAAAAAAAAAAACACCATTTTTTTGTTGACCTGACACCTTCCTCAGGTTGATGAAAATTGGACTTTTTATTTTATTGGAAAATATTCTTAAATGTTTATGCAAAACGTACAATTCTACAATGAATGGGACTTGTTTTATTGAAAACATTTAATTACTCTGCCTCCTTGGGTACTTTTTCATTTATGTTTCTCCTAAACGTCTAAACATGTCCTGTTTTTCAGGGATGTTTTTCTATAAACTTGACAAATGGCTGTGGGTGTTCTTCTCTATAGTCTCTCTTCTCTAGAACATGAAGTTAAAAGTTAATCACAGATCAGAGTTCCAGAGTTTTCATGGTCACAGCACAAAGCAACATCACAAATACATATAAAACTCTTACCTCTGACTTAAAAATGAATTGTCTAAAATTTACTTTCTGTTGAGAGGATAAAGGTAATGTTATTTGTGTTTTCTAGGCCAGGGAATGACAAAATGCCCTGGGATACATGAATATTCTCAGGACAAAAACTTTTGCTTCCGACTCAGAAAGAAGCTCAGCTTTTAAGCCTTTGTAGCAAGACAAAGACATTAAAAATGCAAGGGGTTTCAGAAGTCTTAACTTTGAAGCTTGTAGCAAACTTGGAAAAAAAAATTAATACCTTCCGTAGACTATATCACTCCGAAATCAAACTAGGTGTTCGAAGCTCTTTTTTCCAAGTAAATAGTTTTAGATGAGATTATAAAATCTACTCAAATATCAGTTTAACATTAAATGAATTACACTATTTAGATTTGGAAAACCTGGATTCAAGTTAAGGTCAGTCACTGAACTTCCTGGCTGATGAATTTCCAGCAGATTTATAGTCTCTCAGAGACTTTATTACCTAATCTCTAAACGGGTGATTGCAAATAATACACGTGTCACATGATTACTGTGAGCATGTGAAAAAAATTGCATTGAAGAGCTGGGTATGCTGTAAAATATTCTGAGTATACTAGTATTATATTATTTTATTATTATTATATTATTTTATTATAATCTTTCCCTCCTCAAATTCCCAGATTATAAATTATATGATCTAAGCATTTTATCTGCTTTTAACAGAAATATTTAGACTTTTTTCACTAAAAGATGATAAGTAAGCTTGTTTTTGTTTGGAGGATCTTAAATGTTAGAATAAGGTTGTTGATGTCATCATCTGAAATTATGTATGGTCCCTTAAAAAGTAAATCATGGAGCCCCTGATCTTCATTAATTATTTTTTGGCCTAACTTCTGAATTATTGCTTTTCATTTATCCATCCTGTTTATTATTCATACAACAAATTTTTATCAAAGCTTATGTCATTTTCTAGGCATGTATTATATAAGACAAAATCCCTAACCTCAAAGGGGTCACAATTTATTGGAGAGAAAGACAAGCAAATGGCTCCTAAAATGCAATATGACATGCACTGGGATATATGGATGCAGAGGATACATACTGTGAGAAGGTGGCTTCCTGGGGGAGATGACTCCAGAGCTGAGTTCTTAAAAGTGAGTGCTAGAGGCAGTTGGCTAAGTGAAACAGTAGGATGAGGGGTAGGGAGTGGTGGTGGTGAAGAGTATTCTCAAGGCAGGGAAGGGCATGTGTTTGCCAGAGGGAGGAACATGTATAAGCATAGAAATGGCAAGAAACATAGTCTGTTTCAGCAAAAATCACTGTAATACTCACCTGCAAGTTTCTCTTCCCTCTTATGGGGAGAGAGAAGAACACATTCAGGAACTCTAAGAGGTTCAGTGTGGTTGGAGTACTAGATGAAAATCACAACATGGCTTGAGGGAGATGGGAAAGAAAAGCAGAGGACAGACCACAGAGTTCAGTATGTGTTGTGCTGAGGAGTGTGAATTTTAGTACTGAAGGCTATGAAGAGCTATGGAGGAATTTTAAGCAGCGTTGTGACTTAATTGGGTTTGGATTTCATGAGTATAAAAATCTAATGATGTAATATGGAAGAATAAATCTGACTCTATTGGATCTGTTTCTTTTACTTTAACCTTTGTATTCTATTGCTTTTGCTACAAGAATGTTACCTATAGTCTGAAATATACAGGATAGCCCATTCTCAAGGCTCTGACCTTTAAAGGTATAACACTTTTTCATTCATATAGAGATAAAAAGTTGCAGAACAGAGAATAACATTTGTCTTGGAGCATTGTGACTGGACCTCTGTGGACAGCTGCAAGGATAAAAGATTCTGGCACCAAGAAATTTGCAGCAACTAAGCACACACCCTCCCCTTTTAGTACAAAAGAAGCCTGAATTCTAACTCAGGGAAGATGGTTCTTTGGGACACTTTCACCATCTCCTTGGTCTGCTAGCTTTCCAATAGTGACTTCCAAATGAAGTCACTATTCCTTGCCCCACCACCTCATCTCTCGACTTATTGGCCTGTTGTGCAGCAAACAGTATGAGCTTGGACTTTGTAACAATGGTGATATGTAATGTGTATTGACCAAGACTGAAGGTGGAGGCTGATGCAATGACCTGGAGAAGCCAAGAAAATGATATGAACTTGTCCATGGAGACAAACTTCAGAGGACTTCAGGGTGTAAGCATTGTCTCCCTTCTTAAGAAACTTTAGTGTCTTTTCAATTCCAGTGAAATTAAAATCCCCACTCCTTACCATACCCTTACAGTCCCTGCACAACCTGGCTCCTATGTGACAATTGTGACAAAGGAATGAGCTTGCCTATATTTAAATCTCAGCTCTCCACTTAGTACCTGTGTGACTTGATGTAAATTCCTTAACCTTCTAGTGACTCAGTTTCTGAATTTCCAAAATGAAGATGAAAATAATAAGGTAACTATGAATGTAAAATATGATTACTTAAACTTCCAGCACAAAATTTGGCCATGGAAAACACTTAGTAAATGCCAGCTAATAAATACATGTCATACCATTCTCTCCATTTATTCTACTTCAGCCACACTGCCCTTCTGGTAGACCACAGAATGAACCCTCCATTGTTGTCCTTTAGCCTGAAGCACTCTTTCTCCAATGGCTTGGTTCCTTTATATCTCAGCTCATGGCTTGAAGATCACCTCCTCAGAAACCTTCCTTGAACAATCTATGTTAAATATATACCCTACCATCAATTCCCTGTCATGGCAACCTAGTTATAGTTTTCATTGTATGTAGCAGAAACTCTAAATATTTATCAATAGTTTATTTATTTGCTCATTTATTAATTGTATGTCTCACCAACTAGACTATAAACTCTATGAGAATTCCCTGTTCTCTTGTGTAACTTCGTATCCATTGATCCTAACTCAGCATCTGGTGCACAGAAGGTTTCAATAAGTTTATATTAAATAAAAACAAAGAAAGGACAATGTATAGATTTGGAGAGCCATCCAATGTGGAAAGTATGGACTAATGGTGAGGGGGAGGTTATCAAACATGATGAATATCAAACATGAACAATTCAGGTGGTGAAGAAAGATGAACATTTCAAATTTAGGCACATTTGTGGATACAATGAAGCCATGGAGAAGTCAGTTGGATACTGGGACTGGTGTCTAAGGAGATCTTTGAATTCAAGATAGAATCAATATACAGTAGTAGTTGTAACAATGGACATAGATGCATTCACCTGGAAAGGGCTTACTCAGTGAACAGAGACAGGAGCTTGGGAAGGAACTGCAGGAAGCACCGTTCTTCAAGATGCAGATGGAGGAAGACTGAAAGGGAAGCAGACTGATAGGGGAACTTGGGGAAAAAAACCCCACAAAACAAAGCAGGTTATTCAAATAACCCATGAGAGAAGTTATTCAAATCCTTTAAGATAGACTGATATTCCAGGTTTTTAGCTCTTTATGTAACGTCAGGGACTCAGGTGCTCTTTATAAGGCATCACTACTTTTTTTGATGCCACCCTGTCCTTAAGCAGGCACCTTCTTCTGGGATTTTGTCTGCTTTGGTCCCTGGGCATACCTGGTCCCCCGACTTCCATTATTTGTCCCCTAGGCTTCATTAGGCAAATGAAGATTTTTGCCTAGTGTTATGCAAAACATATTCTCCTATCCTTAATGTTATGAAGATTTTAGTTATGTGGTCCAGAGAACACGCTTTTAACTCTAAAGTATCGTTCACTCTGAATTCCGTACAGAGGTCTCTAGATCACATGATTAAAAGTGCCTGAGAGGAGGCCTTCAAGAGGGTGGAAGAATAAGATGTGGAGATCACCTTCCTTCCCACAGATACATAAGAAATACATCCACATGTGGAACAACTCCTACAGAACACCTACTGAACGCTGGCAGAAGACCTCAGACCTCCCAAAAGGCAAGAAACTTCCCAGGTACCTGGGTAGGGCAAAAGAAAAAAGAAAAAACAGAGACAAAAAAATAGGTATGGGACCTCTGGGATGGAGCTGTGAAGGAGGAAAAGTTTCCACACACTAGGAAGCCTCTTCACTGGCGGAGACGGGGGATGATGGGGGGTGGGGGGAAGCTTCGGAGCAGCGGAGGAGAGCGCAGCAACAAGGGTACAGAGGGCAAAGTAGAGAGATTCCCACACAGAGAAGCAGTGCCGACCAGCACTCACCAGCCTGAGAGGCTTGTCTGCTCACCTTCTGGGACGGGCAGGGGCTGGAAGCTGAGGCTCGGGCTTAGGAGGTCGGATCCCAGGGAGAGGACTGGTGGCGTGAACACAGCCTGAAGGCGGCTAGCGCACTACGGCTAGCCGGGAGATGTCTGGGAAAAGGTCTGGACCTGCCGAAGAGGCAAGAGACTTTTTCTTGCCCCTTTGTTTCCTGGTGCGCAAGGAGAGGGGATTAAGAGCGCCGCTTAAGGGAGCTCGAGAGACAGGCGCGAGCCGCGGCTAAAAGCACGGACCCCAGAGACGGGCATGAGATGCTAAGGCTGCTGCTGCTGCCACCAAGAAGCCTGTGTGCAAGCACAGGTCACTATCCACACCTCTCCTCCCAGGAGCCTGTGCAGCCCACCACTGCCAGGGCCCCGTGATCCAGGAACAACTTCCACGGGAGAACGCACAACGCGCCTCAGGCTGGTGCAATGTCATGCCGGCCTCTGCCGCCGCAGGCTCGCCCTGCATCCCCCGCCTGAGTGAGCTAGAGCCCCCGAATCAGCTGCTGCTTTAACACCATACTGTCTGGGTGGGGAACAGATGCCCTCAGGCGACCTACATGCAGAGGCGGGACCAATCGAAAGCTGAAACCCAGGAGCTGTGCAAACAAATTGAAAGGGAAATCTCACCCATCAGCCTCAGGAGCAGCAGATTAAATCTCCACAATCAATTTGATGTACCCTGCATTTGTGGAATACCTGAATAGACAACGAATCATCCCAAAATTGAGGCAGTGGACTTTGGGAGCAACGATATATATATATATATTTTTTTTTTTCCTTTTTCTCTTTTTGTGAGTGGGTATGTGTATCCTTCTTTGTGTGATTTTGTCTGTATAACTTTGCTTTTGCCATTTATCCTAGGGTTCTGTCTGTTGGTTTTTTTTTTTTTT